>NC_056745.1:1080026972-1080339472 GCF_019279795.1 Protopterus annectens
AGGAGGGATTGTGCGGGTGAGAAATCAGATTAACGGCAAGTATCCATTGTCAAGGCCTAATGCAATAGATGTAAATCATTCAATATTAATGCTTATATACATGTGTGTGTGGTGAGATGGCATGGCCAAGATGAGTTTACAGTGTGTGAATCTGTAGGAACACAGTCAAAGCTCTTGTGCTAGCACTATGTCTCTAGCAGTACAAGGGTGATTACTGAAAAGTGGGCCTTGCTAAGGGCTAGCAAGTATGACTCATTAGTAGCAGAGCATGAGTAACTAAGTGTTTAACAGTCCTGCCACTTGGATATGCATTTATAGGGGCTCTGTAAGGGACAATATACTTACAAAAGAAGTTTGAGATTACATTGACTTACTTAGTAGATAAACATTATAACACATTTGGGAATATGTGTATAAGAGGTAAACATGCCTCTGAATATGAAGTGTGTGTAAGTTATATAAAGTACTTAAAAATGAAACATGCAAACAATAAATGTCTAAATAAATGCAAATCATAATGCCATGACATTATAAATGTATCAAAAGACAGTACTTCTCACAAAATAAAAGGGAGACCAAATGTTTGCATTGCACACATTTGTTCTTAGTGTGACATGATTTATTAAGTTAACTGTTGCAAATACCACATTCATCCAGACATCTACTGTGAAAAGGCTAAGGACAACTTTGAGAAAATGTGTATATTGCTCCATAAAGGTAAAATGTTAAAATGTCAAAAACCTCTTTATATGTGGCACATACTGTTAATCTTCTCAATGTTTCACATTATTGTCATGATTTCAAGATTCAAATCCAGTGATGGTGATGTATGTGTAAAACTATGTCTCTTTAATGTCTGCATTTTCATGGTATAAGACCAAAGAATTGATAAATCATCACAACCAGACATTTTTTGTTTTTTGGCTTCATCCATTGCACAAACCTTGGCACTGCACATTGGTGACTGTCAGAGGTCACTAGCAGTGAACAGTGGTTCACTTCCCAAGGCAAAAACTCAAAAAACTTAATTTGGAAAGCCATCAGTAGTGCAAATGAGACTGGCACCAGTGCAGTCCCATCATTGTGGACAGAAATAAATGAATAAAATACACCTGTCCGTTACATTTTTCTGAATGTGTTAATGCACTGATATATGAATAACAACAGCAATGATGCAGGGTTTGATTCCAGCTTTTGATATTTTGAATGTACTATTCACAGTGACACAAATGTTTAGTTCATGGAACCTGAACTATTGTTAGTAGTAATAACACATTTTGTATGCATGCAGCAACCAATGTGATATTTACTAAAGTATGAGTAAATAAAATCAGTAACATAATGAATGTGGAAATATGGACAATTAATCAAGAATATTTGAAATATGTCCGAAGGAGTAATTATGACAGTAATACATTTCCTTTAAAAATATATAATTCTTACTTGTATATGCTGTTTACAAAATGAGCTTATGTAATCTCCTGTGTTGTCCCTTCCTCAAGAAGTTAAGTACAAGAAGACATGATGATGTCTAACAGAAATGCAAGTTGTCATATGGCAAACACTGTTAAAACTTTGAATGTGTCAGGTTAATGCCATGGGTGCTTGGTTCAGAGCTACGTATATCGTATATATTTTTTTCTTTTTTTAGGTTTCCACGTTTGTGCAAAAATTGGTATTGCACATCAGTTAGTGTCAGTGGTCATGTCTGAAGGCAAAAATTCAAAAAATTAATTTTGGCTGCCATTGGTAGTGCAAATCAGTCTGGTGTCAATGTACTTGCAAAAGGCACTATGGACACCACTTAGTGAAGAAAATACAGCTGTTATTCACTGTATTATTTATTTATTTTATTTATTTTACATTTGTTAACTGGGATGGTCCGACTGGATACATGTCCTTTTTCAGCGGAGGCCCGGGGAGAAAAGCTCCAACAGAGTTACATTGATAATTAGGTACAGTAAATGAGCTGAAAGAACTTAACAAAAACATAGGCTATTTACATACAAGTACAAGACTGCCATTACTATTTCTGAGATTACTACAAATGTAACATTAATAACATATTAGCAAGGACGGTAGGCAGTATAATGACATAGAGTTAGACAGGATACATATTTCTTTATCACAGTATACAAAGTACCTATCATCTTAGCTAGTTGTTTATGTTTTAGTTAATGGCACAGAGCTAATCTGGGTTTGAGCAAGGACATAGCCAGTGTGACTTGAAGTGGAGTTTTAGACTATTTTTGAATTGACTTAGAGAAGTTGCAAGCGTGATGTTATTTGGGAGAGAGTTCCATATTTTACCAGTGGTGTTGGCAAATAGCACGTCACCACCTAGGTTGAGAGATTTAGTTGTTTGGACAAGGAGTCTGTTTGCTGAGCGAAGGCAGCTTAGATTGGAGTAGGGAGTCATTAAGTTTTTAGTGCTGGGGTATTCTCAGGTTGTTTAAGGATTTTGAAGGCCTCTATGAGTTGGGACTGGTGAAGAAGGTGTGGGAATTCTATCCATCCAAGCTTTTTCAGGTTAGTACAGTGGTGTGTACTGTAGGGTAGGCCTGTAACAAACCTGGCAATGTGATTATAGCAGGATGAGAGCTTGGCCAGATCAGATTTGTTAAGGTGAGTGAGGACAGGAGAGGCATATAGTAGGGTAGAGAGAAGGTGTGAACGGGCTGTGGCTGCCCTGGCATTCGGGGTAAGGAAGGCTTTAATTCTATATAGGGTCCCAAGTTTCTTGTTGACTGACTTAATGGCTTGGTTGATATGTATATCAAATCTGAGTTTATTGTCAATGTTTACTCCTAATTGCTTTGTATAGGTGTCTGGGGAGATGATGGTCCCATTATTGGATTTTATAGTGACGTTTTCAGTCGGAGATCTATCGGTTGGGTAGAAGAGAAGTAACTTGGTTTTGTTTGGATTTAAGATCAGGAGATGGTTGGCAAGCCAGTTTTCGACTTTGGTGAAGCTATGTTGGGTGGTAGTTAGTAGATTTGCAAGAGAGGCATCGGAACATATTATAGTAGAGTCATCTGCATATTGAATGCAGGTGGCTTCAGGGAGGACTGTTTGGATGTTGTTTATGAAGACTGACAAGAGGAGAGGTCCTAATATGGAACCTTGAGGAACTCCTATGGTATTTGGTAGTAGGCAGGAGAGCTTGTTTTGCCACATTACTGCTTGTTGTCTCCCAGTGAGGTAAGCTTGAAACCAGTCAAGGGCTGGAGTATCTAGATACAGGGTTTTTAAAGTATATAGAAGTAACTGATGGTTTACCATATCGAAGGCTTTCGATAGGTCCAGGAAGAGAGCGGAGGATTTTTTTTATTATTCCGGTTAAGATTAATGTTTTCAGTAAAAGAGAGGAGGGCAGTGGTTGTACTATGATGGGGTCTGAATCCATGTTGAGAGTCTGTGAGTAGTTTATTTTGGGTTAGATAGAGCATTAGTTGGTTGTGCATGCACTTTTCCATAATTTTGGCAAGTGGTGATAGTATGGCTATAGGTCTATAGTTGGATAGTTCTGTGGATGAACCTCCTTTGTGGAGTGGAATAACATAGGATATTTTCCAAATTGAGGGATTGAGGCCTCGGTTATGGTTCTGTTAATTAGGATTGAGATAGGGTAGGCTACGACATCTGCAGCAATTTGCAGGTATTCAGCCGGCAGAAGATCGGCTGAAAGGGTGGTTGGCTTCAGTTTTTTCAAAAGGGATCTGATAAAGGATGTGGACACTGACTGGAAGTTAAAAGAGAGTGGTGAGTCGGGTATAGTGTTTATAGAAGTGTGGGGAGGAGAAAGTTGGTTAGCTAATGACTGGATGGTTTCTGTGAAGAAAGTATTGAATGAATTGGCTATATCTTCTTGGCTCTTGTCAGATAATGTTCCTGGGGTCGGAGTAGTGGATTTGCCTGGTTGGAGAAGTTTATTTATGCCTGCCCAGTACTTTTGAGGGTTATTCTGATGTTTATGTTGCAGATTGTAGAAGTAATTTTTCTTATCTAGTATGATGGCTTTTTTAGTCTCATTTCTAAGTTGTTGGAATTTGATACGATCTAGGGGTAGTTTGGTAGTGCGCCATTTATCCCACGCTTTGTCTCTAGTTGTTATTTTGGTTTTGGTGTCTGTTGTTAGCCAGGGTGCTAGTTGAGTTTTAATTCTTACTGAGCGTTTAGGGGCATGCGAGTCAAGTATAGTAAGGAATGAATTGTTAAATGATGACACTGCCTCATCAAGGGGAAGGAACTTTAGTTTTGTCCAGTTACATGATTTGAGTTCAAGTTGAAATTTAGTTGGGCCAAAGTTTTCTTGGATCTGATAGACTTATAGATAGGTAAGCTTGTACAATTAATTTTGTCTTTCATGATGTATGTGAGCAGGTGATCACTAAGATCATTAGGGAGAGTTCCAGACATATAGTTCTGGGGATGACTGTTGGTGAGTATCCAGTCTAGTATACTCTCTTTTTGGTTATTGTTACCTGTACGTGTGGTAGATGATATTATCTGAGAGAATCCATGTAGGTTAACAGGGATGGGGTTGGACTTTGCTGTGCATTGGTTCCAGTCAATATTAACATCGCCCAGGACAATGGTTTCTTGAGGGTAGTTGTTGGCTATCCAATGTAGAATGACCTCTAGTGTTTCTACATTGTTCCCAGGGGGAATATAGGTGACAATTAGGTTAATGCCCTTATGATTATTTAGTAGAATTTTTAGAGCTAGTATTTCAGCGTTAGAGACCTGGGGTGGTTGTATCGGGTTAGTTATGATGTTAAGTGTGCTATTATATAAGACGGCTATTCCACCTCCTCTTTTCTTTACTCTATCTGCCCTAAGTATATTGTAACCAGGAGGCAGGATCTCATTGTCTTTGGTTGATGGCCGGAGCCATGTTTCAGATAGACACATTATGTTGGGGAGGTATGTGGCTAGTATAGCATGCAGGCTATGTATCTTATTGTTTAGGCTTCTAATGTTTAAGTGGCATATTAGGAGGGAGTTGACCAGTCGGTGGGAGAGTGGTGGGCTGGTAGGATTTTGAGTTAAGGTTGGGCCTGGATTAGGATGGATGTCCCCATCTTTGGTTATGTTTTTTTTAGATACGCTAGTAGTCTAATAACTTTGAATAGTAGTTTTAGTTCATATTTGGATTTTGGTGTTGATTGGAGTGTTTTTTTAGAAGCAAGTGGTTGGAATTTATAATTTTTGGGGTAGTGTAGTATTGGGCAAGTTCATGATCAGTGGAGGTAGGGGGTCTTGGTTTGGCATTTTGGATAAGAGAAACCTACGAATGTGAGATTTTCATAGCTAGTAAGAAAGTATGGCAGAATTAAGAGTGGTAAGATAAGAGGAAGGAGTTTATAATTATTTATAGACATGTTATATGTCATCAATGGGTGGGGTCAATGTGCTTCAGAGGAATAGTAGTGGTTAAACGGTAAAGTGGTGGGGGGGGAATTGGAGAGGAAGTTGTGTAGGTTGGAGAGGAAGTAGGGGTGTGGCCTAGTGGCTATAAATGTAGACACAGTGGGGGCGGGTGGGATAAGGGGCAGGGAGGGGAGCGAAGCGAGCCCGAGCGTAGTGAGGGCGAAGCGGAGCGGGGCTAACCCAGTCCCAGTTTTTGGTCCTATGAGTGGGGTAAATAGTCTGATAGTGTAAGTAAGCAGATTGGAGTACAGGCTTGAAATTCAACATAAACATATACAGTTGTAAAATGTCTAATACAATTCAACATAAATAGGCATTTACAGTTGTAAAACACTTTCTGGAGAGACACTGAGCCTTCATGGGGCCTGTAGCAGAGTGGATTGTAGTTTTACAAATGGTGCCTGCCACAGGTAATATTTATTAACTCTGGGATTGTCTTAAGGTAATAAACAGGGAAGGGGAGGGGAGAACAAGGGTGTGAGCAGGCAGTTCTTTGTACTGCTGCTAATGAGCCAAAGCAAGACAAGTATGTGTTAAGAACAATCACAATTGACCAAGGACTGCTCTGAAACTGTAAGTCTTGTCTTAATTTCTCAGGTGGAAAACCAGGATAACCTTGTAATGCATTAATGCATTAATTAATTAATTAATGCATAACTTTAGAGAAAAAAACAGAGATAAAGCAATGTTTGAATCTAGTTTACAGATAATTTTACAGAGGGGTCAGAACAAATATTGTCACAGACCTTTTATTAGGAATTTAGCATGAAATTCAACTAAAATTAAAAAAAAATGAAATTTGCAATACTGCCCTGTGTAATGATTGCTAAATAAGTAAACTGTAATCTTTGTCAAGTATATTAAGCCTAACAATGATCATAGTTAATTGAAACTACACTTGCATATGAAAAATCTTCTTAATAGTTTTACAAAACTATGAGTCGACACAAATGTCGTTAGGTGTACAGAACATTATAGCATGTAAAGTGTATATGACACCTATCCCAACACATTTTACTGAGCTCATTCAAATCAATGCATATGAAATCGATTTACAAAAAGAAATACTCTGGCTTTACATGTAGCTCCAGTAACATGACAAGTGAACATTAATCATATAGAGGCTTTTCATAATTATATCTCCATTCATGTTAAAATTGTTATACCTCAACTTACAAGATCAAAATACTAGTTTTCCCATAGCATTAACAGTTAATAATCAACATGTAACAGTTTGTCTTTTTAATTATGTGTTGATTTTCCTGGTGCTATTAGTCAACAACCATAGCTGGTATACCCCACCAACCTATTAGCCCCAATTTATATCATTTTGTGTCTTACCTACACTGATTATTTCCAACATCATGGATTTTATGAAAGCATATCAGTGTGTCAGATGTCTGTATGTATGATTACCATGCACTATAACTGCATAGTTATAGGTGGCAGTATATCCATTGAAATGTAATTCAGATATCATCATTACAAAGCACTTGAGGATTTCACACTGGAACACACATAAATAGAGTGACCATCATATATGGCCAAGTCTCACTGCCATATTTCATACTTGTAGTGTATTATAAATGATTAATTCTCAATTTCTCTGCCAGGCCATTTGTATGCTTTCTATTGCACCAATGCAGCTGGCAAGGTTGTCCATCATTGCACATATGCTTTTACATGTGAGATATGATTTGGGTGATAATTCACTGCCATATTGCCATATTTCTAGGTAACTTTCAGAACACATGGCAGACAAAGATGAGGGTGATGCTCCATTTAGAGCCCACATGTGGTGTTAAGAGGACTCCATGATCTTTGTGGCACTTTTCATAAAATGCTACAGCTGTAGGCTTCTGCAGGATGACTATTCATGGTCTTAGTACAAAGTTGAGCCTTGGAATGGCTTGTGCAATGCTGTCACCAGTGCAATTGGCATTGCACACACTGGTGAGCAATGTCATCACCATTATATGTGTATGTAGGACCTCCTGAGCAGATGGAATACAGAATGTATAACATACCAGTGGTAAATGCTGGGAAATGGTGCTTCATGCCTATGGTAAAAACTGAAAATTTTACCTTCAACCACATTACTACAATTATGTTTGAGCAAATGTGCTTATACCCACTACTCGATGGTAAGTATAGTGACCTATCATGAGCCAGTATAATACCATGGACTGGCCAGGCAGTACACTTAATCATTATGGTTCTTCATTTTCTGTTTTGTGTCCTGTACAGCTGCTACATAGCTAGAAACAAGGAGCATCAGGAATGACTGACATGCCTCAGAGGGGCACAGGGTAAGTATGGCTCAGGTATGAATGCAAGCAAGATCATTATACATCTGAATCTTAGTACATTTTTCCAAATTTCAGGGCATTAGTCCATATGGGCTTGAGATACATACACAATTGAGTAAGCATACCTTACCTATAGATCAACATCTTACAAGCCTGCTTCAATAGCTCTTGATAATCACATTAGGCAATGTGTAAATCAACTTAGCCATGTGGCAGTTCAATTCCCAACAGCAGCAATTAGCGTTTAGTACAAAATAGTATATAAAATCTATTTTCTTCAATATTAAATAACATTAAACTTTCCATTTTTGAAAATATATGTCTTTACTTAAAATACATACATCGTATATGCCATGGTCACCTGTTTGCTTAATATATATAACAGCAGTGAGAATTATGTATTTTATGACATATTGATGACTTCACATCATATCTGGATGATATGTATGTGTCTAGTTGTTTATATTTTGAAATATTAATCTGACATGACATTAATGTTATTATATATGTTTTGTCTCCCCAACCCTATATTCCTTTTTTTTCTGTATTGAAACATTGCTGCTGCTGCAACACAAATGTCCATCAGCATGGGGAGCTAGACTGATCATTGGGGGTCAGACCACCATACCTCCACAGGTGGCTGCAGCAGCAGCACCACAAGCAGCACATATACCCAGCACATCTGGGTCACAACCAGTCATCATTGCCTCCACAACTCTGCACTAAATTCTACAACTGAGTCAGGTAGTTTTGCCTCAGATGCTGGGCAGTGGTACCATCTGGGAATAGTACTAGTGGAGATGGTGATTTCATCACCTGTCAGGAGCTGTCAGGGTTGGTGGAGGACATTATGTCCCATACAATTATATTAACAATCTCAAGTCCAGTTCAGTCAAACAAGAGATTTACTATATACAATTTTAGCAGTTTAGATGTTAAAGCTGTGCATTTTGAGTTATTGAGAAAAGTTTTTTTTTCTTATGTCCCAGTGTTTAAAATTGATATAGCGAGGTTATTAATTAATTTGAAATTGTTTATAAGGCAATTAAATTTGTAACTGCTTTTTTTTTCAAATCAAGTTAATATGCCTAATAGTAATAATGTCTTGAAGCATGAGAGCATTTTTATTCCCTCATGCAATTCATTAGGTCATTCATTTAAGTGGATGTGTGAGGGTGAGTTTAGAAAAATAGTAAATTCCTGTGTCAACTTCAGTGATATCAGAACATATGAAGAGAGGGCATGTTTAAAAGAGATGACCGTGAATAAGGATTATAGGATCATGAAACCATACAAAGGTGTAATTATGGCACAATTTGATTTAAGTTTGTAAAATGTATGACATTCTTAATGGCACCTCCACCTATGTCAGAGTCTCAAAAAATGAGATAAATAGAGCACATGTGAAAATAGAGTTGATGCTGTTTGATACCTTTAGCCAAGGGGTCATTGAAGTGACTGAATTAGAAAATCTAATAGTTGAGGCACCAATAATTCCTGTTATGTTCAGAATACCTAAAATACACAAAAATCAGTATGATCCAACTTTTTAGGTTGATAGTGGCAGCAAAGAGATCAAAGACCAAATGATTAGCAACTTATATTGGTAGGCATTCAAAGGTGGTCATGGAAAACAAAATGCACATTTTGCAGGATTCCTGACATTGTTTAGAACTGTTGAGGGGCAGTAACAAAGGTCACGAATTTGTGTTTCTTGCAGTAGATGTGTTCAACCGTTTTTCTGTCATACCCCAGTATATAGGTTTGGACTATTGTTTTCATAGTCTGATGGGGTTAAATGGTATGTTGAAGTGAATTTATTGGTTGACTTGGTGGAATTAGTACTGGGAAATAATTTTCTCCTCTTTGAAGGAGAGTTCTTCCATCAGATTGCCGGGGTTGTTATGGGGGCAAAATGTGCTCCCATATTTGCGAATCTGGTTTTGGCAGAATGGGAAAAGTGACGTGTTTTTCTACCCTTACATGTCCAAGATATTGATCTTTTTGAGATTTTGATGATATTTTAATATAATGTTCTGGGGACCAGGATGATATTGAAGGTTCCATGGGATATTTGAATAGCACCACCTCATTTCTTAGGTTCACTTATAGAGTTCATGCAAATTAAATAGATTTTTTAGATATTCTTTTGAAAAAAACATGCATTGACAGGTGGATTGTCATCTAGCATTTTTAGAAAAAAGACTTATTCCAACATGCTCCTCCATTATGATAGTTGCCATCCACCACATCAAATGAAAAGTGTGGTAAAAGTACAGATGGTTAGGCTGTCGAGATTAATAAGTGAAGATGATAAATTTAGTCAAGAGATGGCCATCTTAACTGGAATGTTTAAGGATAAGGGTTACCCCTTATGGTTTTTGATAAAAATAAGGAATGACGTGTTTAAGAAATGGAAAACAAGTTTTACCCCATCTTGAAAATGTCAGAAAATACAGAGACTGAGGTTGTTCAAAATTGTTTTGGTAATGATGTGATGGTCATCCAATATAACCACAATGTACCCTTTATTATTTCTAAGCTTAATATGTTTTGGGATCTTACCTTTGATTCTGAATTAAAAACAAACTGGGCAGGAGGCCAAAAGTAGCTTATAGCAAGGGGAGAAACTTAAAAGAAATTTTGGAAATTCAGGATGGCAGGATATCCGAGGCCTATAGATATATTATGCATAAACATGGAGCGTATAGTTACTGTAAGTTTATAAATTATGGCCCCTGTGTTTTTGTAGCTGGATACAATAAAACCTTACAATGTTCAGGTCATTGTAACTGCAGTACTAAGATGGTAATTTATGTAGCAACTTGCATGATATGTCCAGGATACTGTGTAGGAAAAAACACTTGGAGACTGATAGATATAGATATACCTTTTTTATATTTGTTTTATTAAAGTTGGTTTTAGTAAATAGTAGCCATTAGTCATTAGAGATGTAGATGTTTTAATTGAGTTTATGTTTATTACTTAGTATTTTGATTGTTATTATGTATTTAAATGAGGGTAGAGGACTATAAGCTTGACTCGGATGATACCCATTTGTTATTTGTTATGAGGGCAAAAGCACTAAGTTGCTGTATTAGTTGATATTAATAAAATATGGTGGCTCTGTTTTACTGCTTTTGTGGTGGTTTTAACTTATTTTCTATTCATGTTTATATTGTGTGTTTGAGCCTCTCTGCACATCAATGTTGCCACTAGCAGGTGTTCTGGCTATGAACAAGTGCTGCTTAACATGAAGGGTTGCTTAGCAACTTGCATATTCACTGAGTAGTGCTGCTCAGCACACTAACATAAATGAAACGTGTAGGCTTGGCACAATATGTACACACTTATTAATGAAACCCCCGAATAAAGTAATAATATGAATATAGATTTTGTAAATGAAGTTTATACACTTTTAGGATGTTATAATCAAATTTAATAACAACAGGACCGGTAATGGTATTCAGTCATGTGATTTAATTATTTTTATGTCGTGATTTTTAAAATCTTTTTATATTGGATTGTGTTTCGCTAATGTTAATGCTCTGAATAAGTCTGTTTTAATGAAAGTTCTAAATGCAACAGTTTTTAATGACTTCTTGAGTTTCCCTTTATTAGGAGTCCAGAATTTCAGTACAACCTGAAAAAGCTTGGATCTTAGGATAATGGGGAGGCCTTCCTAGTTGTTTTTAAAAGATATATGGTTTGGAAAGTTAGCACCAGACTGAACATGACTGAATTATTTTGTCCAGCCTAAGTGGAGAGGCCCTAGAAACCTACATAAGTTGGGAAGACTCTGATGTACAACATTATCAGAAATTAAAGAAAGAGATTTTTAGCAAGCGTTAGATGTTCAGCTGAAGCACAGTCCTGTAAAATTCATAAGCGAGCATTTCATATAGACAAACAAATGAGAACTTGAATAGAAGATTTGTTTTATATTTTGAAAATCTAGCTAGAACTTCAGATGCATAATTATAAATAAAGCAGTGTGCATTTTGGCTATAGAGAAATTTAAGGGGACATATCCTAGTTACTTAAGAAAGTGATTAGCCCGATGTGACTCTTAGCTTTCTCAACAACTATTTGTTACAGATAACATTTGTTGCTAATTGAAATTCATTTAGAGATTTTAAATCAGGCTTGCATGAACAAAGAGCTACTAATAAGCCTTCACCTAAGTGCACTTCTGTATCTGTAACTAAGAAAAAAATGTCACCATTTGAGCCAGTTCATCTTATATGCTCTAGAAAAGGATACATAGACAGATATTGCACGGCTCTTTCAGAAGACATAGAAATCTGCTGTGCTGCCTGACCTCTGAGTGTTGAATTGCAGCTCCCAATCCTAGCTATAAAAATTCTCTTATAACTTTGCTGATTGCAGAGGTCCCTTCTGAATGCATACCGATGGACATTGTGATCCCATTTCTGACTTCAAATAATGGCCATCAGTATATCTTGACAATTGTTATTGGTTCATAAGTAGAAAACTAAGCATTCAGTTCAGAAGACCAGTGATGGGCTGAGCCCAGTTTCCCAAGTGCCCCTAGAATACTAGTTAAGTGACTTGCTCAAAGTCATACAGTTGGAAAATGGAAGCTGAGAGAATTGAACTACAGGAAGCATTTTTTTAACAGTGCATATCCTTAATCCTCTGTACTTACTGTATTACTGTTTATGCAATAATATTTCTTAAGGGAGTATTCCTGCAAAGAGTTTTGTTTGTTTGTGTCTTTCGGCTTTTCCCGGTTAGGGGTCGCCACAGCGGAACTCCGGTCCGCAAATGATTGGTAGTGGATTTTTACGTACCGGGTTACCAACCCTGATACACAACATTCAACAAAGGCACGCCCCATTCACGTATGCCTCCACACAATTCCTGTAGAAATTCTTACTGACTGAGGCATCACATTCATAATCAGAATAATGCATGAACTTTACCAGTGCTTTAAAGTGAAAAAGATAAGGGCATCTGCATAACATCCTTAAACAATGGCTAGTTGAATAATTTAACAAAACTTTAGAGTCTATACTGTGGAAGGTTATAGAAATAGTTGTGAAAAACTGTAACTAATCAGTGTCATATCTTCTACTTGCTGTAAAGGAAGTACCCCAAGACTCAGCTGGATTCACACAATTTTGAATTGCTGTTTGGCAGACTTCCCCTAGGCTTGCTAGATACAGCAAAAGAAATATGGTCAGAAAAAAACATGACCCCTTTAAAATATGGTCAGAAAGAAAGTATATGACCCCTTTAAAAGGACAAGCTAAAAACTGTAAAGAGAGGAGTGGAAGAGGATATAGAGATAACACTGTATGCAGAACACAGAATATATGTCAGAAATGTCAAACTTAGACAGTTCAATGCACGAGATGGGTACTTGGATTAATACCCACTGTAGAAAACAATTTCTTTGCAAAATGGCAAGGTTCTTTTGACGTAACAATAAAAGAAAGTAACATGAATTATAAGGTGAATCAGCTGAGAAAAAGGAAAATAAAACATTTATATTACATAAATATACTGAAGCCATGGAAAGTCACATCTTTTGAAGTTTCTATAGTTAGTACTATTGTAGATGAAGTCCTGCATGTCCTGAAGTTAATGAGAGACAATATCAGAGTCCCAGAAACAGGAAGTAAAATACATTTATACTCAAAAATAATGACATTCACAGATCTGTTTGGTGAAACCAGTCTAGTTAAGCACACAACACAGATACTGTATCTCTAGAGAAAGCACACACCTCGACATCATTTAAGGACAAAGGACAAACATTACTTATGCTTACAATTCTATTGTACTGGTACCCAAGTGTCACAATTTTGCAGTGACTTCAGGAAGTTATATGACATATCTGAATTTGATTCAAATTCTATGTGGCACGTGTGTGAACTGATTGAAAAACTGAACAAGTTTAGGTTTCTGTCTGCTTTAGACTTAAGCAAAGATAAATGTGAAAACCCATTAGCCTCAGCAACAAAATAAATGGCATTTTTTCATACCTGGTGTACTCTTCCATTATAAAGTGTTGCCATGTTTTCTCCATGTAGTGCATGAAATATTACAGAGGCTGATGGACAAAATCCTTAGACTCCACACAAAATATGCAATAGCCTACCTGGATGATGTAATATTATCTGAGGATTGAGACAACCATTTCCCCAAAGTCCAAACCATTTTAAACTCTTTGTATCAGGCTGCATTAATAGCTAATCCAATAAGGGCAATTTAGGGATGGCAGAAGCCTGACATTTGGGTTATGTGATAGGCCAAAGGTTTGTGAAACCATGGTCTAAAAGCCTGAAAGCAGTACAAAATTGGTTTGCACCAACCACTAAAGAGTAAGGATAAGCTCTGGTAGGCCTGCTTAGTGATTACAGAAGTTTGTTTCTAATTTTGCTAGCAGTGCTTGTCCTACTATACTGACCTGACTAAAGGTAAAGCTACACTGAAGGTGAAGTGGACAATTTCAGTGAACTAACCCTTTAGACAGCTAAAGAACATTAAATGCTCAAAGCCCAATAGTCATAGCTCCTGACCTTTGTAAACAATTTCTAGTACATAGAGATGCCTCAGAAGAAAACATAGATTCATATTTGCCCCAAGCTGTAGATGGGGGAGATGTTACACTGGTTATATTAGTAAGAGATTTAGTAATGCTAAGAAACGCTACTCAGCTAGAGGAGAGTTTAACAATTAAATGGGGCCTCACTATTATCCTAAAATATTAGATCTTGGGAAGAGAGTTTGTCTTGATCACAGATCATAGCCCCCTTTGACAGCTATTCCAACACAAGGACACCAACTCAAAACTATGTTGGTGGACACTGACCCACCAGACTTTTTGCATTTAAGATAATAAATCAGCCAGGCTATGGTGCGTGAATGTAGCTGGGCTGCCCTGGGCCTACAGCCCACGTACTGAAGCTTAAACAGATGGTTCTATGCTGGGGAGTAGTTACTGGTTCCTTTAAAATGTGCTAGCCAAGAAGGGTCAGATAGTATAGGGTGGGTGAGTGATCCCTTTAAGGAAATTAACCTCAAAACAAGCAAAGATGTTAGAGGTATATTAGGGCAGCTGCACATAAGGATATTTAAGACATAGTGACCTAGTACACAAGAGGCTGGTGATATGGGGAGGACTCCAGGTGGAGTTACATAAACCAGAAGGAAGGCAATGCAGGGTATATCCCTATGATGGAGGAGACCTGACCTTTGAGAGAAGCTAGCTAGACTTATTACTGCCTGAGGAGAAGGTAAAGCCATTTCACTATTACCTGTTTATGGAATTGAAAGTAAAGCTGTTTTGTAGTTCTCCATTGCTGAAACTGTTAGAAGAGCTGCTCCACTGTCTAGAGGACTCTGCAGGTATTGGTTTATATAGCCTCTACTTTCTTACTGCCATGTCTCCTCCATGCAGAGGTGTGCATCAAGATGTGGTGTCAGAACTGAGATCTCCTTTCCAAATAAAAAACAAAAATGCCATACCAGTTACAAAACCACACAAACAAGCTAAGTTGCATCCACCAAGCTCACATTAAGCTGTTTTGCTGAAATTAAACTGTTTCACCTCACAAAGTGGTTGTTTTACTGACATTAAGCTCTTCAGACCATGAGACCAATGTATTTATTTATTTATTTATTTATTTATTTATTTATTTGTTTGTTTGTTTATTTATTTATTTATTTATATTTGTTGACCGGGAGTGTCTGACTGGACGTAGGTCCATTTTCAGCGGAGGCCCAGGGAGAAAAGCTCCACAGTTAAAATAAACAGACAATAGTTACATTGGATTACATAGCGATTAACAATTTACTTAGCAATTACTTACAACATATTTACAGATGAAGAACATAATACATCAGTAGACAACTAGAATCTTTATCTGTGAAGTACATAACAGACATTAACAAATGTTAAAATAAGAAGTTCCTGCTGTATAATAAGTATTAGGCTTATGAGCAGCTGAGCTTGCTTTAATCAAGGTAGTTAGTAAATAAACTACAAATAAAATACAATACAAAATAAACTACAATAAAAAGCAATTTTAATAAACATGAGGAAATTTAACCCACTTGACCAATATGACTTCTCAAAACTGTTTGGCTGGCTTGCCTGGAGACAAAGGTTCACATTATTTATAGTGCCAGCCAAGCTAAATAAAGAATCAAATGAAATCTAGGTAAATATCTTATTATATTCAATGTGCAAGGAGGTGGATGCAATATACTATACCTCTCAGGTGTCCAGATTTTTGCAGAATTCCAGATTTTAGTCTCATAGTTTTGGTAAATTCCTCAGAAAATGTATGTTTTTTCTTGGCAAATCACTGAGGATTAAAGTCACTAAATAATGATATACATTTGAGTTTCAGACTTCATATCCTCCGAAAATTAATACCAACACAAATCCTGCTATTTTGTCAACTTTCCAAGTTTATAAGAAGAATATTTAAAATCTGTCCCTATTTTTGGGCCTTTGTCCCGCTCTGCCCTCCTCACCAATTATTTTAGGCTTTGCCCAGATGTTTTGTGCTAAGAAGTTGAGGGCCACAGTACTAACATACAAGTCGGTAATTAGCAAACTCAACTAACTTTTTTCTTGCGAAAAAGAAATGTAATACTTGAAAAGATAAACTTTCAAAAATCTGTACAAGCCAAAGGTGAGTGTACTGAAGTTTTTGTAAGGCACCTTTGTGAAGTGGATGAAAACTGTGAGATTAACAGCATCAGAATAAATGAGAAACAGAACTGTATCTCGAACGTTACAACTTGAAGTAACTTTGACTTGAGAACAGGCCAATCACCAAAGAGGTAGAATTAGTTAAGAAGCAAAATGCTAATTTACATATGGTAAACAATATGTGTGAGGTGACACAAAGAGAAAATGGCAAGTTTATAAAAATTCATAATTCAGGATAGATTAAGTGAATACACAAGAAGCGAAATGAGTGTAAACTTGGTAAATGTAAAAGCTGTTAACAAGCTGAGTGATGCACATGACAGAGAGTGAAGATATGAAAAAGTCTTTGTGAGACAACGTTGCTTAAAGAGGTTGTTTCTGAAAATAAACCTTAAAACAACATTCAGAAAGCATTTTCCTGTGTTCAGTCACTGCTGTGTCTGATATTCAGGCAGACCAGCAAGTAAACTTGAAGCTAGTGAGTTTCAAGATTAATACAGAGGCTTGTTACTGTGGTATCACATACCACCAAGAGAAGTTTCTAGAAGCACCCATAGATGCATGAAGCAGTCTAAAATATGCAGCCCTGCAGGCAAACTCAAGAGCTATGGTAAATTTCTAGTCATGCCGGAGTGAAAGGATACAAGTCAGAGTTTTGGATTTATTTGCTGGATGGCCCACACATAAATAATCTTCTCAGCAGAGCTGTGACATGCAAAATAGATTTAATTTACATAAAAAGTTGTCAGTGTAAATGTCTTTAGTGAAGCTGCTTAATCATGAACCAGTAAAAATGAAGCCAAAATCAAATACTATGCCATATGCCTTGACTACACTCAATAGGGTATCATTACCTGTGTTGTCTAAAACAGAGACAGAAATCAGAAGAATGCCAAGCATTAGCATAACAGAACCAATGTGCACTAATGGTCCCAGTAATGAAGAGAAATGGCCATGTATGAAGTTATGGTTATGTAAAAAAGACTTAAGGATGTAGTTGTGTGAAAAAATACATATTGCCTAAGCTAGAAGATATAGTACCATAATTAGTCAATACCAAAATCTTTTCCATGTCAAATGCTCCCACGAGTTGTTTTTTTTTTTTTTTTTTTTTGGCAAATATCCCTAGTGCACGAAAGCAGAAAGCTGATAAGCATCAGTACTCTGTTTGCTGGACGCTGTTTCAAGAGGCTGCCATTTGGTATAACCACAGCACCTCATACCTTTTGTTGTAAAATGCCTGGTTTGCTCAGTGGGCTTGGTAGTTTGGTTGTTGTTGTTATGGATGACATCCTAGTATTTGGTCCAGATAAAAGACACATGATCTGAGGTTACAGGCAGGGCTCTAAACTATTAGAAATTCTGAGTTAATGTTAAACCAAGCTAAATGTTATTTTGTAAAGACTAAGATGCAGTACTTTTGTCACAGCACAAGTGATAGCGGAATCAGACCAAGTGCAAGCAAGGTCAGAGCAGTAGCCAAATTACAGAGTCTAACTTGTGTGACTAAGTTAAGGCAAGCCTTAGACAGGATTATCTTCTTGGACAAGATCATGCCAGATCATTTGACAGTGATTCATCCCTTAACTGACTTGTTAAGGAAAGACATACCCTGGTCATGGAGAAATGTCGAAACCCAAGTATTCAACAGAGTAAAAGAAATGCTACCAACAGCGCCAGTGCTAGTATACTATGATGTCACTATATGAACAATAGTGAGTGCAGATGTTAGTAGTTATGGCCCATGTGTAGCATTACTCCAAATGGGCGAATAAGTGTCACATCCTGTTGGGTATTGCTCCAGAATGTTAATCAATGCTAAAATGAGATAGTCATGTATTTAAAAAGAATGCCTTGCAACTGTGTTGGCATGTGAGAAATTCTCCAGATACCTATTAGGGCTCAGCAGTTTCAATGCCAGATGAACCATAAACATTGGTTCCACTAATTAGTTCTTAACTAGAAAAAGTGTCACATGGACGATAAAGACTATTACTGAAACTGAGAAAGTTCAACGTCAGAGCAGTGCATGTGCCTGGAAAGCCATTAGTTGTTGCAGATGTGTTAACCTAGAAATCCTATACTGGGCCAACCATTATCAGATACTGAAGAAGACTTTACCACCTTTGTACAGAGCATAATGATGACAAAATATGTAACTACCAAGAGACAAGCAAAATTATTGAGAGTTGTAAGCTGTTATCAAATATGTTTAAGCAAGATGGCCAAATCACTGAACACAAACTAGACATCTCATGTACAACTACTATAAGAGTGCAACTACCAGAACATCATGGCATATTGTTGTATCAAGACAGAATTTAGTACCCTCATTGCACTGTGCTGAAGTGCTACATCAAATACATAAAGGGCCTCAATGTCTCACAAAATGTCCAGAATGAACCTAAATGTCTTGTGTCTAAGTGTCACTTCTGTATTGTCCATGAACTACCTCAAAAGAGGCAAGCATTACTACCAATACCTTTCCCACAAAATCCTTTTCAAAAGAGAGCTGCTGACTTCTGTGAATTTGAAGGCAAAATCTACTTCATCATTGTGGACTATAACTCTTGAAATGTATAAATAATATATGTAGCAACCAAACCAAGAAAACACAATTAAACACACTTGTAAAAAAACAAAAACGAATGGTAAACACTCCAGAAGCCACTTTATTAGTTATGTGCTTTCATCAGTACCATGCTGACTTCATCAGAACAGCAAAATCCACATGCTCCACCATTTCAATACCATCCCCTACTCACATGATAATATCAGTTTATCAATTTACTGCTAATTATGTCCACAAAGATAAAAATTCTCTAGTAAACAAATATACATCATAAAAACCACAAATCATTAAAAAACACTCCATCCTGACATAATAGCAGTAAATTGATAAATTAATATTATCATGTGACTAGGGGATGGTGTTAGAAGGGTGGAGCGTGTGGATTTTGTTGTTCAGATGAAGTCAGCATGGTACTGACGAAAGTGCTTAACTAATAAAGTAGCTTCTAGAGTGTTTACTATTCGTTTTTGTTTTTTTACAAATATGTAGCAACCACAAATAGCCAACAATTAATACCTAAGTTTAAATCAAGTTCTCATGGTGTAGTCTACCTATTAAACTGATTACATAAAATGGTAAAGAATTTATGTCATGTGTCACAGTTTGTTGATGACTATGATTTTCCTCATATTATCTCAAGGCTTTATTATCTGCAATCAAACGGTTAAGCTAAGGCAGCAGTATAAATGCCTAAAGAGATATTAAGCCAACCTGACACAGCTTTCACATCATATTGAGATACACTCTGCAGAGCTACAGGACTAAGCCTTTTAGTAGTCAGTACTTGGAAGCCAAGTAAGAGTTGGCATGCCAGTTTCAGAGTCAAGCTTGAGCCCAAAGCTATTCTGCATAAAACAGTTAAACAGAATGAACAACAAGATTCTTATAAAACATTTTATAAAAAAATGCTAATCAGTACAGTCATTACATATCCTTCAACCAGGCCAATTTCACTAGCAAAAGACAGAGGGGAAGAAAAAGTGGGACACAATAGATACTGCAGTACAGAAAACTAATAAACTGAGGTCTTACATGGTGCAAGCCAAATATACCATAGTTAGATGAAATTGGTGGCATGTCTGAGAAGTTCCTGATGAACTTCACTTTGAAACTAGTGTTCTAAAAAGAAAATCTGATGAATTTGGGCCAAAGATATCCAGGTCCACATCAAATAACAAACACTGTTCCTCTGCCTTCAAATGTATTGCCTCAACTGAATATTTGATACAGGGATGGAAACTCAAGAGCAACTATGTGTAACGACAGAACACTTGCACTACAACCAAAACAACTGAGCATGATTGTTCTTGATCTTGTTGATACTGTTTTGCCAAATGACTATAGAAATACTAAAGGCCAGTTATAATAGCTTGCCTCATAGTTTTCCTTCCATATGCTCTAATTTCATTTCTAGCTCCACTTGCAGTGCTACACGTGTGACTAGCGGTAGATATGAAGTCAGAGTAGCAGTTTATTACCAGAACTGTAATAGAGTAATATGGTCAGATAAGAAGCTATGCAATTTTCTTGTTAAATGCATCTTATGAGTGATATTTCTCTTAAGATGCTATCTCATAAGTTTCCATATTAATCTTATGTGTAAATGTTAACAAAATGCATTGACAGGATCAATCCGCATTACTGAATATAGAGTACATTGGTTGTGCACATTCATACTTCATAACTTTAAAAAGAGTTTTCTCTCACTTTAAGAGGGAGATGTGGTGATAATAAAATAAAGCTATTGCAGTTTGTACCTATTGTGGAGATGTACTATAGCCATTGATACTTTAAGACTATTGTTTACTGACAACATGAGCATATTACCATCAGCTAGAATGATGCCACAGTATAAACAAAAATGATCAATTTCAATAATTAGCTTAGTTTTTGGTGTGATTCAAAGGGGATCCAGTTTCTCTCACCCTGGAATGACATGGTCAATAAACCTCGCTGCTATGCCAGAGATAGTTTGCATGTGGCACCACTAGGCATTTGACTGCTGGCAAAGACTCTTGTCTCCCCATAATGCCTTTTTTAGGCAAGGTCTCAAAAACAAAATTGCCAACATGAGAATTATGCTGCTAAATGCTAAGAGCTTAAAGCAAAAACTGCACACTTTGGAAGCACTCCTATCATGGGAAGATGTAGATGTCTGTGCAGTCACAGAGACCTGGTTCAAGGCCACAGAGAGTACCCCAGCCTTTCAAGGCTACAATGCCTTCCACATCTTCAGACCACAAAACGAATGTGTGAGAACCAAAGAAGGTGGTGTTTCTATCTATGTTAGAGATACATTCACCTCCTGACTAGTTAGACAGGACAACCCCATGTAGTTACTCAGATTACTGTGGATAAGACCTCCATTCAACTCATAGCTAGTTATAGATCCCCCTCCGCAGATCATGATGCACACAAGGCCTACTTGAACAAACTGGAGTCAATCCAAATATTGCCAAACACTCTGGTCATGGGGGATTTCAATTATCCCACCATCAACTGGGAAACCTACTCTAGCCCTAACTCACTAGTGCAAAAGTTCCTTGACTTTGTTAACTCAAATACCCTGGAACAAATTGTTCAAACCTCAGCAAGAGGAACAAACATACTAAATCTGGTCTTCCCTAACATGACAAACACATGCACCATCACAACTGTTGGACCCTCATTAGTTAAATCTGACCACAAATCAGTCGCCTTTGTACTAGCACCAGAACTTGCAAAGGGCGAAGTCAGACTAAAAAACTTCACCAAGGCAAACTATATCCTACTAGGGGAAGGTATAAATGCATTCCAAGCCCCACTCCAAGCTGGAAGTGGTAACTACACCAAAGTTTACATTAAAGCCTTGTACAATCACTTGTATAAGTGTATAGACTTGGCTATTTCAGACAGAATCAAAGCCAAAGCCCCAAGTAAAAACAAGCCACCTTGGTGGACATCCAGCATCAACAAACTTTACAACAAATGCAAAAAGTTGCTGTCTAAGAAAAATGAGATGAGGGCCCAACAATGGAAAAGCACCCTCCTCAGCCTCAATAGGCAAATAAGACAACATGTCAAATCCTCTAAGGTTAACTTTCAGAAAAACTTAGTAATCACAGGCAAGGATAATAAAATGTAGAACTCAAGCATGTGCTGAACTAGTGACTAATGGTATCACACACACTGATCCCGCAGAGATAGCAAACTTGCTGGAGGACAGATTCAGTGAAAATTTCCCTCTCTTATCCCCTCCAAACATATCACAAACCTTGCTCTAAACTACCCTCTACCATACATATCCAAAAAGCAGGTCATTAAAGCCTTGCCTAAGGCAAAAAACACAGCCTCTATGGGACCAGACTGCATCCCAGGCTATCTTCTAAACAAACTAAAACATGAACTAACATCACCATTAAGTACCCTATTCAAACACAGCCTAACCACAGGCTATGTTCCTGTGTAATGGAAAACAGCAACAATTATTCCCCTCCATAAAGATGGCTTAGCAACAGACAGAGGGAAATATAGACCCATCTGACCAGCCTCATTTGTAAGGCCATGGAATGTATCATCATCATGGGCCTTATAAATAAAGAAACAGGCAACCTCTAAACGCTGGATCCAACCCAATTCTGCTTCATCAAGGGCAGATCTTGCCTGTTAAATCTGGTAGATTTCTTTGAAAATGTGACCGGGGCCACTGATGAGGGCAAATCTATGCACACAGCATACTTTAACTTGGCCAAGGCCTTTGACACAATCCCACACTCAAGCATTACTGATAAACTTAGCAGACTGAATGTAAACCCCTTTGTTGTAAGATGGGTTGCCAACAGGCTCACAAATTGGTCACACACTATTGAAGTGGGTGACTCCACATCAACTAGCAGACCTGTCACCAGCAGGGTGCCACAAGGGTCAGTGTTGGGTCCCTTACTGTTTAGTATATACATCTCAAAAGTTCAGGACAAAACTAAGGGGCTGTGGCTGACCAAGGTTGTAGAGAAATGCAAACTAAGTGCAATTATCAAATCCCCAAATTATGTCAGTATACTTCAGGAGGGTCTTACACAGACCAATGACTGGTGTCTTAGTCATGGTCTCAAACTAAATGCAAAGAAATGTATCATCATTCCCTTATGTAAAAACAATATCCCTTCACACTATCAAATTAACAACAATACCGTATGTACCTACGAAGTGGTAAGGGCTCTGGGATCAAAAGTAGACTGTGACCTTAACTTTGACCACCAAGTGTCTACTGTAGTAAGCAAGACTTTCTATGTAGCACACTTGATTAGCAAAGGCATCACCTGTAGAGCAAAGGAGATTATAACCACTCCATACTCATCACTAATCAGGCCCATAATTGAGTATAAAGCCCCTTTTGGCATGTACTGTACAAAGCACCTGCAGCATTTGGAGAGACATCAGAAGTTTCTAAAAAAAAGATCAAGTGACTCCAGCATGTGCCTTACACAGACCGACTAAAGTCCTTGTCACTATACTCAGTTGTGTATAGGCTTCTTAGGGGAGAGTTATGTCTGGCTTACAGAGCAATCTCTAACCCAAACCTAATGAATTTGTTGCACATCTGTAAATCAAATGGGACTAGAGCTACCCATTCCATGGGCCTAAATATGGCCTGCAACTTGAATAAGATGTGCCGGAGGGACAGATTTGTCTCCCAGAGACTGCAGCATCTTTAGAATAGGCTGCCAATTCATGTGAAGCAGAGCACCTCTGTGTCACTGTTCAAAAGGAACCTGGAAGAGTGGATGGGGCACTGTAAATTCTTACCAGGGATAGCACCCACAACCCTCTTGGACATGGGCAGTCATTACTTAATACAATCCTAGGTATTGGCTAGAGTATCTATGGTATTACATTGGGATGAAATGGCAAGGCTTGAAATAACCTCCAGGTCAATAGCCTAGTAACCTCCTATGATCCTATGATCCTACGATCGTACTATCTTGTTTTAAAAATGTATGTATCCCATAATACATTGAGTCTAGAACCTAGTGCCAGTGTGCTCATGATGACTGAAATGTTAACATTTTTACTGAGATCTTTTTTGTATAAAAAAAGATACTTACTTGACTAAATAAATATCTATGTGAGTGTACTTCATTTAATCATAAAAGCAAATAGTTGAACCACAAAACATTGATCTAAAATGACAGAAACTCACTTTATCTAAAATAAGTCACTTACAAGCTAAAAACTTTTTTTTTTCTTGCTGGGGAGCAAGGTACCCTGCATCGCCCATAAACCCACTCTGAGATTGCACAACAGTGGATAAAGTATAAATTCCCACGTCTCACTGAAATACATCCTCTCACAAAGTTATACCGGCATATTGCAACCATATGACTATTTGTTCACTTCTGCAGGTATGAAATGCTTTCCATTTGCTGAATGTTCAAACTATCAGAAGACACCAATACATCTTATCTATATCTATATAAGTTTGAAATAGTTGATTGTGTGTTAGATCAATGGCTTCCTAGTCAACCACATATGGTTGACTAATCAGCTATCAGCAAGTGTGCAAGGCAGCGCAATTCCCAAGGTTGGAAAGCTTGCCTTTACCCCATGTTTGTGTGATCTAGGAGTAGTATATTTAATTAGCAGGAGGTTTAGGTAGCGCATCCCCCACAAAAGGGAGGAGGGGACTGTCCACAAATGTAAAAAAATATCTTTTGAATTAAAAAAAAAAAATATTTGCATGTGTCAAGGCTGTTTCTTGGTGCATGCATGCTGGCATTCCAGCATTAGCATAGTCAACATTTTGACATCTGCATTGACAATACATGTTTTTGCTAATTTAAGGTACATCCACATACATATATCCATACACAAGCACACATACACACACATATCTATTGATGTCTAGTGATGTCTATTGATATATATCTCTCTATGTGTATATATATATATATATATATATATATATATATATATATATATATGAATGAATTTATATGGGTCTATGTCATTTTGCTGACAACCCATTTTGCCAAAAATTCTGACATTGGGTCCAAATCGTCGAAAATCCATTTTGCAGAAGATAGTACTGACAGTGTATCTGCCCTTTTCCCTCACTGTAGTGCGATCTTGGAGTGAGAATATTAAAGTAGGGGGGTGTGGGGGGCACATCCTCCCACAATGAGGGGTGTGGGGGGCATAGCCCCCCACTTACGCAGGTTATAAACTACTTACTTATCCTTTTAATAGGCACTGCACTATATAAAACAAAACTAGACAACATTAAACTGTACTGGGTGGGGGGCTGTGCCCCCACACCCCCCCTACATTAATATTCTCACTCCAAGATCGCACTACAGTGGAGGAAAAGGGCAGATACACTGTCAGTACTATTTCTGGCAAAATGGATTTTCGAAGATTTGGACCCCATGTCAGAATTTTCGGTGAAATGGAAGGTATGGTGGCCGTGACGTTGGTATGGCTTTTTACAAACTTTGAAAAAGAAATTCTAATTTTTATAATTGAAAGGTAAATGTGGTTTATAGATCAGATTGTAAAAATAAAAACATATTTCTATTTTAAGTGCAAGCATAAAAGAACTGGTACAGGAAGAGGTGTTTTCTGTGTGTAGTAAACGGTGAATTGTTAAAGTGCTACGTTGTTTATATTTATAAAGTAGAGTAGAGTAGAGGCTGTTGAACTTTACATATGCAGCTGTACATATCTTAATGGTGCATCTACCATTTTTGTTTTCATTGTAGTGCAGTCTTGGAGTTGATATATTTTAATAGCAGTGGGTGTGAGGGGTGCAGGGTGGATTGACCCCCTGCTTAAATGTAGAGGTGAAGACAGTCATTTGTTTTATTTGTTGGTGTAGTTTGTATTGTTGGAGGGAAGCAAGGTTAGGTTTGCTTTATGTTTTTCAATATATTGAGTGTCAATGTTATAAACATTCAGGAAATTGTGTGTTTGACTTTCCACTCTCAATATTTTGTGGTTCAGGATTTTAGTAATTCGTTATTTCAAAGTAGATCCATATACACACTTAAACACATACACAATAGTGGGTGTTACAAAGTTATATGAAAATACTGTCTTTGTAATGAAAATGCTGTTGTATATAAATTCTGTTTTGCTAAGAAAATACTATTTAATGTATATTATGACACAGGGGATGTTAGAAAGTTGTTAAAAGCATATCATAATACTGTTTTATAATGAAAACGCTGCTTTGTTATTAAAATCCAGTCTAATGTTGAGCTGTTATGCATAGCCTAAACAATATGGGAGAACATACAGTAGCAGGCTGATATGGGACACCTGCAGAAATACTGTTAAAAGGAAGACTTTAAACAGCATGGCAGATATGCTTATATCTTAGTAAACAGAACATTATACGGCCAAAAGAAAGGACTCTTGGTGGTTATCGGCAAGAAAGCAGACTGGAAGAGACATTAACCTTTCACTGGAAAGGTAGTATTATAACCAAGACTCGAGATTCTCTGGGGTTGCCAGCCAGAACTTTGACTAGGAGAAATGTTTGTATCTCTAGTCAGTGTCATCTTCCCACTCTGCTTTCTTGAAATGTAACTTGCTTTTCTGAAAGTTAGTCAACTCTGGAGTTTCTTCAAGGTTACACTGTCATTCAATAAAGGCTATTGTCCACCAATACAGACAGCATCTAACTCTTCTACTAGAAAAGACAACTCACACCAATATTCTTTAGAGTCATTTGCTGCTTTAGTTCATGTATCTTTTCTTGTTATTTTTCTATCTAAACTCGTGCTGGCTGTGGTGGTGCAGTGGTTAGCATTGTCACTCACAGCAAAAGGTTCTTTGGTTTGATTCTCGGCTGGAGCATCTTTTGTGTAGAGTCTGCATGTTCTCACTGTGGTAAAGTGAGTTTTAAAGACATGCAGTAGGTGCAAGTCTGTGTGACTTCTGTGAAGGATGAGCACTGGGCTGGCAACTTGACACAGTAAAATCCCCATTGTCAATCAAGTCTGAAAACCAGTGATCCGCTGTGGCAACCCCTAATGGAAGAAGCCAAAAAACATTGCTTTTCTATCTAAACCTGTGTCATACAGCCCTTTTCCTTTTGCTTAGAGTTCCTGTATTTTGAATGAATATTATTAGGGTTCTGTGCAAGATTAATTTGCCCCTTAATATACACCACCTTATCTGTTATTCTTGTCTTCTCTGTGTAGCTTTCCCTATCTCCCATGGTAAATGAACAACAGAATTTTACTGTCCTCTTTCTTCTCTGCATTGCTTTCCCCCTGGAAACGGCACCTTCAAACAATCTTGTCTCCAATTTTATTTTTTACTTCCTTACAAATACCTGTCAATAGAGTCTTTCCATATTGGATTTTTCTATCTGCACTGACATAAACGAATTTAGAAACCTGAGCAGGTATTGTTTCTTGATCTTTGACTACCTTGGTAAAATTTTGTCTTATTGTTACATTTCTTATTTTAAACACCTACGTGCTGCTTAGGATTCTCCATTTCTGGGGCTTTCTGTTTAGCTTTACAGAAAGTTCAGAATTTAACCCAAGCCGTGCATTTTCAATACTTCATAATTTCACTCCCTTAGAATACAGCCTATCAGACATTCCAGTATGAAACGTTCAATTCCAATAAGTTGATGCTTCAACAGAATGTAAAAAAAAAAAATGCCTGAAAACCAAAAGGGCAAAAAAATGCCTTTTTCACATCCGCCCCCTCCCCCACCCCGAACTTATACTGGCTCTACAGTTACACTTACTTGAAACAGAGAGAAATCTCCCTGGAAAATAAATCATTACCCGGCACTATTAGAAATTGCACCAGCAATGATTTCCTATTGAGAAAAGCCTCCAGCCTTATGCTGTTCAACTTCTTTTTTTTTTCTGGGCTACTGACACACTGGGAATTTCTCCTCAGCATTGTATAGGGAAGCCCATAACCAGTCGTGAATCCCTCTCTTCAGTTCTGCTAGTCATATCTAATCCCTGTTTTGCAATACTTCCAGGCTGGAATAACACTTTCTATTTTCTATCCTGTAATATTTGCAGGTAGCAAAGACATTTCTTTTCTCTCATGGCACTTTCAGGCTGCAATATTTTAATGTGTAGGTCCCTTTCTGCTATTGAATTGACTTTTGTAGGCTGTTCTGTCACAGCAGGCTGCAATATTTCAGTGAATATGTTCCTCCCTTTTATAATTCTATTCTTGCAGGCTACTTGGTAAAAAGTATGCACTTACATATGCCTTTAAGTGTTTTATCTTCTTCTCCTTTCTACATCACTAGCTAAATATTTGTACATTTAGGGCTTTCTAAAAACATGCCTTTAGTTTTATTGGCTTCATCCACACTAACAAAACTATCTGGTGCTTGCTCACCTCCTTTTTCTAAGTTAGGTAGAGGCACACCATTAGGCTTATTTACTTGTTTGTTCACATTCTTCACATTGATTCCACAAATGATTTAAAGTGAAGAATATCTTTTCCAATGATCATATGTGTTAAATTGGATACTGTAGCAACAGAAGTTAACCACAACGTAATTATATACTTTATGGCAGATAGTTGTGATCTTACCATTTTTTGTGAGAAAATATCCAGCTACAAATGTTTTGAACTTGTGTCAGTGAGGTAATACCAGCTCAGGTAAGTAATGCCTTTTTGACTTTGTCATTACTGTCCTTGGGGTAAGTATTGACTTAACTACCCTCTCTGTCCTTTTGTATGTAGTTGCTACGGTCTGCAGCTCTGCAGCAGCTGCCCTGCCATGGTCATCCTGCACATGGATACACATACAGGTGCACTCAAAATATTCCCAGCACACCACAAGACACTCTGCCTCTCTGGCACACACACACACAAACACACACACACACACACACACACACACACACACACACACACACACACACACACACACACACATGCACACAAATATATATATATATATATATATATATATATATATATATATATATATATATATATATATATTAAGTAAATTGCACTCATATTGTCAGTAGCAGGTGTGGTCTCAGGGCCTCTGTATTAACAAGGTGTACAAAAATCCTTTCCCCAGTTCTGCACTGTGTAACATTAAAGCAGCTGAGACACTGAATTTTATCAAAATTGCAGTTTATTGCATACAAACACATTTAAATACAGATTCTTACAAGTAAAAATGGAACCAAAATAAGAGCAAGTACATTTAGTTCAGTCTTACTGTTGAGAAACAGTGTCTGTTGAAACTGCTGAAAAACATATGTTGTGTAGATCTCTCTATTTTCTTTTATCAAGAACATTTTCTAATTTCTTTTTTCAGTTCTTCCTTCATTGTAATAAAGTATCTCTTCCAGGGCCATTGCTCTGAATATAACCAATATACATAATAAAACAGGTAATTGCACAACTTTGAAACGATGTGGCTGGCTAGAACTCTAACATACCTTAACCCTCTTGCATTTAAACTCACACATAACCTCAGTCACACACCAGACAAATATCCAGCAATTTCCAGATTAGTCAGTAGACACAATCAACTCATATACCTCCAGTCACAAAACCTAAGTTCAGTTTTATATATTAAAATCGCACAGCCACAATTTGCATCCCCTAATACTCTGTATATATTGCAAAGACTATGGAGGTCTATTCATCTTTATATTAGGTGAAAACCAAACACTGGTAAATCCTTGCAGAATTAAAAAAAAAAAAACTATCTACCTATACATTAGAACTGCACCTGATCTGACATAAAATAACTCCTAATACAGTTTGCACTCCTAGGTAAGAAGCCTTACATACTATGCCCCTAACAACTGATGATAAGGCTTGTCTAAACAAAGTACCTTCCCCATTACTCCCTGTTCTTCTCCTTCACTTGTTATCTGTCACCATTTTTTTCCTCCCTTCTACGCTCCTCTTCTTAACCTACATTGCAGTAACTTATTGCCATATAAATATAATGGCATTGTATATACTAAGCTGAAGATTTATTCCAAGTGTAATTTATTTGCATATACTGATTATGCTGAAATATATATATATATATATATATATATATATATATATATATATATATATATACACACACAGAATATTTACCTTTACTGTTGTTTTCCTTCATTTAACCTGACCTTATATGTTAGCATGTACATGTTTCAGTTTATTTCTTCTGTTTTGTCTCATTTCCTTACATGTGGAGTTTTTTTCTCTGGAACTCAGCTCAGTCAGACTATCCTGGCTTGCCAAAATGGAAATTAATTATTTACTTAATTAAATAATCAGTCAATCATTCAATCAATCAATCCCCTTTCAAAAAACAGGAAATACTCTCTGTTTGGGTTTATAGCCCTTCTTTTATATTCTACTCGCTAGTTCATCAAACAAACATGCTCTCAGTAATATTACCAAGCATATTTCTATTCTTAAAGAAAGAAAGTTTAACTGAAATACTAATCATTTAAATAAACATTACTGTCTTTACAATGAACTCGATATAAAACTACTATTTGCATTTACTTACTAAGGGCTCAATAATAATACTGCTATCAACTGTATTCAAATATTTTAAACATTTTAGGTCAGTTGTCTAAACTCTTTGAAATGTGAGAACACTATCTATATATATATATATATATATATATATATATATATATATATATATATATACACACATACACACACACATGCACATACATACATATGTATATAGAGAGAGAGAGGTCTGTGCCTGTGTACATATAACCATTATATAAGTAAAGCCAAGATACAGTACACTAGTGCACTGGCAAAAATTCTGCTTTGTCAGTGTTACAGTTCATGTCCATATTACAATGCCCTTTTACTCGACAAACTAGGGGAGTGTAGTGTTAAGATTTTTTGGAAACTCTTTCTTGATAATACTTATATGATGATAATATTTGACAGCAATGTCCACATTCAAGCTTCTTCTAATATCGCCTGTCTCCCTTTATTGCTCTACTTGATTTGAGACATGGCTGAAAAGAGTCCTCTGTCTAGAACACCTACCTGGTTAACAAACAAATACATAAAAAAATATTCATGGATGTAGGAAAGCATGTCACTAAACTAAACTGTTTACCAGATGACTGGAATCATGCCTTAGAAGGTTAAAGCAATGATCTGTAAATGATCTATCACTTATTGACCTGAGTTTCATTTTTACAAACTTCACTTGTTCGTTGTGTAACTAGAGTGAATTGACCAAATCAGTGCTCATGGCTTAATCCTTAAAAAGATATGTGGGCCTAGTTTGTTTTTTCCCACTTTTAAAAGAATAAAGTAAAACTGAGAATAATGGTAAATACAATGTAATCTGCTTTGATCAGTTCAAGGGTATTAGCTGTGGAAGAAATGTTCATATGTACAATTAGAGAAATGCATTTCTTCTATCTTTATGAACCATGACAGTAAACTGTCTAGTCTAATTTAAATTGCAAGGTTAGAGGGAAAATATTTCATGGGAATTTTGTTGTGAAGGGAGACAGCTGGAGTAAAGCAAAAGGAATTCCACTTATTAATGTAGTCCTCCCAAAGTGATATCCGAACACAAACAGCATGTTTTCTGAAGGATGCCAGACTTGTTTTTTTTTTTGCTGTACTGTATCGTATACTTACACTGACTTTGTTGTTTTATTTTTCAACTGTCACATGTAGGCCCTGTACATCGGACCCACATGATCTCAGTAAAATACTACTCTGCAGTCAGAAGTGATGTCAAGTGAAAGCTTTTAACAGTGCAGTTCTGAAAATTACAGCCACTGAGGGATTAACTCCAACAGAAATGATGTTCCTGGCCTGGAGTTCACCCTGTATGTTCCCAGAGAGGAACAGCAGGCTTACTTACCCAAGTCATGGATCTGAGATCAAAATATATCCAAAACAAGTGGACAAATTTAACTCATTCCTGGGCATCAAGAAAGCCATGATTAACTGTAAGCTAGCAATGAAGAGCAAGACATTAGTCTAAACAAGTCACTTTACTTAAATCTGTTTCATAGATATGTAAGATCTCAGTCAACTTCTATAGCTAAAACGTTTTTTTATCTGTAACAAAATTGGTACTGATAGTTGTGTAAATGTTGTCACATGGATCATTACATTGTAACATTCTTCATTAGTTGAGGTAATTGTTCATTACCTGGCCTTGAACAAAGCTTTGCATTTTAAATGCATGCCATATCTGAATTGCTAGATGTTTTACATTTGAAGATTTAAATATTTTCTTAATGCTACTACATTTATTCATGACTGTCAAAAATGCTACACTGTGTGACTGATCTGTCAGAAAATATGTTCAAACCTTAGCATCTACAGTACAAATTCAGCTGTTTCTCTTCCCTCCTGACTGCTACATCAGTCTTTATATCACCCACCCTTACTCATTTTATCTTACATTACTGTCCTTTTCCTCACATATTATCTAAACTCTACACCCTCTTCACCACAGTCCATACCTGTTATGCAGTGCAGAAGCAGTTTTTGAAGAGTAGTATTTTATTTGTCACTAGTACGGAAAGTTATTAATCTGTTGTCAAGTGTATATAATAAAATATTGTTTTCTGTTAGCCTTCTCATAAACTAATCCCTTGTTGAGGTAACAGAATGTGAATTGTACTGCAAACTGCATACATCCCCTGTTTTACACACCAAACTTGCTGAAATGAATATTTCAAGCATAAAACACAGTCTAGAAAAACTTTCCTAAATGCCATATGTACATGGATCTGTACTCCATAGGTACTCAGTAAAAGGGGATTTTGGCTCAGTGACGGTTTCCAGTAAGCAAAATGCAAATAAATAAATTTGTAAAATTATGCTTGCTTGTTATTCCAAAGCAGTATAAGCTGTGTGAATGATGTGTGCCCTACATTTGCCTAAGTACACTTATGGTAAATGGTTAAGAGTTACTTGGAAAATGAAAGTGCTGGACAATGTGACTTCACTCACGCATTTACCTTATGAGTAGATCACCCAATCATATGCACGTATATCACTGCAAAAGTATAAATGTGCACAAACAACACTCCTCACATGTACTTTTGCATAAGTAAATTAAAAAGTATATGTGAAAGAAGAGGTAATTACTTAATGATATATATTACTTTTCAACTGAACCAGAATCGAAGAACACCACTCAGTTAATATGACAAGCGTTTAATGCTTCATTATTTGTAAGATACAATACCACTTTGAAATTCAGCAGTGCATGTTTACCAAGAAAAGTTTGTTTGTAGTCACTTTATTACATCAACATATGGCTAGGCTTGTATAGGCCCTAGGGCTGATAGCCTAGTACCAACATATGAACCTATGAACCTATGAACAGCAATTCATTAGATATACATTCTCTTCTTTATAAATGTTGCCCATAATAACTCATTAAAAATACACTCTCTTCTGTGTAAATGTTGCCTTTACATTGTATATTCCCCTCAGCTTCTCCTTTATAGATGTTTCCTCTGAGGTGGTAGGATAGCTGCTTTGTAATATTGAGACTGATCTATAACATCGGTAAACTCTTTAACACATTCTGTACTAATACCTCAATGGCAACATCACCTGTACCTGTTTATAGGATCATTAAGATTATAGGAGGTTACTAGACTAATGGCCCTAGGGCCCTTACAAGACTAGTTCAACCCATGTTCCCAACAGTGTTTGGTTCAAGTAGACACAAAAATCAGCACCTATGGCCCCTGTCCAGGAGGGACACAGGTGGAATCCCTGGGGTGAATTTCCAGTTACCCATTCAGTCATACAAATTATGCTTAAATAGGTTCAGCAAAGAGCTTTGTTTAACATGAATAGGAAGCGTGTTCCAAAGGTGGGGCAACCTCGGTGACACAAATTTGTCTCTCCGGAAAGTTCTGTTGATGTCACATACCAGGTTAAGGTCCTTTGAGCGAGTGATACATGTGCCATTTGACTTGTGAATCTGCAGAATTGCTCTACATGTCAAGCACAGGTCACCTCTGAGCAGTCCGTATAACACAAAGTAAAGTGAAAATGATTTCAGTCTGTCCGCATAAGACAGATCTTGAAGACCCTGAATTTTCTTTATACAGAACCGTTCTGGTCTCTCCAATTGCTGCAGGTGTCTGGAAAGGAACATACCAAAAGGAGCATTGTACTCTATTATTGGCCTGATGAGGGAAGGGTATGGGGGGGGGGGTTATAACCTCTTTTTTTTCTGGATGCAATGCCCTTACTCATGAGATGAACAATATAAAATGCTCTTCTTACCACTGTGGAGACATGGTGATTGAAGTTAAGGTTGCTGTCAACCTGTGTGCCTGGATCTCTCACCACTGACTGTGTGCATAGGGTATTACTATTGATGTGGTAGTTTGCAGGAACATAATCCTTGCTGAAGGGGATGATAATGCATTTTTTTGCCTTAAGTTTAAGACTATGACTATGACTTTGGCACCATTCATTAGTCTGTGTAAGACCTTCTTGCAGGATGTTGACATGGCTAGGGGTTTCAATGATTGCTTCCAGTTTGCAGTCATCAGCAAACTTGGCCGGCCACAGTCCTTTAGTTTTAGCCTGTTCTTCAGAGATGTATATTCCAAACAGTCGGGGTCCCAGAACTGATCCCTGTGGAACACCACTAGTTACAGATCTGCTGGAGGAGGTGGAGTCCCCTATTTTGACCATATGAGTTTTATCAGTGAACCAGTTTGCAGCACACCTGACAATATATGGGTTGAGTTTATCAATGATGCCTGAGTGGGGGATTGTGTCAAAGGCCTTGGTTAAGTCTAAGTAGGCCATATGCACAGATTTGCCCTTGTCTAGGGCTTTGGTGACTGTCTTGAAGAAGTCCACCAAGTCTAACAGGCATGATCTCCCCTTAACAAAGCCAAACTGGGCAGGGGTCGTGCATTTAGTGATTTTCTATATCCTTGTTAATAAGGTCCATGATGATTTGTTCCATGGCCTTGCAGATAAGGCTGGTCATGCTAATGGTTCTATAGTTCCTGGAGTCCGTGGATGCACCCCTTTGTGCAAAGGGATGATGGTAGCTGTTTTCCATTTCACTGGGATGAAGTCAGTGCCTAGGCTGTGATTGAAAAGTGTGCTTAATGGTGGTGCTAATTCCTGTTTTAACCCATGTAGAACACAGCCTGGGATTTTGTCCGGTCCCAAAGATGCTGTGTTTTTGGCCTTGGAGAAGGTGTTTAAGACATGCTCCTCAGAGATACCAGGTGGGGGACAGGTGTTAAGGATGCTTTGGGAAATATGTTGTGGGGACAGGGGACTGAAGTTTTCAATGAACCTGTCAGCCAGCAGGTTTGCTATAGCCATAGTTTCTGTATATGTAGTACCATTAACTATGAGTTCAGCACAAATCTGGGCCTTACCTTTGAGGTTATGGATGCAACTAAAGAATGTCTTGTGGTTTTCCTTAGTTAGGGAAGCTAATCTGGATTCATAGTTAGCTTTGGAGGGCTTCACTAGGAGTCTTATTTGCTTGTTTAAGTTGAGGAAGGAGTGTTTCCAGTTTTGAGACCATTCCTTCCTACTTTTAGAAAGTAAGTTATTTCTCCTATTGCATAGCCTATTAATAGCAGTTGTGCACCAGGCAGGTTTGTTTTTTCTTGAAGATGTTTCTTTGGTTCTAACAGGTACAGCAGAGTCAATACAATTTACAGGTGCTCGTATAAAGCATTGGTGCAAAACTCAGCATAGGTGTCTGTTCCATCAGTGGGGGATGGGCTATGAAGCTATTTATGCTGTCACGTAAGAGGTTGCAATTGGTCTCAGAGATGTTTTTTAGTCTAGCTGTTGCTAAGGGGGGGGGTCTTGTGTTATAGTTACTTCTAGCCAGATTGATTTGTGGTCAGATCTCACCAGGGATGGCCACACAATGGGGAATGGTGTAGCAGTCCCCCATGTTGGTAAGCAGCAGATCCAGGATGTTTGAGCCCCTTGTGGATGTGTCAACCAGCTGGTCCAGGGCATTGGAGTTAACAAACTCCAGGAACCTTTGGACAGGTGAGTTAGAACACGTATAATTTATCCAGTCAATAGATGGGTAATTAAAGTCACCCAAAACCAGGGTGCTTGGTTGTATCTTGATTGACTCAAGTAGATCCAAGTAGGCTGAGTGGATGTCCTGATTCATGAAGGGGGTCCTATAGCTGGCAATGACCTGAAGAGAGGTCTTACCTACAGTCAATTACACCTGAAGAAATTCAAGGGAATTGTGCTGTTTAATCAAACTAGAGGTGTATCTATCTTTAATGAATATTGATGCATCACCTCCTTTAGTTCTCATGCCTTGACTTTGTGGTCTGAATGTGTGGAAGGAAATGTAACCTGGTATAGCTGTTGGTACTGTTGTATGGCCCGAGTCATTCACATATTTTTCTTCATGGCTCTAGTCCATCTTCTGTCTTGCAGTGAAGATATTGTCATTCATCTGCATTGCAGACTGTCAATGCTGACTTAATTTTCTGCTATAGGTCTCATTTGGAATCCTTCTTAGACTATATCCCTGGATCTTATCAACTTCCACAAACATCTGTTCTCTGGTTTTAGTACACTCATCCAGTGTCTGCAAAGATTTTTTGTCCAGCCTCTAGTTCTAGATCATCAGGTTACTTAATATTACTCAGCTGAGCTATATAACATGTACACTACCCTATGTTTCTAGTGTAAGTTATGGCCCATCCCCTGACACAATTTGGCACAACTGAACTTATGTGTCCTTTGGTCTTTAAACAGCAACCAAGAACCAACAAAAATGTTTTTCTGTGGCTTGTCATTCTTGTAATAAAATTGTGAGGCATTTTTTCATCTACACATATCTACTTACAGTACATTTAATTTATAGAATACATTTTTGTTAAAATAAGTATCGGTGAGTCACTGGTTCATAGGTTCATAGGTGTTTACTAGGCTAATGACCACAAGGGCCTTTTTAAGCCTAGCCATGCATCCCAAATCTTTGAGAAGTTCTGATACATTTGATAAGTGTAAGCATGGGCCTGGGAGATGAACCATTTACAGGTTACTTGTGTCCGTTAGAGACATAGGGGCCAAACCAGGGATGAATTTCCAGTTTCTCATACAATTGTCCAAGCTGCACTTGAATTGGGTTTGGGAGGAACTCTGCTTCACATGGATGGGGAGCCTATTTCATAGATGGGATATTCTCTGGGATACATAACCAGCAGGTCCTATTTATATCACAGGCAAGGTTTAAGCCTTTAGAATGGGTAATTCTGATGCTGTTAGTTGTGTGGCTATGCAGGAGGTCCATCAGAGTGGGGTCTGACAATACCCTGTATGCTAGGCATAGATTTCCCCTAAAAAGCTTGTAGGAGACAGAATACAGAGATAGGGCCTTGAATCAGTCTGCATAGAACATATTACTTATGCCCTGTATTCTTTTAGTGAGGAATCTCTGTGGACATTCCAGTTGTTAGATATGCCTGGTTAGGTATATACCAAAGGGGGCATTGTACTCAATGATAGGTCTGATGAATGGCAAACACAGTGGAACAATGAATTCCTTGAACTTAGATGTCATACATTTATAAGTTGTGCAGCATAGAATGATTTCCTTGCCACTGTAGACATGTGATGATCAAAGGCTAGATTACTATCTATTTGTGTCCCTAAGTCCCTGACTACTGGGTCACCTCTAAGGGGTGTGTTGTCAATATGATAGTTATCCAGGATGGATGACTTCCCAAAGGATGCTATTATGCATTTCTTGGCATTTAGTTTTAGTCCATGGCTCTGACACCAGTTCTTTGTCTGAGTCACCCCTTATGGAGAACATTTGTGTCAGTGTGAGATTCAATGACAGCTCCTAATTTGCAATCATCTGCAGATTTAGTCATCCAGAGACCACTGACATTGGCCTTGACTTATGAGAAGTAAATGCCAAAAAGGAGCGGTCCAAGGACTGATTCCTGAGAGACTCCACTTGTGACTGGCCTCTTTGTAGAGGTGGACTCCAAATTTCTAACTTTCTGGGTCCTGTTTGTGAGCCAGTTGGCTATCTACAGGGTGACATACGAGTTTGTACCTAACCTCTTGAGTTTAACAATGCCCTAAGTGGGTATTGTGTCAAATGTCTTGGCTGGGCCAAGGTAGGCAGTGTGAATGATTTTGCCCTCATCCATTGCTTTGGTGACCTTCTCAAAGAAGTCCACCAGGTTGAGTAGGCATGATCTGCCCTTGACAAAACCAAACTGGGTTGGGTCCAGTGTCTGGAGGTTTACTAGCTCTCTAGTGATCATCTCCAAGATAATTCTTTCCATGGCTTTACATATAAGACTAGTGAAACTTATGGGTCTGTAGTTTTCAGGGTCTGTAGATTTCCCACTTTTGTGCAGAGGGATGACTGTTGCCTTTCTCCATTCATGAGGCACAAAGGCTGTTTGGAGGCTACAGTTAAATAGTAATTCCAGAGGCTCTAATAGGTCATGTTTCATGCTATTTAGAAGGCATCCTGGGATATTGTCTGGGCCCATTAATGCAGTGTCCTTGGTCTTAGAGAGAGCATTAAGGACCTGTTCCCTAGTGATAGTAGGGGAGTTATATTTGATGATATTTCCTGAGGGAAGGTTGAGAGGGAGAGAGGGGTAAAGTTGGAGCTGAATTTATCAACCAAAAGGTTTGCTATATCTTCTAGCTCAGTATAGGTGACTCCATTTACAGTGAGCTCTGCACACAATTGTGTATTGCCTTTGAGGCTGTGGACATAGCTAAACATGCTTTGTGGTTGTCCTTGGCCTGGGAGGCCAAACATACCTCAGCTTTGGCTTTGGTAGACTTTATTTGTCCTCTGAGTTTTTTGCTTAGTTTGATGAGAGTGCTTTTATCCTGCTGGGTGCTGCACCTCCTAATTTTTCCCATGATTTTCTTCCTCCTGTTATACAGCAGATTGATTTTGTGATTCCACCAGGGTGGCTAGTTCTTAGATTTAGTTCTGCACTTCTTTCTGGTTGGTACAGCTGCCTCTATGCACCTATTAACATGCTTGTAAAGGGTTTCTGTTAACAGTTCTGCATAGGCAGAAGTGTTCTCAGGGTTTATGGGGGGTTTAAATTTTGCTAGGTTCTCACTTAATAGCAGGAGGTTAGCCTTAGAATAGTTCCTGAATATTCCAGATTTAGCTGGGGGTCCAGGTTTTATTTTTACTTCAAATGAGACCATTTTGTGGTCTGATCTTACCAGGGAAGGCATTTCAGTAGGGGGCATGCAGCAATCTCCAATATTAGTGAGTACCAGATCCAGTATGGTTGCAGCCCTGGTTGGTGTATTGAGTATCTGGTCCAGGGAGTTTGTGTCTACAAAATCCAGGAATCTCTGTGCATGTATGTTTGGTGTTGTATAGGATTCCCAGTTAATAGTGGGGGTAATTAAAGTCACCCATGAAATTATATTGAGTTGGATGGTTAGTGTTTCTAATAAGTTTAAATACATGGTATGGGTTTCCTGGGTCATAGAGGGGGACCTATAGCTTGCACGGAAGTGGTATTGGATTTTACCTATGGTGATTTGAACATGAAACAACTCAAGTGCATTGTCCTGTTTGACCAGCCTTGAAGTATATTTATTTTTAATGTAAATAGAGACACCTCCACCTTTAGTCCCTGCCTGTGAAGTAGCTGGTCTGCATGTGTGGAAGCCATTATAACCTTGCACTGTTGGCGTGCTGTCTGCAGGTTTAAACCTTGTCTCAGTGACTGCACAGACATCAGCATTCTCTAGGGTAAAGAGACCTTCTAGAGAGTGGAGTTTTTGTTTAGACTCCTAGCACTGAGCAGTAATACCTTTAGATTTTCTTGGTTTTGATTTGCTATGTTAGAAGTACTTTCAGTTTGGCATTGCCTAAAAAATGCACTATGGGGGATGTGTTAGCTAATATTCGAAAGCCTAGAGGGGAGAGGTGTAGACCATCCCTGGCAAAGCAGCGTGGTCTGGTGACCATCTCCTTCCATGCTGACAAATATTGCACCTCCTTAGAATGACATCAGAAACTAAGCCAATTATTAAAGTCAGTCATCTTTTGTTCATATTGTGTCATCATCCTTGGAGAAGGTAAAATGCTGCTCAATGTTAGGCTCATACCAGCCTGAGATACATATTCCGAGAGCTCCATGATGTCGCTCTTCATATAGTCTAGGGAGGTACATCTCAGGTCATTTACTCCCACATGGACTATGACTAAGTCATATTGGTAATTGTGGTCCAATGACCTGAGTGCATACATAATGTGGTGGAACCTAGCCCTGATAAGCAACTAACCATAACTTTCTCCTTACTCAGCCTGATGAGAGGGACATCAGTGTGTCTCATGATGATGTCTCCAATGACTAGAATGTTGGATTGTGTGGTGGCTTGCCTTATGGGCTTAGAGGTAAAGGTTCCATGAGCTGTAGCTCTATGTGTTGATGTGGGTGTTGTTTTGAAAGAGCACATTTGGGGCTGCTGAGGTTATTTGTTATGTGTATTTCATGTAGGAGGTCTTTGTGGTTTAGGAAGGTTACATGTAAGTGCCTCAGCATATGTGGGTTGATATGTCTGCTTTGAATTGTGTGTGATGGGTGCAGTGTGTATACTACTGACAACCTTATTGACATTATGAGTATTTTTATGTGAGAGCTTTACCTCCAGTGACATTGTGTAAATAGATCTTTCACATACCATATCAGTTTGTTTGAGAATTAACTGGTTGTCAGCAAATATGAGGCAATTTCTGCATTGCCTCATGGTGCCCATATCCACCAAGCCAGTACGGAGACAGTTGAAAAGTTCATATCCATGGCAACAGACACTTTTTTATTGATTAGACAGTTAGAGTGAGAATATCAATCACTGTCAGGAGTATCCGTTTTGCAACTATGTGGACAGTGGTTGTCACTGCAAACTAGTTGTCCTGTGTGCAACTAGGTACTGAAGAAATTTCAATTGTGCTTTTATAGGAAAAAGTCACTCAATGTGTCTAAGTCTGTACAGAGCACTGCCAAGCACTTGAGGAGAAAGTAATATATAGACCCTGAAAATTTAAGGATGAAGTATTTAGGCAGATATTTTGAAGTAAAAACAAATCAAGCAGTACTTACTGAAAACAAAGAATTAGCTTGTCAAGGATGATGAAAAGAGGGGAGTCACATGAATGTCTACTGCCTGGTTACTAGTAATGCTGGTCTCACCACAGCTTCACTCTATTGGGATACAATGCTCCTTTTCTTCTTCTCTCACCAGAAGCAAAATGTTAGCACCAATCCCAAGAAGAGAAGCAGGACTCAGCCTGTTTGGTGATCCACAGTCTTATCCCAGATAATGCAAGGGTCTGTATGCTGTAGCCTTTTTCTGGTAGATGCCTCAAATAGCAACCAGACCAATCAGAAATGTTAAGCACAGACACTCACTCTCCATCCTTAAACAGTCAAAAATCAATGCACTCTGCTCTTTCTCTCACCAGGATCAGAATATAAGCAAAGATTCCAAGCTGTCACCTATAAAGCAGTTATTAGGCTTTCTGGTGATCAGCAGTCACCAGGAAATAATGTCCGTGCACTCCTTCTTTCACCAGGAGAAAACAGAAGCACTAATCCCAAGATGACTACTGATAGGTAGAATGTGAGCTTTCCAATAACTGGTGGTCTTGCAATAGATGTTTAAAGGTAAGAACTAGAAAGACAGTGGTATTTAAGAACACAACAGTAATAGGATGGGAAGGTGGGAAAAAATTGTCTGACTCACAAGAGACAGAGTTGTGGTCTCTTTTCAAGTTTTAATATGCAATTAAAAGCAGAATACAAGTAAAAGACCATGTAAAGAAAACAAATCAATAAAGTAATACAAAATACAAGAAATCAAACACAAACTAACCTTTCCTTCACAGCAAGCTGTGGTAGAGTATGGGTGAGCTTTTCCAGTAAAGCTTTGAAATGTTTTAGTTTACCCCTTAAAGGTTTAGTTCCTAGCTCCGGAGCCTCAGTTCACACATGGTTAACCTTAAATGACCTGTTCTACCATCTGTGTGACTCCTTAAATGACCTATTCTAATTTCTGTCTAACTCACAGTAGACAGAGCTGTGGTGTCTTTTCAAGTTTTAATATGCAAATAAAAGCAGAATATAAGTAAAGGACAGTGTGCAGAAAACAAATCACAGTATACAAAATAGAAAAAGGCAATAAAGTAATACAAAATACAGGAAATCAAAAGCAAACTAACCTTACCCTTACGGCAAGCTGTGGCAGAGTCTGGGTGAGCTTTTCCAGTAAAATAAAATGTGGCTGAGGCTGTGGTTTACTGATAAATGAAAATGGTCTATCTTGTGTTGCATGAGTTTGCTAGTAGAGTTCAGTGTTTCATAAATATTGTAAGTTCCTCCAGGTAAAATTGAGTCTATTGCAACTCACAGTTTGCTCTGCTAAACCATTTTGTGCAACACTGAAAGAGACTATAAATTATGCGTAACAACTTCTTATCTTCTATCTCCCATGATCTAGCTACGTACATGGTGTATCACATGTACGAATTCTCCCTTTTATTAAGACCACCTGCTCAAGGCTGTAATTCTTTTTAATGAAACCACAATAACTATTTTTGTGACTGTTGTTCCACAGGCAGGTTCACGAATTTCAGTTTGCCAAGAAAAGTCCTTAACTAGGAAAACATATTCCTTAATACTTGTAGTTTATTTTTATCTTGAGGTTTCAGAGGGCATAATCCTTTGCATGGAGGTTTGTGTGCATGTGGGGAAGTGACCTCCAAGCAATAGCAGTTATTTTTGCTATTTTTTTTTATCTGAAACAATAGTTGCTGGAAACATTCTTGCACTTCTAATATGGTCCCTTAAAACATATTTTCCTTTAACAATAACAGAATATTAGCATATTCTCTTCCATTTTCCCTTGGGTTGTAGCTGCTCAAATCAGGAGTGTCCTTTGACAAAAGTGACAGGTTGTAATGCTGCAAGATATGGAATCTAAATTTAATAATTAGGAAACCTAAATCTCCCCCCCACACACACTTGATTGTCTGGTTGTCACCTGAACTCCACTGCTGAAATTCTAAACTTGCTGATGACACTGTAAGGGTGTGCCAATCCAGGATATGATGGTCTGTACTCAAAATTCATTTATTTTGGAGTATCTGATTATACTGCTGCATGTCAGCCAGCATCAAAATTATTTGAATATATGCAATCTGCTTATTCCTTGGTAGAGGCACATTACAGAAAGCCAAATTAATGTTTTAGTCTGTAGTCTCTGTTCAGAGTAAATTGCATCAAGAGTGGGCCACCATCTAGTTCAAATGCAACTCAGTCCTTTCAAAGAGCTTAGGCAAAAACACTGACTCATTTGCTATAGTTAATAGTATAGGGTATATTGGGAATGAACTATATCTAACATTATTGCACCTGTCATGAGGGAAATGTATCCTTTGATCTTGTAACAGTGAGCATCAGAGCAGTCACCCAGAATGCAAGCAGGTACATCTAATAGGACTGTTGCAGTTTCCTTACAAAATTAAATGAATAGCATGCTGTGTTAATTAACAGCAATAATATTTTTTATTGTGAATTGTAAGTAAGTAACAAATGTCTCTGGGGGCAATTTAATAAAGCCTACACGGACTTATTTTCCATTACGGCATAGTGACACACTGCTTACAGGAAAGTAGCAGATTTGCAATCCAATAAACATAGCTGAGGGGCGTGCATGAGTGCACCAACACAAAAGTGTCTGTGGTATGCAAATCACCTCATAAGCAGGTGAATTGCCTGCAAATGAGGGTGGTAGAGTGATCCAGGAAACAGATAGGCAGCCCTGCAGACCCCATGTTGGTGTCCGAAATGTACATGGAAAAATTCTGTGTACAGGATACTAAACAGAAAACAGGGGCTGTAAAAGTACAGTAAGAAGGACAGAAATAGCATAGCAGGCACAGATATGTGCAAAACTATCCTATCCACTGTGTGTCCAAAACCTAATGGAAAACAATTTAAAACAATTTATTTTTTTAATAATCATGTTATGTTTGTGCGGCACACAGCAGTGCACAAACATGCAAAGAAAAAAAATTAAAAAGTGTAAAAACAAAAATTAGGAGTATGTGACAGTAATGCATAATAGGACCTTGCATGGAATATGTACAATGGTAGACTGCTGTGGTTGCTAATGAGGCAGGGTCTGGAATCATGTAGTTCCCAGGTTGTGTGCATGAATTTCTATGCAAATGAGTTGGGATTACTGAATAGAACAAATGGCTATCCGTGTCTGCAGATCCCATCTGTGTAGGCAGAGAACCATGTTGGTGTCCACATAAGAGATACCTGACATCAAAAGGGGGTGTGTCTGCAGTCTTTTAAGCTCATTGGAGCACAGCGGTGCCTGTTTGCTCTATGCACAACTCTGCTGAGCAGAGTGGTGTGTACAGTGTCTGCTAAGTTTTGTTTACCTTCAGGGCACATGTTTCAGCAGGTTTGAGCATATTTATGTAGTGTGCTGCCGTGCTGAGCATGACCTTTCATGGGGGTATGCACAATGACTGCTGAGCATTGTTTACCTCTGCAGCATGTGTTTGTGTGGCAAACCGCCATGCTGAGCGAGGAAGTCTGTAAAAAAATTGTCTGAGAAAGGCAATATCTTAATTACTGATTACCCCTACTCCACTTGAACTTGGGCCATTAACAGTCCTTAATGATGTACTTGGCAGGTGGAATGCATCATAGGTAGCCAATCACAAAGGCTGCACATACAGCAGAGCACTAGAAAGGTTGCAAAAACCCTACAATCTGATTTCACCCCCATATTCTGCACCAGTGGCCTCCAGACTTGGGACTTTTAACTGAAGAAATGTTAGGGGCTTCTGCAGGTCTGCTACATATTTATGTGCTAGATGCTGAGGTCAGTGCCGCTGCTGCTGTTGCTGCTGACCATAGACCTAAACAGAGAAGCACAAGTGTTCAGGCCCAGGGTAACCTTCCAGGGGCTACATGAGCTTGAGATTGTAGAGCGCTACAGGGTGGACAGGGACATACTACAAGAACTCACTTGAGCTCTGCCAACCTCAACTCAGACTCGGAGTCAACAGAGGGGCACCCATCCCAATGGAAACAAGGGTATGTGTAGCTCTTAGGATACTAGCTATGTGTACATTCCAAAGACCAACTGGGGACATGATGGGGGTCTCACAAGCATCAGTATCCAGCGTACACCACCATTTCCTGGATTCCATGCTACCATATGCCAGTGAGCACATTTATTTTCCCCTCACCCCTGAGGTGAGGGCCAGCAGTATGCAACACTTCTACCATGTAACACACTACCCTGAGGTACTAGGTGCCATAGTCTGCACTCAATTACCACTGTAACAGCTACAAACAAATACAATTTGAGGGTCATGCTGCTCAATGCTAAAAGTCTAAATCTCAAAATGCACTCACTTGAGGTACTCCTTAAAATGGAGAACATCAACATTTGTGCTGTAACAGAGACCTGTTTCAAGGTAGCAGAAAGCAGCCCTGCACTACCAGGCCACAACTCATTCCACATCTTTTGGCCCCAGAACTTGGACTGAAACTTCAAAGGTGGTGGTGTTTCCATATTCTAAAAGGATGCATACACCTCCAGACTGGTAGCCCAACATAATGCATCTGAGATACTTCAGGTGCAGCTAACATTGGGTATGACAGAAATTCAGGTCGTAGCCTGCTATAGGTTGCCAACCATGTCCCAAGATTCACACTCTACATTCCTAAGCACCCTGGAGAATATTAGGGTCTAACCTAACACTCTCATACTGGGTGACTTCAACTACCCCTCCATTAACTGGGAAAACTACTCATGTACCAATACACTTGCCCAAAGCTTTCTGGGATTCATTAATTCCAGTGCCCTGGACCAACTCATTCTTACCCCCACAAGAGGTAGCAACATCCTTGACCTGGTCATTACTAACATGGGCGACCATTGCTCTACACCAGTAGTCAACTCCTCCCTGGTTAGAGCCGATCACAAGCTAATCACCTTGGAAATCCACATCGCTCCCACCCCCCAACAAAGGTAACCACCATGAAAAAGTTCTACAAAGCTAACTTTGGGCTCCTAAAAACAGAGGTGGCTAACTTCCTGGCATCCATGCAAATCGAGAATAGTTGCATGACCACCATATCATACACCAATGCACTGTACGAACATGTACACAAATGCATGGATCTCACCATACCCAATAGAACTAATGATAGTCTCCTGAAAAAAAGGAAGCCAATCTGGTGGTCCCCTGCCATAAACATACTCTACAACAGAAGGAGAAAACTGATGCAGAATAAGATGAAGTCCCAAGACTGGAAAAACTCCCTTATCAGCCTCAGCAAAAGGTTGAGATCCCTCATCAAATCCTCTAAAGTTAGCTATGAAAACAGAATTGCAGCAGATAGTAAAGACAACCACAAGGCCTTCTATAGTTATATAAAGAATCTCCATGGCAATACCCAAATTTGCACTGAGCTACTGCACAATAGTATCTCCTATACCGAGCCAACAGATATTGCAAATATACTGGCGAACAGATTCAGTGCTAACTTTACCCCCCCCCCCCCCAAAGGACCAATCATAATACCAGTAGATTGCCAGGCACCCAGTATTACTGCTGCACAGGTTAAAACAGCACTATCCAAGGCCAAGAATACAGCTTCTATGGGACCTGAAAGTATCCCTGGCTGTGTTCTACATGAACTACACAGTGAACTGGCACCTCACCTGTGTGCCCTGTTCAATCACAGCCTAACCTCAGGTTTTGTCCCTGCCAAATGATGCACTGCTACAGTCATCCCTCTCCACAAAGGAGGAGCGACTACAGACCCCGGGAACTATCACCCCATTAGCCTGATGAATCTGATATGCAAAGCTATGGAACACATCTTCATGGACCTAATAAACAAGAATATAGGGAAGCTCCAAACTCTGGATCCTACACAGTTTGGTTTTGTGAAGGGTAGATCAAGCCTGCTCAACTTGGTTGGCTTCTTTGAGTCAGTCACCAGAGCTGTGGATGATGGTAAGGTTGTTCATACAGCCTGCCTTGATCTGGCCAAGGCCTTTGATACCATTCACCACTCAGGAATCATAGAAAAACTTACTAAGCTAGGCATTAACCCCTATATCACTAGGTGGGTTGCAAACTGGCTCACAGATAGAACCCACAGTGTGAAAGTAACTGACTCCAAGACTGCCGACCAGTCACGAGTGGAGTCCCACAGGATTCGGTCCTGGGTCCTTTCCTGTTTGGTGTCTACTTGTCTGAAGTCCAGACCAACATGAAGGGACTCTGGCTGACAAAGTTCGCAGATGATTGCAAGTTGGGAGCTATTATTATCTCCCCAAGTGATTCTGACATCCTACAGAAAGGCCTCAATAAGACCAACGACTGGTGTCAGAACCATGACTTTAAGCTCAATGCCAAAAAATGTGTCTTCATCCCCTATGGGAAAAACCTGGTTCCCTTGAATTACCACATTGATGGTATTCCACTGAACTCAGAAGACATTATAAGAGATCTGGGAACACAGGTTGACAGCAACTTCTCTTTTGACCACCATGTTGCCACTACAGGCAGAAAGTCCTTCTACGTGGCACATCTCATTACTAAGGGTTTTGCATCCAGGAAGAAAGAGGTCATTGTCTCTCTCTACTCTTCCCTCATTAGGCCAGTCATTGAGTACAACGCCCCATTTGGCATGTACCTCACTAGACACCTGCAACAACTGGAGACGCTGCAGAAGTACCTCACAAAGAGGATCCTAGGCATTAAATACTTGTCCCATATGGACAGACTAAAAAAACTCCAACTATTGTCTGTCTCATATCACCTACTTAGAGGCAATTGCTGCTTGACTTACAAAGCCATGTCTGACCCAGTTCTGTTAGAAATGCTACAGCTAAAGAAATCCCAGTCCCTCCACATCACATGCTCCAGAGACCTCAACCTCATTACCACAATCAACAGAACATGCTGGAGGGCCAGGTTCATAACTCAGAGACTGCCCATGCTATGGAATAGACTTCTCATACATGTCAAGCAGAGCACCTCACTGGCCCTCTTCAAGAGAAATCTTGATGAGAGGATGGGAAATAGAAAATTCACCCTGGGGATCACTCCAGTGGCTCTACTCGACAGAGGCACTAGGAACTAAGGTTGGGTGGCACGATGCTAGGGTAATCCTATGGGCTAGGCTTGTAAAGGCTCCAGGGCCATTAGCCTAGTACACACCTATGAACTTATGAACCTATGAACCTTATGTACACATCAAGGCACCACCCAGTGAGGAGGGTAAAATCTATGTCAACCTCAAGGGATACCACTCCATCAACTGCCAGGTCATATGAAATGCCCAGGGCATAATCATGAATGTGTCTGCTGGTAGCCCTGGCAATTATCATGACTCCCATATCTAGCATTCATCACAGCTGTACCAGATGTTTGCTAAGGGGGACATCCCACATGGCTATTTACTGGGGGATGCTGGCTAAGCACTAGAACCATGAATGATGACATCCAACAGAAATGCACACACACCCACTGAAGAATCCCATAATGAGGCACATGCACAAACTAGAAATATCACAGAGTGTGTGTTTGGGCTACTGAAGTCACAGTTCCATTGCCTCAATATATCTGATGGACCCCTGCAGTACTCTCCAGCCACATGTGTACACATGTTCACAGTATGTGCCATGCTACATAATATTATAATAGCAGCAGGATCAGCAAAGGGAAGGGACACACCACCCCGCACCAGTACCTAGGACACCACAACCACACTCACAGGGAGACTCTGAGGAGGAAAACCCTGAGGTTGTCCCTGTATGCAAACATAGGCATGCCCAGTATGCCCTGACCTTGGCAAAGATACAACACATAGCACATGCACTGACAGCCTAGGGCCCTAGAGACTGACTCCTTACTCTGACTCACATACATATTAGAAAAAAATGATGCCTGCCAGCCCACACAACGTGTACCTCACCATGTATTGTATGTGGACTGCATGCATCAGACAGAGTCAGCCCTGAACTACAGGTCTGTCAGCTGCTGCATTCACAAGGTAAGTCACACAATTAATCACCACTTGTAAGGAGTACTAGAATATGGTAGCATATGTATGGACCTGCCACATGTATGCATGGGAATATAGTGGACTACTGGGCTACTTGCAGAGATCTACCAGCCACTTGGGACAACAGGTGCTCTGTCCAATAGTATGTGCCTATAATATTCACTAAGCCACATGGCTGGAAACTCCACTACATTATTCAAGGGAGATGTCAGACAATGGGGTCACAGAACAGTCGCACAAGTGTGTGTGCCAGCAGAGCATGGGCTGGTCATCCTCTACCCACAACTCATCAGTGTACCCATACAACTGCTGTAGCAATATATATGCAATGATACATCAGCAGACCCCCCAATTCCAGGGCTGTGACATAGAACCTGGCCTCATGTAATGCAGGGGTGACAATGTATGTCAGTATGCTGTTGATTGTGTGACGAATGACGCAACCCTGTCTGGTAGCCTGTGTGGCTCAGTAGGCTAGGGACATTTGCATGGGTGATGGTGTTGATGGTTTGAATCTGGCAGTAACCATATCTTTTGCATTTGAGGTAGTAGTATGATGGTATTCCTACAGACTGTCATAACCCCTTTATCTGTTACTGCAAAACAGCTGGACAAAGCCAGAGTGAATGTGGGGACAAAGGGCCAAACCTATAGACAGACATTATACATGTTCTGAGTAACCTAGAAGGTGGCTAGCATAACAGCAGGTTGCAACAGTTCAGATTAGCTGCAGGATGTAAAGGCCATCACTTAAAAATGTCAGTAGTTACAACAATTCAGTGACTGCATTTTACAGTATATTACTGGAAAATCACAAATATACAAGGAACAGAGCAGACATATGGAGCAAAATGCTGGACATTCTTCAAAAACTTATACAATGAGAGGTATGCAGACTGTCACTCTGTGTGTGGTGTTACATCATGTACCCCAGTCACATCATACCTCTCAACTTCTTAGAGCAAGAAATCTTGCCAAAGCCATGAATAAAAGTGGGACAAAGGCCCACAGATGATGATAAGTTTTAGCTATAGCTTTTACAAACATAGATAGTTGATAGAATAACAGTTCTTGCATTAGTGTGAATCTCCTGATGTGTATGGAGTCTAAAACTCAAATGTCTAATTATTTCTTAACTTCAGTCTTCAATGCTTTGCCACTAATTTGTCAGAAAACCACAATCTTATTTAAAACAGACCAAAAATATGAGGCAAAAATCTGGACATTCTGTGAAGCTTTGTACAGTTGAGTGGTATGAGTCACATATTAAGATCACCAAACAGCCAGGGACTGCCTTGGACAATATCAGGGAAATGCTGTACTATGATAGGTGCAGCAGCCAATGGCCTGCAGCACACATAATCCTGGACTGGAGTACAGGTAGCTCTGGCCTGGAGTCACATTATAAGTAGTGACAGTGACACTGGGCATGCTTCTAGACTTAGCTAACTTGAGCCTAAGTCTGTTGCCTCTTCTACCCAAAGACCTGCTGTGTGGAAATATGTCTGTACATACATACAGCTATGTATACATATCTGTCTCTCCCTACCCCCCTCACACTGCATTAGTGTATCTAGCAATATGTGGCACATATGTATATGATGACAATATATATATATATATATATATATATATATATATATATATATATATATAGATATAGATATATAGATATCTATATAAAGTACAATGATAGATAGATTCTCCACATATATCTACATAACACATTTACATAACATACGCACACAACAACAGTTAAGGAGACATCCCTGTTATACACATTTATATAGATATGATAGATATGTGTGGGGATATACAAATGTCCCTGCATACCTCAAAATACTGTGGTTTTCTGCACTTACACATCACAACAGTTGCCCAATGGAACCAAACCAAGGCTGCAACAGTACATAATCCACTCACCCACAGACCTCTGTGTCTGCGGAATGTCACCCTGTAGACAAACACAGGTGACCAGGTGGTGTAATGTACAATGGTTGCAATGTATGCCTTGGACAGGCCATATTTTCCCTGGCCACATGTCCACCTATCAAACTGTAAACAGCCACATATGGACAGGGTTGGGAGGGTGGCCTAATGGTTAAGGTGTTTGCCTTACAAACACAAGGTGCAGGGTTTGAGTCTCACAAGGGATAATTGGCTAGGCTTAGAATGGCTCGCAAGGGCAGTTAGCCTAGTACTAGCCTATGAACCTATGAACCTATGAACTGTACAGACATAGCAGGAAATTATCCCACTCCTAGGACACTAGATGCAATAACAGTACCAAGTAGTATCACTCTACAGGCCACACATGCTGTCTAACTCAAGGCCACTTTGTGTAATCTACAAGTACTGTACCTGCATCCACACAGACAACAGACATAACCTGTGGTATGTGGATACGTACTGTGAGCTGTAGTGTGTAATAGTAGATAGGTAGGGGATCTAATCTCACATCATCCAAAATGTGTGTGTGTGTGTGTGTGTGTGTGTGTGTGTGTGTGTGTGTGTGTGTGTGTGTGTGTGTGTGTGTGTGTGTGTGTAAATATATCCCCTTGCAGCACCATGCATGTATACTGCCTTACCTTGCTGACATCATATTTCTGCTGTACTGCCATGCCATCCTGTGCCGATGTATTGCCACCCTGTGTTCATTGTTTAACATCTCAGATACCTGGAATGGACATATACACAGGTCCAAGATACACCTGTCATTCTATAACACTAACTCCAGTCTAACATCATACAACAAAGATACAGAAAGTTTGATGTGCAGTCATGACACATGCCAGCATACAATACCCATAGCAGCCCACAAGCAGTGCCATGGCAAAACAATATTGCACTACACAAGTACATGTAAAATAATATAGTCACCCTGTGCATCAGACATATATTTGCATTTCCTTGCATCAATGGCATGGATGGCAGGGATGTGGCACAGGTATCATCACATTCACCGGGTGTGGTGTGGGAGTGCCAGAGACCTATGCTGTGCCAAACAGGTGACAGCATGTGTGTAAGTCAAGAAGGGGTGTGGGTTGCATAGGCCATGGAGAGGTGCCATGTGTGTCTGTTGGTGACCTGATGCAACAGTGGTGTTTGAGTGTGCTTGCACACAGTCAAGCCTAGTGCTAGCCCTACACATGAGTATGTTCGACAGCTATGGACCATACATGGTAGAGTGGACAGTTCACCACCTACAACCATGAACATATGAAATGGCTCTGCCAGGAGTAGCACTGGCACCACCATGCCCAATGTCAGATGCGGTGCTAGTACCTGATGGTGATTGAAAATGCTGGGGCTATATCCCCCACATAACCACCCAGGACCACATGCCCATGGCTTGCCACATCATGGTGTGGACAGCACACTTCCATCTGTAGCTCTGTAAGTACTGTCACTACAGGAACATGACTGTGCATGGCCATGTGGACTCCCAGCAGATGGTGCTGCTGACCTTCGTCCACTTGTCCGATGACCAACTCCAACCAGATGTTCCAGCACAGACATTGTTGTACGGTCAAAGACAGACACTGTCTCAGCCCACCACCTATACATGACAACAATGAACCAATCCAGGGTATCCCCAATGAGGTGGAGTCAGACTATGCTGCATCCATAACCCTAAGCATCCATCTGGTGTTGCATTCAGAAAATGGCTGTGTCTCCATGATGGACCAAAACATGCGGCAAGTGACCTATGATGTGACACTAGCAACAGGTGGTGAATGGACAGCAGTCCTCCTACAAGCACTCCTGTCAGTCCGTCTGTGTGGGACCTCAACAGTTCTCTGGCTATGGCCAAGGTCTACACTCAATGATGCCATAGTTGTCACAGTGCCCTGTTCAATGTCACCACCCTCTGACTGTCCAACATTTGTGGCCTCTTGGGGCTAGGTATGTGTGGGCATAATGACTGTGTGAGGTGACAATGAGGGCAGAAGAGGGATGTCAACCTCTGTGACAGATTCAGCCACCAACAACCCTGGCTTTGCCTCACTATGGTCACCATCAACAGCAGCATCCGATGAGACACTAATATCAGGTTGTGAGGGGGACAGACTCCAACCCCCCAGTCAAATGTGATAAGCAAAACAACAGCAGTACATTACTACCTGCACTATTATGTATGGTAATCCACACAGACTCACACAGATGAGGATCTATAACTTACAAGTCCGACATCTTCACATCTCTGCTCCCATGCACAACAGACAAACTCACAGCAACATACACAGACAAGTCAGGCCCATTTATAACATGCACTTCAGCTACATCCAGTTAACATTGCCATTACACTACATCTGCAAGGTATGCAATATGACAATGTATGTGATAGCACTAAACATAAAACCCAGTACAGCTATATTGAGAATGATATGCCAGTAGTATCACTGCCTCAGGTATGTACCATCTCCCGGTTGTGTTTGAACAGGCATCTTAGAGTACTTGCCTCATGTATATCAGGCTGTGTAGTCACTCATAACTATAAGTGCAAATGTGTTAATGTTTGTACAATTACACACCTGTGATTACCCAGTCTATGCACTGTAGTTAACTGTTCCAGAATGGAACATACAAATATCCTACTCTGGCTAAACACAACAGCTGTACATAGGGCAAAATGGCAGTCCTTAACATTTGTAGGGTATATATATGATCTGTAAGACAACAGTTTTACACTTATCAGGTACAGGACCACAGACTTGGGCCACACCCGATGAAAAGGTGATGGAGTGGTGTTGTCAGCATCACCAACTGTTGCAGCACTACAAGGTAATTTGTGCATATATCCACATGTACAGTAACTACTGTGAAAATGGCTATATTGCTGACATTCTGGCCTAGAGTGGTTGCTCCATCACAGGCCCTCCACTGGTAGTGGCATGATCCAAAGCAACAGCAACTGCTCTTTGTCGTGCAGCATGCACCATATCTGTGGCTTGGTGTTGGACCTGCTCATAGGTCCTGTCCAATCAGCCAATCTGATTGACAGCCCACACAAGGTCTGTCTGCAACGCTGCCCACTGTTCCCAATTGTGCCTACCCCTGGACAGCAAGATCTGATGGTGGTGCCTCAGTCCATCCAGTATAATGTCATTCTCTGCAGTTGAAAAGAGTCCATGTCTCCTGTGGTGCATGGCTTCTGAAAGATAACAAGAGGGAAACACATTACAGGACCAGATACATGGACATCCACTATGTACAGATCCAGCACACCCATAATGGCCTGCACTATCCACTGCTCCCTCACATGTCATACCCCACAGTTTGGCAACACACTATTTGTGTGGTTATCACCACAATAGTAGCAATACTGGGATATGTCCCAGTGTGGCATGACAAATTCTTCTGTATGTTCCTACACCCATCACTGCAGTCTACTGTGGTGAGTCTCCTATGGGCAAACTCCCACTAATATGTCATGCAGCCACTGTCAGACAAATAGCAGTGTGCTATTACAACAACTATATGGGAACAGTCCAGCAACACCAGTGTGCCACAATGATAGACAGCAAAGCAAACCTGCTGTAGTATATATTTCCTGTAGGCATTATACCTCTCATCTATACAGATGTTTGCAGACTGTCAAGATGCTTACCCATAGTCTTGGTCATTTTCACACAAACTTGTAGATTTCTGACAAATGCTTGGCCAATCATTGATGGCTGATGTCAGAAATTAAAGACAGATATCTGAGTTTCACACATCATACCTTTCAGAACACAGTTATGCTACAGTAATATCAGTTTAGTTTATTCAGGTTCTTACTTTGTACAAGCAATATATAAATACTGTCACTGAGTTTGGGCCTTTGTCCCCCTATTAATTATGGCTTTGTCCTGAGTTCTTGCTGTAGGAGGTTGACAGGTATGTTAGACATAGCTCTCAACTAAACAGGGACAAATGTCAACAGAAACGGAGACTTAACCAGAGTACATCAGGGATATTCAGGATCAGTTTTACAGTATTAGAACTAATTACATGAGACGTGGACAGAATGAGAGGAGGTGAATTACAGTACATCATTTGACGTTACAGGGGTGTTCACCCTCCCTTATTGTCACTATGTACTACATGTAATCCATTAGCTTTCTTACGACAGCTGACCATTGTACGTTTGATTGACAGGGACAGAGCTGAGATGTGATTGAAATCAGGGACAGCTGAGAGGCATGCATGTAGGTGTAGGACACAAGAGTGTCAATGACATGTCATCACCATAGATCTAAGACAGGCTTACTGCTGTAATCCCTATCCCCCATACTTCCATCTTCCCATCTGCATCCTGTTATATGGAGAAATCTATTACATACCTGGTGGAGTGCAGTAGTCCTTTGTTGAACTTTGCTTCCAGTAATTATTTGATAATACACTGTCTGTGTGTATTAAGTCTCATTCAGACCTGCTCCCCATCACCAGCTGCTTGCCTTTTTAAGGTAGTGCTCATTAGCAGGTAATTGCCTCTGCACAAATCAGTGGCTCCGAATTTGTAATTGCAGCCAAAACAGCTCTATTGTGCTATTATTAGCCAATGGTGTGCCACCACAGTGCAATATATAAGGCTTTCATGTAGGTCTTGTCCCATGACTTAGTTTTTGAGATGGACATTACTGAGGTATGGAGACTACAGCATCACAGAAGGTAAGTACAAACACTGTCCATTGTAGAGATTTATGAAGTATGTCCACAGTTTTGTCTCATATGTCTGGCCAGTGTTCCATACAATTGTGGTCATCTGGCAGTGCACTGGCAATCATTGTGGGCTAATGTCAGTAAGAGAAGAGACGCATGTGTGTGTCACACTTCATACCAATCAGACTATGCATGCTACTGCAATAGCTGTTATTCTATCAACTTACTATTTTTGTAGGGGCAAACTGTTAAACATGTCCCTATCTCTGGGCCTTTGCCCCCCCCCCCATAAAGTATGGCTGTGTCCGGATCCCTTTTTCTATGGGTTGGGAGGTATGGTAGGTCTGTAGCAGCTACCTTTACATACAGCTGTGTATGCTACAAGCTGCAGCTGCTGCTCCAGCCTACAACACATGGGGGGGGAATGTGAACACTTTAGTGGACAGCAAGCTATATGTGTAACTGTGTCAGCTGTTTCAGGCCTGTCTTTATGCCAGAGCCAGGGCAAGGGTATGCTATACAGTGCAGTCAGGGCATGTGCCTAAGGTACATCTGTTATGCAACAGTGCAAATAATAGAGTAGTAGGAGACATATAGTTAGGCTATATGGATATGTGCAGTGTGTCTCTGCCTGCAGGCTTTTGTCTTGCAAAACTGGGTAGCAGTTAATTAAGTAACAGTAACCTGTGGGGAGTAAGATTGCATGATTCAGTCATTACTTGCTATCTTCACAATAATGTGATTGAAGTGCAACACAACACTAGATTCGAACCCAGGACTGTGTGTGGCAAAATGTACTGCATGCAAGGCATTTCACAGACTGAGCTGCTGAGACACTGCAAAAAAATATGTATTTGCAGGTTATATTTGCAAATATATAGGCTGTGAGAAATATTTCTACATCCATGAGTATGTACGTGGCTTTATATGGTTGTATTTCTGCACCATGGTCCCAGTTGTACATGTACTTTGCCATTGCTGGCTTAGCAAGTGTATTTCCATAAGTTGCTGATAAAAGGGCGCATATACCTGCTATCACAGGCCGAACTTACATCCATTAGTATGTCTTCATTATTATTTATTATTGCACCAGAGTCCAGGGTACACTCCCAATTTTTGCGTTAGTTTTTTTTATTGCAGTTACATGCATAATTTCTGTAAGTAGCAAGCAGAAAGTTTTGCTGGAAACACTTATTTCAACCTGAAGCCTATGTAGTGTGTTGGGCTAATGCAGTGTACTATAGATGAGAGTGGTCTGGGTTTGATACTTGGTAGAGGTGTTTATTTTCTACATGTGGGTTACAATGTAATAGACACATATAGACATTAAAGCTTTTTAAAGCTCATTTAAGCTGCACTAATATAAGGAAAAGAAAAAGGAAGTGTTAGGAAAGTGGTAAAATGGGGGCAAGCAGGGGAAAACAATGTGAAAGGCAGGTAGGGATGCGCAGGATGGGTGTAGGAAAGAACCATAGCTATACATTTCTTGTACAGCAACAGCTGTGCATTTTGACAGGTTTTGTAGATGAATTTGGACTCTCAAACCCCAGAGAGAGGAGTGAGGACAACATAAATGTGCTGTCAAGCCAATTGGACCAAATTAGTTGTGTCCAGTGGACACATGTGCAAAATGGAGAGCTATGTATGGGGGTAATATTTTTTTTTTTGTGGGACAGGTGCCTGCTTTTTTAAGGAGAGAGTAGAATGTTATGGAAGGGACATAGGTACATGTGGGGAGGTAATTTGGGTAGGAGACAATGCAATAGCAGACAGACAAGACAGAAAAGACAGCAGACAGGGTCATTGTGTGACACATGGGGGTAAACACCTTGGATGGGGAGGGTGTTGTGTAATCGGAGTCACTCATGCCTCCAGATGGCAGCAGTGTGACTGACATCCCCACACATGGGCAGTTGACAGTGCTCCTTCACTGCCCTGAAGGTGGCTGTGCTGGAGGCTGAGCACCAGGGCAAACCTGCGCCACCAGGTTAGCCAGTATGCCCTCAATCTGGTGCAAGTGATGTTCATAGGTCTGATGAACAATCCTGTGCACCATGACCATCAGTTCCTGTTGGGCAACTGCAGCACCACTGCTACTGCTCCCAGAGGGAGGCCGGGTCCCATACCCTGAGGTGGTTCTATCAGATGCCACAGGTAGTACAGGGGCAATGGAGGGGGTACCACCAGCCTGGGTCCCATACATGCTAGGACCCAGTGACAAGGCCAGTTGAGGCAAGGTAGGCAGATCACCAGGAACCAGTCTACCTTGATATGCTGTGGTGATGGAGGTATAGCAATACGTATAGGTTAGTTATGAACAAAACATAGTAATAACAGCATGCCAGAACAGTGGAAATAACCCAATTACATATCAATGCATATTATGTGACACACAACAATACATGACAGAACAGTCAGTATCAACTCAAAAAGCCAAATGCAGTGCTGCTATCAGTTGAGGCAGGAGACTCACGTAAACATAAAAGAGAGCAATCCAAATCCAAGTGTGTGACCCTCCAGTGGCAATGAAACGAAAAGCAGAGATTCAAAGGAACTTCAAATAAGATGCATTCATAAAAAATAATAAAGTTTATTCCAATGAGTGAGCGCTTTCGCCAAAGGCTTCTTCAGACTCTTAAAACAATGAATAAAACTGTTTGAATCATTTTTAAACCATCCTTAAGCTTCCTATTGGACATTACAAATTGATATGTCACATGTTATCTTGTCTTAAAGGAACAGATACTCAAAAAAGTTAACATAGTTAAATGCAACAATATTTAGAAGGAATACTTCCATCCAAATATACAATTAATGATCAGAATGTCCATGCACATGTTATCTTGTCTTAAAGGAACAGATACTCAAAAAAGTTAACATAGTTAAATGCAATAATATTTAGAAGGAATACTTCCATCCAAATATACAATTAATGATCAGAATGTCCATGCAAATAAGTAAAAATATGCATATACCCTGATACATTCTAAAAATAAAAGGAGCATTGTGCTTGGTCCTATATCATTCTACAATCATTAAAAACTGTTGCTACATTCATTAAAACCCTGAACATTCTCTCTCCTCATGGTGTTAAAAACATTAAAATCCTTAGATAAACAGCAAGTTTTATCGCGTTTCAATATCTAGCATCTCTACTAAGATAGTGGTGTGTCGAATGCAACTTTGCATATATCAGGTTAAAAACTAATATAGCGAGAACTCTGTACTAAAAATGTAAGCGTACCTTTACCACAAAACAACATAGCGAATATAATGTATTTGCGATGTGCCTCATCAAGGAGTCAGACCTCATCATATCGGTGAAAGGCTGTTGTCCAAGATTAAAAATTCCACAAATAGGAACCTCTTAGATTCCACGTAAAACAAACTGTTTACAAGTTGTAAAGTGCCGTGTGCTGTAGGAACTCTGAATGCAATTGAGTACAACCTAACTTCATGCGCTATAGTAACTCAGCGTGCGGTGAGCACGTTCTAAGCATCTAAGTACTGAACAACAGAAACAATGTTTAAATTTCTAAGAAAAAGGTGAGCCTATATTAGTGCTGTCCTGTGCCTAAAATAGACAGTATTTGTAAGCACGATTATGCCCTAGAAGCATATATTGATCACAAAGTGTCACTATTTAAAACAATGAAGCGTGTACATATTAATGAGTACACTTATTAAAGTGTTAAGCTGAACATGGCAGAGATGGCATTAACTAATACAAAATAAAAGATAAAAACAGATAAATAGTGGAATGCTAGGTAACACATAAAATTGACACAATAAAGCTTGAAATTAGCACAAAGCACACATATAATAATACCTAAGTATAAAGCTCCATAGATGATAGGGTCCTAACTAGTAAAAAGCAACTACTTCCATGTACATAGTTGATGCTAAATATAACAACATTCTAAGTTAAAAGGTCAAATGAAAAATGTGAAGAGATAAACAATCCGCAACAATACTAAGCCTGTACCTAATGATAAAACAAAACTATCTATTGATGTATGGGGTACCTAGCTCAGTCATAAAATAAATTCCAGCTACAGTGAACAAATATATAGGCGTATATGCATGCTTGTATATACATGTGTATATATTTACACACATGCATGTGTAAACTATGCCCAATAACCACTAATATATTGAGGTGGTGAAAGGAGGATGAAAAACATACTAGTATGTGAGGTATGGGCTCAGAAGTAAGGCTAAAACAAGAAAGCGAACATATCCAAAGGTCCATCAGTTCCTGGGATTTGATACTAAGAACACATCTACTTGTGGCTATAAAGCTCAGAACATTAATACTATGAAAATAATTATATTCAGTCTACAAGGACTGATTCTTACACTGATTTACTATAAGAGTGACATCAATACGTAGTTTTAAAATTACCTTACTACTCTATTTAGGTAATAGTAGGTTAAGTCATCTTCGTAGTCTTCTACTTCTTAAAAAGGTTTGAGTTGCACTTTATCATTAAGCCCTGGTGACCTATCAGACCTTAGTCTGATAATCCAACGTGTCTCCTGTTCTAAGGTTTTGTTGATTAGATCACCACCTCTAAAACCCACGCTGACTTGTTCAATAACACAAAATTTAAAATTATGATTGGTGCCTGCTGTTGTATTGTGTCTAGCTAGGGCATTGGTCTCAGTACCTATCCTAATGTGGTAAATATGTTCCCTAACTCTTTCCTTAAGTGATCTATTGGTTTTGCCAATGTAATAGCTTTGCAGGTTATACAGGTGGCCATGTATACCACATTCTTACTTTCACAGTTAGTGTTAGTTCTGAAGTTATATGTGCGTAGCGTAACAGGATGCTCAAAAGTGGTATCTTTATTAATGTAGATGCATTGATTACAATGACCACAGGGTACTGTGTTTCTATCATTTATCGGTCTACTTTTCCCCGGATGTTTGGGTCTACATAAAATGCTTCTTAAATTCTGATGATTCTTGTAGGTTATACGTGGTGTTGGTCCTACTACCTCATTGACATCCCTATCGGTTCAGTATTCCCCAGTGTCTATCCAGGGTTTTTTCACCTCCAAGTTCATTTTACTGAAAGTGAGGTTGGTTCTAATTTCAGTTTTAAAGGCTTGGACTCTTCATACTACCTTCATGTGCCATAAAGTAAGGTTTAGCAGTACTTTCGTTCTTAGGCGCTCCACAGTTCTGACCATTTCTAATATTTCATTTTCTTTATAGCCCTTTCTAGAAATCTATCCTTCATGTCCTCTATTCCTTTCTCATAGAACTCTTGTTGTGGGTTCAACCTTGATACTCTCATGAATTGTCCTTTAAGGACATTTTGGAATACATGTACAGGATGCATACTGTTTCTGTGTAGTATGTTGTTTCTTTGGCAGGCTTTCCTATGAATGGTTGTATTAATAAGGCCATTGGACATCCTGAATACTTCCACATCCAAAATGGTATAGTTTCATCTGAAAAATTCATGGTGAATTTTAAAAATCCGTAGTGTTATCCAAATAAGAAGCGAAATTCTTTAAAGAGGGTTCATCACCCAACCAAATAAGGAAGAGGTCATCTACAAAGCGGCAATACATACCAACAAATTCATTGAAAAGTGGATGGTCATATAAGTGAACATCTTCCCACCTAGCCATCACTAGGTTGGCGTAACTATTAGCACAAGATGTGCCCATAGCTCATGCATCCTTCTGTAAGAATATGGATTCTTGAAAAGCAAAAGCGTTGTTAGTCAAGACAGTCTCAAGTAACAGAGTTATAAGATCAACTTTTTATCCGAAAAGTCGAATGTATCTTCAAATATTCTGTTAACATTCTTATTCCTGTGTCATTAGGAATTACAGTGAATAAACTGACTCGTCTAGTGTCACAAAAAGTAATGTTGCTGTTCACCTAAAGGTCGAGTTTGAGAGTATAAATCTAAGAGAAACTGTTTGCTATCTTTCAAAATATTCCTATTGTCATTGACTAAAGGTCTTAATACACTTTCCAAGTAAATAGATAAGGGTTCAGTGACCCAACCTTGCCCTGCAACAATGGGTCTGAGTGGTGGAGCTACGCTGTGTGTATGGACTTTGGGAGTCCCTGTATAATCGGGATGATGGGGTTGTTCACCTTAAAGTACTCATAGAGTTGTTGAGTTATGTCCAGAGACATAACTAAGTCATCAAGGTATTATAAACACTGAACACCATATCTATTAAATTGTCCTTAGTTAGTATGGAGTAAGTATTGCTGTCATTTAACATTTGAAACATTTTGTTAGTGTAGTATATATCATCCATGATGACCACGGGGCCACCTTTATCAGCTGGTCTTATTATTATAGAGCTATCATCTTTGAGTGAATACAATGCTTGTCTCTGCTTATAGTTCAAATTGTCCATGTCTTGAAGGTGTTTTCTCCTGATAGCATTTGTATATGTCATCTTCCACTACATTGCCAAACACTTCAATTGTTGGGTGAAGTTGAGGACGTAAGTGCTGTTAGGACGGTGCTTATTCTTAACTGAATTGTCATCAAACTGTCCAAACTCTAGCCTTAGTTGTATATTACGAATGAACATTTTGGTTTCTATAATAGTGTCCACTAAGTCACTGTTCTTAGTGGGAATAAAACTTAGTCCTTTATTTAGGACTTGTTTCTCATACTCATTTAAAACCCTGCGGAAAGGTTCATGATCAATGATTCTGCCTCCCCACATTTTCTTTATCGTGGGGCCTACTTGTTCCTGCTCGTCTAGATCCTTTCCTCTTCTGTCTCCCCTGCTGGTTGACCTTCTTTTGTCCAAAAATGATTTTGTGCTATGGGGAGGGCAGGTAATATATTTGTATTCACAATAACACTATTTGTTTTGGTCTTACCACTGCTGCACCTGACCTCTGTACATCCGTAATGCAGCCTATCAGACCTTCACCTACAACAGTACTGTTAACTCTCCCATTTCCTTGTGTCCTGTTAGGGCTTACATTGTCCGTTTCTAGATTATTGTTTGCTGTGACTGGTTGATCAGATTCTGTGGTTACACTGGTACCTAAAATGTCAGTGATATCACTCTGCTTATTGTTTAAATCAATTCTATTAAATGATCTACTTTCTGAAGTATCACTGCGTGGATGTCTATCAGGATTGATTATAGGTGTGCTCAGTGTGGCATTCACAAAATTGTTACCTGTTCTACCTGGAGGCCTGCGTGAGGCATTTGAGCCTTGACTATGGTGTAAATTTGGATTCATTTCCCTAGGCCAGGTGAATACATTATTGTTCTTAAAATCTCTTACATCCCTGGTAATCTTAGCTTTCTTTTGGTCTAGCAACCGTTTCTCTAAAAACAAAACATCTTCAATTACTTTCCCTAATTTTCCCATGCACATCTCATTGTTAGCATATTTACTTTCAAAGTCTTTAAACAAGTTATTTACAGTCAATCTCAGTCTCTCCTCTTCAGGCAGATGAAACTCAATTAAGAGTTTCATATAACTAAAACTCAACTCCATGTTGAGTTGCTGCCAGCGATATAGTAAGTCTGGTAATGAGGTACCAGATGTAGGCATCTTCAGTCGCGTAGGCCGAGGTATAATCCGTTTGTTCAAACAACTTTCAAAATAATGTCTTTGAACTTGTAGTTTAACCAATTTACGAAAACATACTCTAAATCTTGTAAGTCTTTAACAGAATCCATAGTACTCACATCAGTTCGGTGACTGTCCCTCCATCAACAACTGGATTGAAATCCAATAATGAATTGATACTTCCAGATACACAAGTCTTAAATCTGTCAAGGACATTAGAAGTATGTTCCAGAGCGTGGTACATATGGTAGTTCAATGTTTATGCTGCTTTCGTTCGCCATCCTTACTTCCTGCAGCACTGACCAAATAAATAATACAACTCAAAAGCCAAATGCAGTGCTGCTATCAGTTGAGGCAGGAGACTCACGTAAACATAAAGAGAGCAATCCAAATCCAAGTGTGTGACCCTCCAGTGGCAATGAAGCGAAAAGCAGAGATTCAAAGGAACTTCAAATAAGATGCATTCAAAAAATAATAAAGTTTATTCCAATGAGTGAGCGCTTTCGCCAAAGGCTTCTTCAGACTCTTAAAACAATGAATAAAACTGTTTGAATCATTTTAAACCATCCTTAAGCTTCCTATTGGACATTACAAATTGATATGTCACATGTTATCTTGTCTTAAAGGAACAGATACTCAAAAAAGTTAACATAGTTAAATGCAACAATATTTAGAAGGAATACTTCCATCCAAATATACAATTAATGATCAGAATGTCCATGCACATGTTATCTTGTCTTAAAGGAACAGATACTCAAAAAAGTTAACATAGTTAAATGCAATAATATTTAGAAGGAATACTTCCATCCAAATATACAATTAATGATCAGAATGTCCATGCAAATAAGTAAAAATATGCATATACCCTGATACATTCTAAAAATAAAAGGAGCATTGTGCTTGGTCCTATATCATTCTACAATCATTAAAAAACTGTTGCTACATTCATTAAAAACCCTGAACATTCTCTCTCCTCATGGTGTTAAAAACATTAAAATCCTTAGATAAACAGCAAGTTTTATCGTTTCAATATCTAGCATCTCTACTAAGATAGTGGTGTGTCGAATGCAACTTTGCATATATCAGGTTAAAAACTAATATAGCGAGAACTCTGTACTAAAAATGTAGCGTACCTTTACCACAAAACAACATAGCGAATATAATGTATTTAGCGATGTGCCTCATCAAGGAGTCAGACCTCATCATTTCGGTGAAAGGCTGTTGTCCAAGATTAAAAATTCCACAAATAGGAACCTCTTAGATTCCACGTAAAACAAACTGTTTACAAGTTGTAAAGTGCCGTGTGCTGTAGGAACTCTGAATGCAATTGAGTACAACCTAACTTCATGCGCTATGGTAACTCAACGTGCGGTGAGCACGTTCTAAGCATCTAAGTACTGAACAACAGAAACAATGTTTAAATTTCTAAGAAAAAAGGTGAGCCTATATTCGTGCTGTCCTGTGCCTAAAATAGACATTGTTTCTGTTGTTCAGTACTTAGATGCTTAGAACGTGCTCACCGCACGTTGAGTTACCATAGCGCATGAAGTTAGGTTGTACTCAATTGCATTCAGAGTTCCTACAGCACACGGCACTTTACAACTTGTAAACAGTTTGTTTTACGTGGAATCTAAGAGGTTCCTATTTGTGGAATTTTTTAATCTTGGACAACAGCCTTTCACCGATATGATGAGGTCTGACTCCTTGATGAGGCACATCGCGAAATACATTATATTCGCTATGTTGTTTTGTGGTAAAGGTACTTACATTTTTAGTACAGAGTTCGCTATATTAGTTTTTAACCTGATATATGCAAAGTTGCATTCGACACACCACTATCTTAGTAGAGATACTAGATATTGAAACGGCGATAAAACTTGCTGTTTATCTAAGGATTTTAATGTTTTAACACCATGAGGAGAGAGAATGTTCAGGGTTTTAATGAATGTAGCAACAGTTTTTAATGATTGTAGAATGATATAGGACCAAGCACAATGCTCCTTTTATTTTTAGAATGTATCAGTATATGCATATTTTTACTTATTTGCATGGACATTCTGATCATTAATTGTATATTTGGAAAGTATTCCTTCTAAATATTATTGCATTTAACTATGTTAACTTTTTTGAGTATCTGTTCCTTTAAGATAAGATAACATGTGCATGGACATTCTGATCATTAATTGTATATTTGGATGGAAGTATTCCTTCTAAATATTGTTGCATTTAACTATGTTAACTTTTTTGAGTATCTGTTCCTTTAAGACAAGATAACATGTGACATATCAATTTGTAATGTCAATAGGAAGCTTAAGGATGGTTTAAAATGATTCAAACAGTTTTATTCATTGTTTTAAGAGTCTGAAGAAGCCTTTAAAGGCATCACTCATTGGAATAAACTTTATTATTTTTTATGAATGCATCTTATTTGAAGTTCCTTTGAATCTCTGCTTTTCGTTTCATTGCCACTGGAGGGTCACACACTTGGATTTGGATTGCTCTTTTATGTTTACGTGAGTCTCCTGCCTCAACTGATAGCAGCACTGCATTTGGCTTTTGAGTTGTATTATTTATTTGGTCAGTGCTGCAGGAAGTAAGGATGGCGAAGCAGCATAAACATTGAACTACCATATGTACCACGGCGTTCTGGAACATACTTCTAATGTCCTTGACAGTTTAAGACTTGTGTATCTGGAAGTATCAATTCATTGATTTTAATCCAGTTGTTGATGGAGGGACAGTCACCGAACTGATGTGAGTACTATGGATTCTGTTAAAGACTTACAAGATTTAGAGTATGTTTTCGTAAATTGGTTAAACTACAAGTTCAAAGACATTATTTTGAAAGTTGTTTGAACAAGCGGATTATACCTGCGCTCACCGTACTGAAGATGCCTACATCTGGTACCTCATTACCAGACTTACTATATCGCTGGCAGCAACTCAACATGGAGTTGAGTTTTAGTTATATGAAACTCTTAATTGAGTTTCATCTGCCTGAAGAGGAGAGACTGAGATTGACTGTAAATAACTTGTTTAAAGACTTTGAAAGTAAATATGCTAACAATGAGATGTGGGAAAATTAGGGAAAGTAATTGAAGATGTTTTGTTTTTAGAGAAACGGTTGCTAGACCAAAAGAAAGCTAAGATTACCAGGGATGTAAGAGATTTTAAGAACAATAATGTATTCACCTGGCCTAGGGAAATGAATCCAAATTTACACCATAGTCAAGGCTCAAATGCCTCACCAGGCCTCCAGGTAGAACAGGTAACAATTTTGTGAATGCCACACTGAGCACACCTATAATCAATCCTGATAGACATCCAGTGATACTTCAGAAAGTAGATCATTTAATAGAATTGATTTAAACAATAAGCAGAGTGATATCACTGACATTTTAGGTACCAGTGTAACCACAGAATCTGATCAACCAGTCACAAACAATAATCTAGAAACGGACAATGTAAGCCCTAACAGGACACAAGGAAATGGGAGAGTTAACAGTACTGTTGTAGGTGAAGGTCTGATAGGCTGCATTACGGATGTACAGAGGTCAGGTGCAGCAGTGGTAAGACCAAAACAAATAGTGTTATTGTGAATAAATATATTACCTGCCCCCCCATAGCACAAAAATCATTTTTGGACAAAAGAAGGTCAACCAGCAGGGGAGACAGAAGAGGAAAGGAGGATTAGACGAGCAGGAGAACAAGTAGGCCCCACGATAAAGAAAATGTGGGGAGGCAGAATCATTGATCATGAACCTTTCGGCCGCAGGGTTTTAAATGAGTATGAGAAACAAGTCCTAAATAAAGGACTAAGTTTTATTCCCACTAAGAACAGTGACTTAGTCGACACTATTATAGAAACCAAAATGTTCATTAAATATACAACTAAGGCTAGAGTTTGGACAGTTTGATGACAATTCAGTTAAGAATAAGCACCGTCTAACAGCACTTACGTGCCTCAACTTCACCCAACAATTGAAGTGTTTGGCAATGTAGGGGAAGAGGACATATACAAATGCCATCAGGGGAAAACACCTTCAAGACATGGACGCAATTTGAACTATAAGCAGAGACAAGCATTGTATTCACTCAAAGATGATAGCTCTATAATAATAAGACCAGCTGATAAAGGTGGCCCGTGGTCATCATGGATGATATATACTACACTAACAAAATGTTTCAAATGTTAAATGACAGCAATACTTACTCCATACTAACTAAGGACAATTTAATAGATATGGTGTTCAGTGTTTATAATACCTTGGATGACTTAGTTATGTCTCTGGACATAACTCAACAACTCTATGAGTACTTTAGGTGAACAACCCCATCATCCCGATTATACAGGGACTCCCCAAAGTCCATAAAACAGCGTAGCTCCACCACTCAGACCCATTGTTGCAGGGCAAGGTTGGGTCACTGAACCCTATCTATTTACTTGGAAAGTGTATTAAGACCTTTAGTCAATGACAATAGGAATATTTTGAAAGATAGCAAACAGTTTCTCTTAGATTTATACTCTCAAACTCGACCTTTAGGTGAACAGCAACATTACTTTTTGTGACACTAGGCGTAGTCAGTTTATTCACTGTAATTCCTAATGACACAGGAATAAGAATGTTAACAGAATATTTGAAGATACATTCGACTTTTCGGATAAAAAGTTGATCTTATAACTCTGTTACTTGAGACTGTCTTGACTAACAACGCTTTTGCTTTTCAAGAATCCATATTCTTACAGAAGGATGGCGTAGCTATGGGCACATCTTGTGCTAATAGTTACGCCAACCTAGTGATGGCTAGGTGGGAAGATGTTCACTTATATGACCATCCACTTTTCAATGAATTTGTTGGTATGTATTGCCGCTTTGTAGATGACCTCTTCCTTATTTGGTTGGGTGATGAACCCTCTTTAAGAATTTCGTTTCTTATTTGGATAACACTGGATTTTTAAAATTCACCATGAATTTTTCAGATGAAACTATACCATTTTTGGATGTGGAAGTATTCAGGATGTCCAATGGCCTTATTAATACAACCATTCATAGGAAAGCCTGCCAAAGAAACAACATACTACACAGAAACAGTATGCATCCTGTACATGTATTCCAAAATGTCCTTAAAGGACAATTCATGAGAGTATCAAGGTTGAACCCACAACAAGAGTTCTATGAGAAAGGAATAGAGGACATGAAGGATAGATTTCTAGAAAGGCTATAAAGAAAATGAAATATTAGAAATGGTCAGAACTGTGGAGCGTCTAAGAACGAGTACTGCTAAACCTTACTTTATGGCACATGAAGGTAGTATGAAGAGTCGAAGCCTTTAAAACTGAAATTAGAACCAACCTCACTTTCAGTAAAATGAACTTGGAGGTGAAAAACCTGGATATAGACACTGGGGAATACTGAAATCCGATAGGGATGTCAATGAGGTAGTAGGACCAACACCAATGATAACCTACAAGAATCATCAGAATTTAAGAAGCATTTTATGTAGACCTAAACATCCGGGGAAAAGTAGACCGATAAATGATAGAAACACAGTACCCTGTGGTCATTGTAATCAATGCATCTACATTAATAAAGACACCACTTTTGAGCATCCTGTTACGCCACATATAACTTCAGAACTAACACGAACTGTGAAAGTAAGAATGTGGTATACATGGCCACCTGTATAACCTGCAAAAGCTATTACATTGGCAAAACCAATAGATCACTTAAGGAAAGAGTTAGGGAACATATTTACCACATTAGGATAGGTACTGAGACCAATGCCCTAGCTAGACACAATACAACAGCAGGCACCAATCATAATTTTAAATTTTGTGTTATTGAACAAGTCAGCGTGGGTTTTAGAGGTGGTGATCTAATCAACAAAACCTTAGAACAGGAGACACGTTGGATTATCAGACTAAGGTCTGATAGGTCACCAGGGCTTAATGATAAAGTGCAACTCAAACCTTTTTAAGAAGTAGAAGACTACGAAGATGACTTAACCTACTATTACCTAAATAGAGTAGTAAGGTAATTTTAAAACTACGTATTGATGTCACTCTTATAGTAAATCAGTGTAAGAATCAGTCCTTGTAGACTGAATATAATTATTTTCATAGTATTAATGTTCTGAGCTTTATAGCCACAAGTAGATGTGTTCTTAGTATCAAATCCCAGGAACTGATGGACCTTTGGATATGTTCGGCTTTCTTGTTTTAGCCTTACTTCTGAGCCCATACCTCACATACTAGTATGTTTTTCATCCCCTCCTTTCACCACCTCAATATATTAGTGGTTATTGGGCATAGTTTACACATGCATGTATGTAAATATATACACATGTATATACAAGCATGCATATACGTCTATATATTTGTTCACTGTAGCTGGAATTTATTTTGCGACTGAGCTAGGTACCCCATACATCAATAGATAGTTTTGTTTTATCATTAGGTACAGGCTTAGTATTGTTATGATTGTTTATCTCTTCACATTTTCATTTGACCTTTTAACTTAGAATGTTGTTATATTTAGCATCAACTATGTACATGGAAGTAGTTGCTTTTTACTAGTTAGGGACCCTATCATCTATGGAGCTTTATACTTAGGTATTATTATATGTGTGCTTTGTGCTAATTTCAAGCTTTATTGTGTCAATTTTTATGTGTTACGCCTAGCATTCCACTATTTATCTGTTTTTATCTTTTTATTTTGTATTAGTTAATGCCATCTCTGCCATGTTCAGTGAACACTTTAATAAGTGTACTCATTAATATGTACACGTTTCATTGTTTTAAATAGTGACACTTTGTGATCAATATATGCTTCTAGGGCATAATCGTGCTTACAAATACTGTCTATTTTAGGCACAGGACAGCACGAATATAGGCTCACCTTTTTTCTTAGAAATTTAAACATTGTTTCTGTTGTTCAGTACTTAGATGCTTAGAACGTGCTCACCGCACGCTGAGTTACCATAGCATGCAGTTAGGTTGTACTCAATTGCATTCAGAGTTCCTACAGCACACGGCACTTTACAACTTGTAAACAGTTTGTTTTACGTGGAATCTAAGAGGTTCCTATTTGTGGAATTTTTAATCTTGGACAACAGCCTTTCACCGATATGATGAGGTCTGACTCCTTGATGAGGCACATCGCGAAATACATTATATTCGCTATGTTGTTTTGTGGTAAAGGTACGCTTACATTTTAGTACAGAGTTCTCGCTATATTAGTTTTTTAACCTGATATATGCAAAGTTGCATTCGACACACCACTATCTTAGTAGAGATGCTAGATATTGAAACGCGATAAAACTTGCTGTTTATCTAAGGATTTTAATGTTTTTAACACCATGAGGAGAGAGAATGTTCAGGGTTTTTAATGAATGTAGCAACAGTTTTTTAATGATTGTAGAATGATATAGGACCAAGCACAATGCTCCTTTTATTTTTTAGAATGTATCAGGGTATATGCATATTTTTTACTTATTTGCATGGACATTCTGATCATTAATTGTATATTTGGATGGAAGTATTCCTTCTAAATATTATTGCATTTAACTATGTTAACTTTTTTGAGTATCTGTTCCTTTAAGACAAGATAACATGTGCATGGACATTCTGATCATTAATTGTATATTTGGATGGAAGTATTCCTTCTAAATATTGTTGCATTTAACTATGTTAACTTTTTTGAGTATCTGTTCCTTTAAGACAAGATAACATGTGACATATCAATTTGTAATGTCCAATAGGAAGCTTAAGGATGGTTTAAAAATGATTCAAACAGTTTTATTCATTGTTTTAAGAGTCTGAAGAAGCCTTTGGCAAAGCCACTCATTGGAATAAACTTTATTATTTTTTATGAATGCATCTTATTTGAAGTTCCTTTGAATCTCTGCTTTTCGTTTCATTGCCACTGGAGGGTCACACACTTGGATTTGGAGAACAGTCAGTATGTTAACAGCATGTCAGTAACAGTTACAGCATAAGGCAAACAAAAATATGTAATTCAACAAGATATATAAATATGCAGCCATTATAATACATAATAATAATAATGCACATACCCCAAAATACAGGTAATTTAAAAACATATGTGAACAGTAAACCATAACCAATGGATAACAATAACAAATAAATGAAGATAAGGGGTCAGAAGAGAGAGAGAAAAAGAGTCCATTACTGTCCATTAGTATAGCTTTATACTTGACAACAGCATTACAATCTAATCTATGGGTCTGTCCTTTCTTTATGTGTACAGATCCCCTATAGCTGCTGTAGCATATGCATACTTCTCAAGCTAATTGCATAGGACAGTATGGGCCAAGCAGTACCAACTGTGGGTACACAGTTACACAGAACACTGGCACATCAGGTGGACCTATATAACTACCAAGGTATACTGTGAGCTGATGTAGTGATACTTTTCAATTTAGGAAATCATTCTGATGGTAATCCTGTGACAGACAGATTATGCCCTACTAATTACATTACATGACAGCATGACATGTATGTGTACAGTACAGAAATTAAACAACTATCATACCTTCCTTGGCAGGCATGGGGATAGAACCCAATAGCAGTGACTGTAGAGGACATCTGCATGGAATGTGTGACTTGACTGCAGCAACTTTGAACAGATACTCCAGGCACATAGGCATACCAAGATTATATATTTATTTCATTTTATTTTATTATTATTATATTTAATTCCTTAATGTTATGCTGCACTTTCACATTCTTGCTAATGCTTTAGACAGTATGTGACATCTTCTTCTTCTTCTTTTTCTTCTTTCAGCTTTTCCTGGTCAGGGGTTGCCACAGTGGATCACCTGTTTCCATTTCTTCCTGTCCTCTGCATCTTCCTCTGTCACGCCAACCACCTGCATGTCCTCTATAACCACATCCATAAACCTTACCTTAGGCCTTCCTCTTTTGCTCTTACCTGGCAGCTTCATCCTTAGCATCCTTTTCCCAATATACCCAGCATCCCTCCTCAGAACATGTCCAAACCAAAGCAATCTCACCTCTCTGGCTTTGTCTCCAAACTGTCCAACCTGGGTAGACCCTCTAATATACTTATTCCTAATCCTGTCTACCCTCATCACACCCATATTTATTCATAATATGGACTACCTCACCCATTTACCTGCAGTTCCTGTGGAGAGAGAATCTGTAAACATTATGTGACTGATACTGTAATATTTAGTGCTACAAAGCACTGGATTAGAACCCTGGTCTGTGTATGGCAAAATGTACTACAGAACATTTAACAAACTGAGCTACTGTGTCACTGATGACTACTGACTGACTGATATTTGTCTAGAGCTCACCTGGAACCAATATATGACCTGGCAGTAGTATTACAGTTGTATACTAGACTGCAGTGACAGTAGAACACACATGCATGAAAGACAAGCATGACAGAGGCAGTAGGTAATCTATAATTTAGTATATGGAATGCAGGTGTACACAATGCATTGTTATTGGTTTGAAATATCTGTGAAGTCAACAAACAATATCAAATCATGGAGTGGGCTACCTCACCCATATATCTTGCTTACCTGCTTTTTGTGGATGATAGAACATTATGTGAACAATATTGGCCCAGAAAAAGCCTTGAATTGTACTGTATGTGTTAAATAAGACATTTGGCAGCCATTATATTTGCATTCTACAGCTATTACAGTGGTGTACTTGACTGCAGCACCTCACCTTACAGCCTGAATGCATACAGTTGTACTGTAATGGTTAAATAAAGACAATTCTGATGTACACAATTTACCTTAGTGTTATTGGTATTGGTTCATGTGTTATTGCAGAACAGTTGGCATTATTCATTTCTTGACAAACAGTTGTAATTCCACACTTATTGCACTACAGACTTTATTGTATATACTTTAATGCAATTTCTGGTACTGTTTCAAGTTTTTATTGAACAACAGATGTCATTATTCATCCCTTGCAATACAACTCTACTTCCACCATTATTGCACTATAGACTTTATTATTTATACTTTAATGCAGGTAATGGTATTGTTTTATGCTTTTATTGCACTACAGTTGGCATTATTCATTTATTACACTACAGCTCTAAGTCCACATTTATTGCAATACAAACTTTACTGTACATATTGTATTGTGTTAATGATTTGCTCTTTCTTGTTTATTTCACTACAGTTAGTATAATACATCCATATTCAGCACACTCACAGTGCAACCTAGCCAAGTGCCTGGTATGCACCTCAAGGTTGCCAGCCCTCTCCTCTGCAGCTGTTGGGAGAGAAGCACACCATTATGCATAACGGTTTAGCAGCCATTCAGGTTATATATTGGTGAAACAGAGGTAAAAGTACTTACATACATGTGGAACATTTCGTTCCCAAATTTCTTGGACCCAGGTGTCCAAGAGATCCCCCTTTCATCTCATCAGGTCATCATGGTGGTGATGACACTGCTCACCTATGCAAGGGATACCAGTTGTACTAGTTCCCTTGCCAACCAGTCTCAGGCCTCCACCTTGCACCCTGAGCAGCCATAACCTCCATGCAGAAGCTGGTCTTCATAGTTTTTGACTAGGAGTCCAACCATGACCCTGAACTCCAGAATGACGTAATGCTGTGCCTGGAAGCACTAACTCTCACCAACATCTGCCATAGTATCCTTCAGAGACAGAACTCCAATGGATTATGCTGTATTCCCTCCTATTGGGCTTAACATAGCCTGTTTTCCTGCCCTTACACATCAGTGTGCAAACCGGTGCAGCTGAGTTGAGCAGTGTGAAAACTTAAGGACCCATATGCTCAGCAGTGCTTAGCAGTGCACAAACCAGCCAAGCAGAGCCACGCAGTGCATAAACATTTTCATCCATTATTGTGTTTACATGGTGCCTAGCAGGTCTTAGCATGTCTTAGCAGAGCTTAGCAGAGCACAGTGGGCCAGAATTTAAAACAATTAGCATAATTTGTATTTCAAAAATAAACGCTTATTTTCCCTTCCATGCATTCAAAGCCTGTGCCTACTGCTCATAAGGTAGTACCTCTACTCATTTAGCTACAAGGATATGTGGAATTCTGCTACATCTTTACATATACCTTTGAGCTACCTATAAACACTGCTGAGCACCACACAGCACCACGCAAACCCGCTCAAATATGCTTAAACATGACCTTTAAATAAATAATTAATTGCATCCAGTTTCTATTTTTAGATGTCTGGTAAGGGTCTAGGCACCACTTAACATTGCTACACTCCATGCTGCGCTGAGCAAACATCCTTTTATTAAATAAAGAAAAAGGAAAAAAACACTTAAAACAATAAAATAAACATTGACATAATACAATTGGACATTGCAGGGAATGTCTTACTCATCTGGGGACACAGTTGGCACCACACTTCCTACACTGATTCAATAATCATGTTCCATGGCTTTCCCTTGCCAATGCACCATGATTAATATGTATGGCGTGCTGCCAAGGGGGAACCATGTACATGGACACAGTAATATTCCGTGTAGGCTTTAAACAGTGCCTACATGGATTTTATTAAATCCTGGGGTCTCTCTGCATACCATTGTTAATTGCAACTTTTGCTCTATCTTTCATGTAATTGTAATCACATGTTGCTACTGTAAATAGCAACTTTCTAACTCCTTATACTAATGCCATACAGCTTAACTCTTCTGCTTGTCTTGGGCTCAGGTTGTAGCTGAAAAGGGTCTGGTGACCAGTCCACTCATCTAGGTGTCAAATTAAAATAAATAACTAAATGAATGAACAAATAAATATAATATAATATAGTATAATATTTTATAATGTAATGTAATATAGTGTAATATAGTATAATATGATAACAGGTATATCCTCCCCTATGCTGGAACCCAAAACACTTTTATGAGGGACAGTCACAAAAATAAGAGCTAAAGAACCTCTTTTAATATCACACCAGAAAGAGTTTTCTTGATATCATCTATTTTCTTCACTTGTGCATGGTGTAATATAGATCAACTGAAAAAAAATACTGATATTATGCATTTTAGGAACAAGACTGGTCTTTAAGGAAGTTAACCATTGCCCTCCACATGGATGATAAAAGTATTTAAGGAGCATGTATTTTAGATAGTTTCTGGCAAATCTTATTTTATCAAAACTTTAAGTATTATTAACAACATCTTAACCTCTAAGGAAGTAACTTTACCCGAGTGTCTTTAAGGGAAAGAAGATATGTCAACTTACCAAACACTAAATTTATTTTTTTTTATTAATATGCATATTAAATAACCATCTTAAGCCTTCAAGAAAAACTCCTTTGGTTGCCAAATACCTCTCCACTATGATACTGAGGCAAGAATGAACACCTTGGAGATACCAAATGACAGTTACTTCTATTATATGAGATAGGAGAGAGCAAATGCTCCCGTAATTTTTCTGTGATAATCTCTGAATCTGTGAGACAAGTGGATACTCTGTTGTATATTAAAAATCAAATAAAGCAGAGTGCTATCCAAGCACTTTGTTACAGAATCTGGAAAAATTAGAGGGAAAGTAACTTGATAAATATATACAAATTCAAGCCCATCCTTTCAGCCATCAACCTAGAATGGGTTCAGCCACTTCCAAGTGGAACTATTGCAATACTTACTAGCTGAGCAATTGCAGTAAACATGTAATAACTGACTGCTTGTGTAATAAAATGTCACCATGGAAAATAATTGAATATGCTTTCAAAACCCTAGCATATTCAACTATATATTATTACACTGGATGATAATATCATCTACAAAGTCTTAACTCTGAACTTTACGACTTCATAAGTTTTAAGGTTTCATTCCCCAGCACACTCCTCAAAAATGCTCCAAGTAAATATTAAAAGAAAGGAAAATAACCAAAGCATTTCCGTAGTACCATTTCTAAAGGGAAGGAATAAGAAAGAAGTCCATTAAATGTAACCTTAACCTTAACTGAGCCCATATTGTAAAACTGAGATGTGTTCAGCACCTTGGGGATTCCTATTCATCCCATTGCTTAGAAGACAAAAAAAAACATGAAGCATGCCAAATGTTTTGGGACATCCACTCTCTCCATGACTGCAAAATATCCACAGCTGCAGTATTTATGGCAGGACCTACATTACACATCACTTCAAATGTTATTCTGTAATTATAACAAAAGACTTTCTCCAGGATTTAATAAAATCCATTTAGGCACAGTGTAGAACCAACATGGACTGTTACCATGGCCACGTACACGGTTCTCCCTCAACAGCATGCCATGCATATTAACGATGGAACAGTGCAGAGGGAAAGCCAAAGAACACAGTTATTGAATCACTGTAGGGAGAGGTGTAATGCTAACCATGGCTTTGTTTTATTCTTATATTTTTATTTATTTATTTATTTATTTTTAAAACGTGTTTGGGCGGCACAGAGCACAGCAATGCCAAGCAGCGCTTACATATAACATAGCAGACACCTGCCAGACATCTAAAAATAGAAACTGCATGTGATTATTTAATTAAAGGTGTGTTTAAGCATGTCTAAGCATGTTTGCATGGCGCGGCACTCAGCATTGCTTATATGTAGCTCAGTGGTATATGTAAACATATAACAGTTTTTGTAATATCCTCGTAGTTAAATGGGTAGAGTTATGGCTTCATGTGCAGTAGGGCCAGGGTTTGAGTACATGGAAGGAAATATATATATTTAATTTTGATATACATATTATGCATTTGTTAAATAACTGATGGCCTCGCTGCACTCTGCCAAGCTCTGCTCAGCTATGCTGAGACTTGCTAAGCAATGCATAAATATATTTATGGCTGCCAATGTTTGTGTCCTGCTTGGCTCTGCTTGACTGGTTTTCACACTGCTAAGCTCTACTAAGATCATGGTTCTGCGAGTTTTTGCACATCTCAGCTCAGCTGCACTGGTTTGCACAGTGCTAAGTGACATGGCACTTTTTTGAATGTTGCCCAATGATATGTAAGGGTGGGAAAACAGCCTATATTAAGCCCCCAATAGGTGGGAATACAGGAGAAACTACTGGAGTTCTTTCTCTGATGGTTACTATGGCTGGTGTTGGTGAAGGTGCATGCTTTCAGGTGCAGCATTGGGGAATTCTGGAGGACAGCGTCATGGTTGGACTCCTAGTTAAAAACCATGATGACCAGCTGCTGCAGAGAGGTTTCCAGGGCTCAAAGTATAAGACAGAGGCCTGGGACCAGCTTGCCAGAGAACTCACCAGTGTTGCTAGCATCCCCCGCACAGGTGAGCAGTGCTGTCACCACCATGATGACCTAAAATGATGAAAGAGGGGACTCTTGGACACCTGGGTCCAAGAAGCTTAGGCAGGAAATGCCCCACAAGTATGTAAGCAATTTTACTTCTGTTTTAACAATACATAATCCAAATGTCTGCAAAGCTGGTATGCATAATGGTGTGCTTCTCTCCCAACAGCTGCAGCTGAGAGGGCTTGCAATGTTGAGTCGCATGACGGGTGCTTGGCCAGGTTGCACCATCAGTGTGGTGATTGCAAATGTATTATGCTAACTGTAGTAAAATAAGCAAGAAAGAGTAAAGTATTAAATGCATTAAAGTATATACAATAAAGTTTGTAGTGCCATAAATGTGGAATTACAGCTGTATTGCAATAACTGAATAATGCCAGCTGTAGTGCAATAAAAGCATGAAACAATAGCAGTAACTGCATTAAAGTATATATAATAAAGTCTGAAGGGCAATAAATGTGGAAACAGAGCTGTATTGCAAGACATGAATAATGCTGACTGTAGTGCAATAAAAACATAAAAGAATACCAGTAACTGCATTAAAGTATACACAGCAAAGCCTGTAATGCGATAAATGTGGAATTAGAGCTGCATTGCAAGAAATGAGTAATGTCAACTGTTGTGCAATAAAACATGACACAATATCAATAACACCAAGGGAAATAGTGTACACCAGGATTGTCTTGTTGTAATCATTGCATTAGAGCTGTATGCAGTCAGGCTGTAAGGCAAGGTGCTGCAGTCAAGTATAACATTGTCATTGTTGTAGAATGCAAATCCAAAGGATGCAAATTGTATTGGTTAACTCATATAGTACTGTTCAAGGCTGTCTCTAGGCCAATATTGTTCACATAATGCTCTGTCATCCACAGATAGCAGGTAATAAAGGTATATGGGTGAGGTAGCCCACTCCATGAGCTGATATTGTTTGTTGACTTCACAGATATTTCAAACTACTAGCAATAAATTGTCTACACCAGCATTGTTTATACTGATATATAGCTGTGTTATGCTTGTATTTCATGCATGTATGCTCTACTGTCACTGCAGTCTAATATAACACTGTAGTAGTACTACCAGGTCATATTTTGGTTCCAGGTGAGCTCTAGGGAAGTGTCAGTCAATCAATAATCAACAGTGACTCAGTAGCTCAGTTTGTTATATGTTCTGTATATAGTACATTTTGCCACACACAGACCAGGCTTCAAATCCAGTGCTATGTAGCACTAAATATTACAATAGCAGTCATGTAATGCTTACGGGTGACCACACTGGTGCAGCAGTTAGCATTGCCACCTCATAGCAAGAGGTTCCCTAGTTCAATTCTCGGCTGGGATGCCTTCTGTGTGGAGTCTGCATGTCCTCCCTGTGGTCTTATGGCTTTCCTCTGGGTGCTCCAGTTTCCTCCCACATCCCAAAGACATGCTGTAGGTGGATTGGACACACTAAATTGGCCCTAGGTGTGGGTGTGTGCATGTGTGTGCCTTCTGTGGAAGGTTCTATGCTGGGCTGGCAATTCACTGCCAATTGTTCATCGGACCTTTGTTCTGCTGTGGTGACTCTTAACCAGGAAAAGCTGAAAGAAGAAGAAGTCACATAATGCTTACAAATTCTCTCTCCACAGGAACTACAGGTAAATGGGTGAGGTAGCCCAAATTATGAGTAGTAATTGTGTGTTTAATTGTCACAAACTGTTAAAATCATTAGCAAGAATGTGTTCATCAGCAATTTTCAGTCAAAAATAAAATGTGGAATCCTGGTAAGGCTGTATGCCTGGAGTATCTGTTAAAAGTTACTGCAGTCAATTACTACATCCTATGCAGATGTCCCCTGCAGTCACTGCTTTTGGGTTCTATTCCCATGCCTGCCAACCAAGAGATGACAGTTGTTTAGTGTCTGTATTGTAGACATGCATGTCTCTCAAGTGTCACAATTTCACGTTATGTAATTAATAGTACGTAATCCATCTGTCACAAGATTACCATGGAAATGATTACCTAGATTGAAAAGTATCACCAAATCAGCCCACAAAATACCTTGATAGTTATAAAGGTCCACCTGATGTGCAAGTGTTCTGTGTAGTTGTGTAGCCACTTGCATTACTGCTTAGCCCATAGTGTCCCATGCAAATAGCTTGAGAGACTTGTAACTGTACACATAAACAAGATACAGACCCATAGAGTAGAAAGTAGTACTGTTGTCAAATAACTAACTGGAAATGTTACTAATAGACTGTTTTTTTCTCTCACCCCACCCCTAACCTTCATTTATTTCTTATTGTTATTTATTGGTTATAGTTTGCTATTAAAATATGTTGTTACAATAACTGTATTTTGGGACGTGTTTTATTATTGTTTTGTTTTATAATGGTTGATTATTAACATATCTTATTACATAACTATTTTGTTGGCATTATGCTGTAACTGTTACTGGCATGCTGTTAACATACTGACTGTTCTGTTATGTATTGTTGTGTGTCACATTAATATGCATTGATATGTAATTGGGTTATTTCCAATGTTCTGCCATGCTGTTATTACTAATAATGATATGTTAACAACTAACCCATACTTATTGCTATACCTCCATTACTACAGCACATCAGGGTAGGCCAGTTCCGGGTGATCTGCCTACCTTGCCTCAACTGGCTATGGCATCAAGTTATAGCACATCTGTGACCCATACTGGTTAGTGCCCACTCTTCTGCCCCTGCAACATCTGTAGTGTCAGATGGGACCACCTCAGGGGACTGGCCCGACCTCCCCCTGGGAACTGTGGAAGTGGGGGCGTTGTGACCTAGGCTGATCTGCGGTCATGGTGAGCAGGATTGCTCATCAGAGCTATGAATGCCACCTGCACTGGATTGAGGGCATGCTGGCCATCCTTTTGGGGTAGCCTCAACATGGCACCCAGCCTCCAGCACAGCCACCCTTGGGGCAGTGAAGGAGCAGTGTCAACTGTCCCATGGGTGGGGACATGAGTCATTTGCTGCTGTCTGGAGGCACATGAGACTTGGATTCCACAACACCCTCCCTATCCAAGGTGTTCACCCACCTCATGTGTCACACACTACCACATCTGCTGTCTTGTCTGTCTGCAAATGCAACCTCCCCTATCCAACTTACCCCCCCCACATGCACCTAAGTCCCTTCCACAACATTCTACTCTCACCTTAATGAAAAAAAAGGCCACCTATCCTAAAAAAATATTGCCTCATACATAGCTTTCTATTTTGCACACACATCCACTGGACACAAGTAATTTGGTCTAGCTGGCATGACAATGCAGTTATGTTGCCCTCACCCATATTGCTGAGGTTTGAGAGTTCAAATTAATCTACAAAATCTGTCAAAGTGCATGGCTGTTGCTATGCAAGAAATGGATAGCTATGGTTCTTTTCTACACCCTTCCTGCACATCCCTACATGCCTTTCCCTATGTTTTTCCCCATGCTTGCCCCCATTTCACCACTTTCCTATATCCCTTTTTTTTTCTTTTCTTTATATTTTTTGACTGTGGGGCTGCACAGTGTGTTGTGTCACTAAGCTTCACTTAGCTCAGCTACATAGAACCCTAATTAGTATTGTATTTATATCATTGTAAGTCACATGCACAAAATAAACACCTCTGCCATGTTTCAAACTGGAGCCCATTACACTTGCAGCACACCGCATTAAGCCATCATGCCACACAGATCTTAATTAAAACAAGTATTTTTATGAAAACATAGGGATTGCTACTTACAGTCATTAGGCATGTCTCAGTGGAGCTGTGCACAGCGCTGCACCACACAAACTAAAGTGAAAAATTAAAGGGAAAAATAGGAGAGTACCTTGGACTCTGGTGCAGTAATACACCACTAGACAGCCAAAGACATAAAAATTGATGTACGTGAGGCCTGTGATAGCAGGTAAACATGCCCTTGTATCAGCAACATGTAGAAGAGCACCTGCTAAGGCATTGATGGCAAAATGCATATTCACCTGAGACTCTGGTGCAGAAATACATCCATATAAAGCCATGCACATACTGTTGGATGTAGAAAATGTTTATCACAGCCTGTAACTGTGCATATATATCTTGTAAATACACCTTGCATAGCAGTGTCTCAGTTGCTCAGTATGTTAAATGTCTTGCATGCAGTACATTTTGCTGCACACAGTCCTGGGCTCAAATCCAGTCTTGCATTGCAGTTCAGTTACATTATTGTGAAGACAGCAAGTAATGACTGAGTCATGCTATCTATATCCATACAAGTTGCTGCTAATTAATGAGCTAGTATCCAGTTTTTCAAGTCAATGGTCTGCAGGTGGTGACACATGATTGAACTGTATCTTATCCTCGCTCTGCTGTAACAACAGGTCTGACACAGCTGCTACAGTTACATGGACAGCTTTTTGTCCTCCAAAGTGTTCACACTCCCCCCTAGGTGTCCTAGGCTGCAGCTGCAACTGCAGCCTGTAACACACACACCTGTATACAAATGTAGCTACTACAGACCTTCCATACCTCTCAAACCCCTTGTACAAGGAATCTGGACACAGCCATATTTAATGGGGTGGACAAAGGTCCAGAGATTGGGACATGTTTTACAGTTTGCCTCTACATTGATAGTAGGTTGCTACAATAACATCTATTGCATTAGCATGCATATTCAGAGGGGTATGAAGTCTGACACTCAAATGTGTCTTCTATTACTAACCTCAACCTATAATCTTTGCCAGTGAATTGCCAGATGACCACTGTGTCATGGGGCACGGATCACACATATGAGGTGAAGCTGTGGACATACTGCATAAATCTCTACAGTTGACAGTTATGGTATTTACCCTCTCTGAGGCTGTAGTCTCCACACCTCAGTAATGTCCATCTTATCAGCTAAGACAGGGGCCCAGATCTACATGAAGGCCTTATATATTGCACTGTGGTGGCATGTCATTGGCAATTACCATAGCAGTGGCATAGATTGGTGCAGAGGCAAGTACTTGCTAATGAGCAGTACCTTAAAATGGAAAGCAGCTGGTTATGGGGAACAAGTCTGTATGAGACTTTGCTCACACAGAGAGCATATTTTGAAAAGATTACTGGAAGGAAAGTTCAACTATGAAGTACTGCAGTCAACCAGGTATGTAACTGTTTTCTCCATATAACAGGATGCAGATGGGAGGATGGAGGAATGGGGAAAAGAGATCACAGCAGTAAGCCTGTCTTACATCTATGGTAATGGCATGTCATTGATACTCAGCTGTCCTACACCTACAGACATGCCTCTCAAATGTCCCTGGTTTCCACTCACATCTTAGGTATGTCCCTCTTATTCCCATCTACAATGGTTGGCTGTTGTAGGGGAGCTAGTGAATGACATGTAAAACATAGTGACAAGAGGTAGGGGTGTATACTCCTGTAACATCAGACAATGTACACTAATTCATCTCCTCTCAGTCTGTCAATGTCTCACATAAATAGTTCTAACATTTTAAGTGTCCCTGATTGCCCCTGATGTACTCTGGCTAAGTCCATGATCCTGTTTACGTTGTTCCCTGGCTGGCTGAGAACTATGCCTAACATGACTGGCAACATGTTACAGCAAGATATCTGGAACAAAGGCCTAAAATTAGGGACACCGTCACTATTGCTCGTACAAAGTAAAAAAAAGAATAGAATAACAGATTTTACAGTAGCATAACTGTGTTCTGAAGGGTATGATGTCTTAAACCCAGATGTCTGTCTTTATTTTCTGACATCAACTATCAATGATTAGTCAACATTTTGTCAGAAATCCACAATGTTGTGTGGAGATGGCCAAAACTATGAGGCAAACATCTTGACATTCTGCAAACATCTGTATAGTTGAGAGGTATGATGCCTACAGGGTGCATATACTACAGCAGGTTTGCATTTTCTCCTGTCATTGTGGCACACTGGTGTTGCTGGACTGTCCCCATATAGTGGTTGTAATACCACACTGCTATTTGTCTGGCAGTGGCCATATGCCATATTAGTGGGAGTTTGCCTGTAGGGGGAACACACCATGGTAGACTGCAGTGCTGGGCATAGAAACATACATTGGAATCTGTCATAGGATACAGGGACATACCCAGTATTGCCACTCTCTTGGTGGTATCCACACATATAGTGTGTTGCCAGACTGCGGGGTATGATGTGTGAGGGACTTGCGGATAGTGCAGGCCATTATGGGTGTGCTGGATCTGTGCATAGTGGACATCCATGTAGCTGATCCTGTAATGTGTTCCCCTTTTGTTGTCTTTCAAGAACCATGTACCACAGAAGACATGCCTCTTTCTTAGATACGGCAAATGACATAATAATGGATGGACTGAGGCAGCTCCATCATATCTTGTTTTCCAGGGGAAGGCATAATTGTGAACAGTGGGCAGCATTGTGGGCAGACCTTGTGTGGGATGTCAACAAGACTGGCCAACAGGACAGGATCTATGAGCAGGTCTGACACCGGGTTACCGACATGCTGAATGATGCATGACGAAGGGTAGCTGATGCTGCCAGGGATCGTGCCACCACTGGTGGAGGGCCTGTGATGCAACAACCACTCTCAGCCACAGAGGAATTCCTGGTGAACCTAGGAACACACGACAGCTCCCAGGCATCCATCACACCATACATTGTGGAGGTGGGTGCCACACTGTCCACAGCAGAGCAGCGTCCAGGTAAGCGTACTGTGTTCACCAATGCAATACGGTATCAGGTATTGTGGCAGGCTGTACATACATGTACAAGGGTGTCTGGTCTATCTGCAATGGGGGGATTGGCATTTACACTCAGTTGTGCACACATACTCAGAATGTCAGCAATACAGCCAGTATCACAGTACCTACTGTACATGTGGATATATGCACATATTGGCTTGTAGTGCTGCAACATTTGGTGGTGCTGACAATAACTCTCCCTCACCTTTGCATAGGTCCATCAAGTGTAGCCCAAGCCCATGGCCCTAGTAAATGTGATACTGCTTTTTACACATCATATATACCCTATGAAAGTTAAGGGCTTCCATATTGTCCTATGTACAGATATGGTATTTAGCCAGAGTAGAATATTTGTATTTTCCATTCTGGAACAGTTAACCATGGTTCACAGACTGGGTAATCACAGGTGTGTATTTGAATGACCATTGATACGTCTGCAATTATAGTTATGAGCGGCTACACAGCCTGGTGTACATGAGGCAATTACTCTCAGATGCCTATTCAAACACAAAAGAGAGATGGTACATACCTGAGGCAGTGACACTAGTACTGGCATATCATTCTCAAGATAGGTGTACTGGGTTTTATGTGTAGTTCTATCACATATAGTGTCATATTGCATACCTTACAGGCAGAGTGTACTGGCAATTTTAACTGGATGTGGCTGAAGTACATGTTATAAAGGGCTTGACTTGTCTGTGTATGTTGGTGTGATGTTGTATGTTGTGCATAGGAGCAGAGATGAGAAGATGTGAGACTGGTAATACAGTTGTGGATCCTGATTTGTATGAGTCTGTGTGGTGTACCATACATAAAAGTGCAGGTAGTAAAGTACTGCTTTTGTCTTGGTTTTCACAGGTGACCGGGGGGTGGGGTTGGAGTCTGTCCCCCTCACAACTTGGTATCGGTGTCTCATTGGACTCTGAGGATGATAGTGGCCATAGTGAGGCACAGGTGGAGTTATTGGGGGCTGAATCTGTCTCAGAGGTTGACATCCCTCTTCTGCCCCCATTGTGACCACACACAGTCAGTATGCCCACACATACCCAGTCCTCAGAGGTCACAGATATTGGACAGTTAGAGGGTGGTGACATTTAACAGGGCAGTGTGGCAACTATGGCATCACTGAGTGTAGACAATGTCCATAGCCAAAGAGCTGGTGAGGTCCCACACAGGTGGATTGACAGGGGTGCTCATAGGAAGACTGCTGTCCACCCACCACCTGTTACAGGTGTCACATCACAGTATGTTTCAGGCCATCATGGAGGCACTTGCACATTCTGAACACAACACCAGATGGATGCTTAGGGTTATGGATGCCACACAGTCTGACATCCATGACTGCCTCCACTGCTTTGGGGGCACCCTGGATTGGTTCGCTGATGCAGTAGACAGATGGTGGGCTGAGACAGTGCCTGTCTTGGACCGCACATTGTCTGTGTTGGAACATCTGGTTGTAGCTGTCCATACCATGACATGGCAGGCCATGTGCACATGATTCTGATTGGTCCCATGGGGGACACAGCCCAGCAGACAGAAGTCACCATCAGGTGCTAGCACCACATCTGACCTTGGGCATGGTGGTGCCAGTGCTACTCCCTACAGAGCTAGTTCCCATGTTTATGGCTGGAGATGGTGAACTGTCCACTCTACCATGTACAGTCCACAGCTGTACAACATACACATGTGTAGGGCTGGCACTGAGCTTGACTGTGTACACACACACTCAAACACCACTGTCACATACAAGTCACCAACGGACACACACGGCACCTCTTCATGGTCCATCTAACCCACACTCCTTCCTGACTCACACACATGCTGCCAACTGTTTAGCACAGTCTAGGCTTCCAGCACCCCCACACCACACCCTGTGCATGTGATGGTACCTGTGCCACATCACTGCCATCTGTGTCATCAATGCAGGGAAATGTTACTATGTGTCTGATGCACAGGGTGCATATATTATTATTTATTTTTATTTTATTTTAAATTTGTTGACCGGGATTGTCTGAAGATCCCTTTTTCAGCGGAGGCCCGGGGAGAAAAGCTTCAGCATATTATACAATTGTCATTATAAATTAGCATTAAACAGCAATGTTACAGGATTATTACAAGGCATTAAGTAGCAATACAATGTTATACAGTGTCAATAATCAGGAGTATAGCATAACTATTTCAAGATGTTTAAAAAGAAATACGTCATTAAGATGAGTATAGTTTTTGGTGTAAGTGGTTAGAAAAATCCAGTTTTATCATGATGTAGTTGCATGAAGGCAAGACAATTACAATAGAATGTTTCTCTGAGGTGATTTGCTTAATAGATTTAGAAGAAGTAGAAAGAGTAGTCAAGGAAGATTAGAGAGAGCTAGTGAGAAGAGTGAGTTAAGGGCAGAAAGTAGATTAAGGTATGAAAAGTAGGGGATGTTAAGGAGGGGGAGTGCAGTGGCAGGACCAGTGACTTTTAAAGTGCTCTTTGGTGGCAGTCTTAAATTGTTTAGGATGTGTAAGGGTCCTGATTTCTAGTGGGAACCTATTCCAGGCAATAGTGGGGTGATAGCTGTACATGTTATGTCCAAATTTAGACTTGGGTTTGTAGATTTGTAGTAGGTCTTGGTTAGAGCTTCGGAGAGGTCTGGAGGGAGAATAATGGGATATGAGAGGGGATAATGCTGGGCAATAGGAAGGCTGGTATAGGATAGAATGGATGATCTGGAGCTGAGAGAGAAGAAGCTGGCGGGGTAATTCAAGCCAGTTTAGGTGTTGGAGACAGTGATGGGATTTGTAGGTTTGTTGGGCAGCAAATCTAGATACCTTGTTGTAGGTAGATTCGAGTTTGGTCAGGAGTGCTTTGTTAAGATTTGTGAGAATTTGAGAATTGTACATTAGACTGGGTAGAAGGTAGGTAAGAGAGAGCAATCTTGGCTTCAGGGGTAAGGAATTTCTTGTCACGGTAAAGGATCCCTAGTTTTGAATGTGTCTTTTTAATACAGTTATTAACATGCAAGTCAGATTTAAGCTGATCGTCAATAGTTACGCCTAAGAGCTTAGTACTGGATTCCACCTGAAAGAGAGTGTTATTAAGGGACTGTATGAAGAAGAAGGGTTTAATATTTATGAACTTTTTAGGTAGGAAGAGTAACAGCTTTGTTTTTTTAGGGTTAAGGATGAGCTGGTTGTTAGAGAGCCATGTTTCAACTAAGTTAAAAGATGCCTGAATAGCTGAGAAGAGCTTAGAGGGAGAGTTGGCTGTGGTGATGACTGTAGAGTCATCTGCGTATTGCACTAAAGATGACTGAGGACAGGAGGTATAGAGCTGATTAGTAAAAATACTAAAAAGTAAAGGCCCTAGGATAGACCCTTGAGGTACACTCATTCTGACAGGGAGAGGAGGGGAGAGTGCAGAGTGCCATCTCACTGATTGAGATCTAACAGTGAGGTAGCTGGAGAACCATGCAACAGTATCAGAGGAGAAGTTGAGGTTATGCAGTTTGTGCAGCAGAAGAGAGTGTGAGACAGTGTTGAAAGCTTTTGAGAAGTCCAAGAATAGGTAAGAAATAAGTTTATGGTCGTCCATGGCTATAGAGACAGTGTTGAGGAAGGATAATAGAGCTGTAGTGGTGCTATGTTTGGGTCTGAAGTCATGTTGAGTGGGTGTAAGCAGATTTTCCTGTATTAGATACTGCATAACTTAGTTATGAATACATTTTTCTAGTACTTTAGAGAGAGGGGAGAGGATAGCGATAGGTCTAAAGTTGGAGGTATCAGAGGAGTTACCTCCTTTGTGTATAGGTAGAGTATAACATTGTTTCCAGATGGAAGGGACTTTAGATTACCTATTATTACTTATTATTAGTATACTATTACATTATATTATTATTATTTTTATTACTTGACATGTGCTTGTGTTGTGCAGTATTGTTTTGCCATGACACTTGTTGAGGGCCACAACAGGTACTATTCTGGCATGTGTCATGACTACACATCATACTTTGTGTATATCTCTGTTGCATGATATTGGACTGACAGTAGTGTTATAGACTGACAGGTGTGTCATGGACCTGTGTATGTTTCTGTTCCAGGAGTCTGAGGGGATAAACTATGGACACATGTCAGCAATACAGCAGCACAGGATGGCATGACAGCACAACAGACATATGACATTAGCAAGGTACGGCAGTATACGTGCATGGCTCCCAAGGTGCATGTGTGTCTATCAGGGACAATAAGGGCAGTCAGCATAATCATGCATTCATACTTTGTGATACGGTTTGATACCCTTGCTACATGTCACCTGGGTTTTCTGAACTTACAAACTGAGAGGGTGTGGAGATGAAGTTGTCACGTCTACAAATATCTTGTGTCCAGGTCAGATAGGTGGTGGACATCAGTTATGATTATGTAGAGGAGGGCAATGTAGAGGCCAGCAACTAGTCACAGGGCCATAAAATGCATAACCATTGCATGAAGATGGCCCATATGGGCATGTCTGTAGTGCTACATGGGGATATATTTACAAGCACACAGAGCTGGCTGATGTGAGATTAGATCCCCTACTTGTCTACTATTACACTTGCAGCACTTATCACATGCACCATGAAGTTTATGTGATACTAGATTGTCTGCCAGCACTCTTAAGGTGGATGACATCAGCAGGCCTTGTAGAAGAAGGCAATGTAGAGGCCAGTAGCTAATCACAAGGCCATGAAATACATAACCATTGTATGGAGATGGCCCATGTGGGCATGTCTGTAGTGCTGCAAGGGGATATATTTACACACACACAGTGTTAACTGATGTGAGAGTAAAATCTCTAGCTTTCTACTATTTCACACTATAGCTCACAATACTTATTGCATGTGCCATGAATTTATCTGCATTAGACAGTCTGCCAGCACTCTTAAGGTGGATGACATCAGCAGGCCTTGTACAGGAGGGCAATGTTGAGGCCAGCAGCTAGTCACAGGGCCATAAAATGCATAACCATTGTACTGAGATGGCCCATATGGACATCCCTGTAGGGCTACAAGGGGATATATTTACACACACACACACACACACACACACACACACACACACACACACACACACACACACACACACACACACACACACACACATTGTGCCAAGATCACCCCAACAAAATTATAGTGCACAACACCCCAGAAGAATACCTGTCAGCTCTCCAGGGATTAGTTTTTCTGTAACAACACTTCTGCTCTGTACTGCTGCTTGACTAAGTAATGCAGCAAATGTAAAACCACAGCACATTGGATGCAGAAATAACATACACCCCACAGACTGATAGCACATAACCTGACAGCACTCTCTGAATTAATTGCAATGCAGCAGTATTTCTGTACTACTGAACTTCCCGAATAAAGCAAGAAAGATATAACCAGTATTAGAAGATCACTCTGAGCAAAGTTACATTAATGATAACCCCTCAGTCCTCTGAGAACTGCTTGTGCTGCAACAGCTCTTTGTAATAACTGCATCTGGCCACTGTCCTTCATTCAATGGACTGAACTTAGATTTTGTATACCTGTGAACCCTTCAATTTCAAGCTAAAATATTCACAAAGCAGATGTCATGTGTACCACCTGCCACTACTCAGTTTCACAGATGCACTCTGGCTCCTCATAGGGACTGAAAATGATGAGCTCTACTAGCCAAGGGGCAGATACATGGATGTTTCTCCTACTTACCTCCACCAGCTTCCTAACCTCCCTAAACTGTGCCTTATATAGTAACTTAACTTACTTCTCTTATGTGAACACCCAATCACAAACTGTCACAGAAAACACAATCATAACATTCCATGTCATATGTCTTCACTTGTATAGCAATAACCCTTTTATAAGCCTCATCTGCAAAGCATGGAATGAATCATAACTGACTTCATAAACTAGAAAATCAAGAATCTTATTAGGAGGGACTCCAACAGTTTGGTTTTGTAAAGGTTAGATTCTGTCTATTGAATCTGAAAAAAAAAACTTATTTAAAAGGGTTACAGAGGTTGTAGATATTGGTCATGCACTACATGCAGCATAACTTGATCTGGCTAAGGTCTTTGACATCATTCACCATGCTGACATCATACAGAATTTAAATGTTTTAAAAATCAAAATGTATGTGACAAAACGTATAGCAAACTGGCTGAAAGACAAAACCTACACAGGGCAAGTGACTGGTGCCTCATCACAAAGTATGAACATGAGTGACCAGTGGAGTCTATCAGAGCTTAGCATACCTCTCAACCTCTTAGTATAAAAAATCTGGACAAGCCTAAAATGATTGGGGGGGACAAAGGCCCAAAAATAGGGACAAATTTTAAATACTGCTCTTATAGAGTTAGAAAGTTACTAGAATAACAGCATTTGTCTTAGCGTGCATTTTCTGAAGGAAATGAAGTCTGTAACTCAAATGTATGGCATTATTTAGTTATTTCAATCCTCAGTGATTTGCCAGAAAACCACAAACTTTATGAGGAATAGGCCAAAAATATAAGACATAAATATGGACATTCTGCAAAAATCTGGACAGTTGAAAGGTATGGAGCTTAGTGCTGGGACCTCTGCTTTTTGCCATTTCCTTCTCAGATTTCCAAACAGATAGCCAACATGGATAACAAAATTTGCAGATGACTACAAACTGGAGGTTAAGTCACCCATTAGCATAGTCAAAAAGGGTGGGGTGAAGGGGACAACGATCCAGGGCACAAAGTGTTAGCAGGCACAATCAGGAGCTCCAGCAGAAGGGGTTGATAATGCCCTCTTTTCTGACCATCATGTGTTTTCATAAAATCCTTTTTATTTAGAACAGCTAATTGGAAAAGGAATCTCATCAAGATCTAAACAGGTAATCACTCCCTTATACTCCATATTGATCAGACCAATTATCAAGTATAATAACCCCTTTTGAATCTATCGCAAAAACCATATTACACAATTAGGAAGGCCCCAAATGGCCCTAATAAAAAGATCACAGGTCTAAAGTTCCTCAGCTACCAAAAGAGTCTAGAAGCTCTGTCCCTTTGTTCAGTGTCTTACAGACTTTTGAAAGAAGACCTCTGCCTCATTCATTGCACCACTTCAGACACAGTTGTCCTAGACTTCCTGTATCTCAGCAAGTCAGATATCTCCATTAGTGCAAGTACTAGAGTCCTAAATCTTCACTAGTAAATAAATACAGCATAGTGAATGGACAGATATATAAGACAGTTTACTATCATTTTGTTGAAAGAATATATTTGAGGCATTTCATTGAATCAAATGGCTGAAAATGTGAATGCCGTTTTTACCATATGTCGAATATGGTAAAAACGATGTTTGACATTCGAACCAGTTTGAATTTTCCTTTAAAAGTTAAAGTCAACAGTGATTTTGCTAGAACCACTCACTTCCATGCTTTCAGTTTTAAACATTTGGAAGGTTGTGGTTCACTATTTTTAACAGTCTCCCTTGTGATTACATGATTTTGAAATCCACGTAAGTGTCATTCAACAAAATGATAGTCAACCATATATCCCAGCATCTCCCAAACCTCTGGAATAAACATCCACTGCATGTTAAGCAGTGCAACTTACTATCTTCCTTTTAGCATTACCTAGATAAATGGATGAGGATCTTCAGATTTATTCCAGTATTAACTGGTATAGCACTCCTGGAGAAGGAAGATGCGACATGAAGGAGGATACTGGCAAGGTGTGAATGATCATTTAACTTAGTGACCTTGGAATGGCAATGAAATCTATGATACTTGGAGGAATCCTGGCCACAACTGCAAGCAATATAATAAATACATACATCTTTACGTTCCAAAGCATACAACAATCCACTATCAAAATAAGTTTTACATTCCACCAATAGCATGTACCAAGTATAACCCCACTTTTTAATTTCTGTAACAGTATGGTTAAAGTATAGATGATAGGCAAACACAGTTTTTCTTTAGGAAGACAAGTCCCATAGAAGGTATTAAAATATACCATTAATATAATTTTCATCCTTTCAATCACTTATTTTTCTTTGTGAAATCCTTACGGCAAGGGTATAGTTTCAGATCTTACTTACAATATCTAGTCAATATTTAGAGGAATTAGACTGGTGCATATTAACACAAAAAGTATCAGGAAAAAATAGGCATATTTTGCAAAGGTGAATTGTGTCATACCTTCCTGCTATGCTGTTCCTGATCCTTGCTTCTCATAAGACATTCTGGATGTGGTATCTACTACACTTACAGGAAACTTAAAGGAACAGGTGGTATTCCAATTTTTCGGCAATCTAACCTCACCTGCTGCCTACTTTAGATACAAATTCCCTATTATTTAGTGGACTAGAGAGCTGTTAGAAGAGGATAGTTATCCACAACCTCAGCTTTTGGTCTTGTACAATTATTTATCTTATTACAAGGACTGATAGAATATATCGCTCTTCCAGGGGAGTTAATGTACTAATGATGTAATAATGATCCATTTTCAGTAAGCTATAGATGTTAAGGGGTAACTAATACAGGTATTCAAAGCTTTTAAAGAATCCTTTTTATGGGCGTGTCTGGGATTAAGGAAGAGTGAGTGACCTGACATGCTGAACTTAATATAGACTTGTAATAAGAATAATAGGAAATCAAAATAGCTCTCAGAAAGAGTGATTGATAAATGGAGTGCATTATTTCACTGTGTAAAATCTTGTGAACATTTAGCTTCTTTAACAGTAGCACTAAACAGTTATTTTACACACTATTTTTATGTTTTTTAGGCAGGCAATAAGGAATGAGGCCTGTCCCTATAAGTTATTGTACTGTATTATATTGTCTTCTCTTGTATTGAGTGGGGAATTTTGCCATATCTGTTTCACTGTTTTAAGACAGTGGAGAGCAAAACAAGTGATATTATTGGCATGTTTAAGTTGAATGAATAAGGGAGGAGGAGTACTGGCCAAGAATCAGGAGTTGGTATTCAACAATGTGTTAGGGTTCAATGACAATTATTTATGTTGCTCTAGAAAATATTTTAATGTGATTTTTAGTCTGTGTACATTACAATGTGCTGTTTGGCAATTTTCTTAAAGTGGTAAATGGCCCACATTCTAATAACTTCACCTTTATAATCGGTCCTGGCAACATTACAGATGGTGTAATGCCTGACTTTCAATGACCACCTTCTGCTCTTTCCATGCTGATGATGTCCCAAGGTCTAGAACTAGAATAAAGTTGATCTCCAACATTCCCTTTATGTCCTGCACTGCATACACTGGACCCCTCTGAAGTGACTGCCACATGATGAGTCAGTACAAAACTTCATTGATATTTTTCTGAAAACCCTCTACTTATTAGGAAGCACACTTAAAATCATCCATTTTGCTATTTAAGCATTACATTAGAATTTGTATGTTTGTCACTATACACTACACATTCCAAATGGTCCTGTGACCTCTTTTTAGTATTTAAATGTTAATAATTTCACTAAGTATCTTTTGTATCGATGTAGCTATTTTTTGCAAAACTGGTCTGCCTATGGTCTTGTTGCAGAGCGTATTTACTAACCTGAAACTTGTAACTCTCATACTCTCATACTCATTGCTGGATTTTCAGGTTGAATTTTGCCTTATTGTGGTCAGTGTATCATGTTAGTAGGTGAGTGCCTTGTGCTTTTTTCAATGTTTTGCCATTTACCACATAGCAAAACTGTGTAATGGCCTAAATGAGGTTAGAAGCCATACTAAGTCCTGTTTGTTCAGTTGCAGAAAGGAGCAAACACATTTGCAGACCAACAGAAAAAAAAAATTCAGAAAACCCAAATACTTGTAGAATGCCATTGAACATGTCATGAATTCTTGCTATATGATCACCCTTTTCCCATGTCCTCAACCTGGCTATATCAATATTGCTCATCATTTGAGATTCTAAAGATTCATATGATCAAACTGTCTTCAAATGATTGTCAGGGCACTGATATTTTATTGTATCCACCAGTGTCCTGTTCTCACATTTTATCAGCTACACAGCTGATAAACTCTTATGCAATTTTTTTTGCCGATAATAATCAACCACGCAATCAAATAAGAAAAGAAGAAAAGGTGGCCACAGTCTGAAAACAGACCCTTGTGGTACCTACACACCAAGGAGACTCATTAATTGTCCTTAGGAATTATCAATGTATAGCTCTTTGGTGTACCAGTATAAAAAATCTAGATAAATGGTAATGTGTTCAGCTTCTCTAACACCTCATTGATAATAATAATCACATATCTGGGTAATGTTATGGCTTTATAACAGGTCATGGCACATTGGCAGGTCTGCTTGATGTTAATGTGTAGGACCACATGCATCTGAATTGTAGTCTGGTTGCCAGATCTCACTTCTTAGCCCTCTCTAAGGTATATGATATTGTCAGCCATTGACATATTCCAGAGTATTAGCCTTATATGAACTGTCTCATCCAAGTGCAATTGGATAGCTGACTAGCTACAGTGAAGGTAATTTGTAGTCAGTGAAATAAAGTGATGGAACCTCTTCGCCACTATCAGTGTTCCTAGGCATTCACCAAGGATCAGAGCTTTGTCCTTTACTCTTCAATATCCTCTAACAGGATGGTGCAACACTGGGATGATGCCAATCTGATGTAGTATAGTGATGATTTGACCATCCTCCTTGCAGGTGATACTGACTGTCTCTGTCACTAACTATAAACTGCAGAATCTATTCAGTTTCGATTAATTGGGGCTATCTTCTTCTGCACTACATTTCTAAACTAACAAGGTCAAAGTCATGCTTTTTACCTGCAATGATTGCATGAATGAGAGTGGTGATCATGCTATCCCCAAATCATAAAACTACCCAGTTAAACATTACATGACTGAATTCATTACTTCCTCCAAATGATGATGACTAATTAGTGTTACGCAGTTCAGGTTTAATAAGCATGTAAGTAGCATACAATTAACATGATTTAAAATCAATGGCTCTAACATGGTGAAAAAAGATCACAGGAAAGTCTTACAAAAGTGAAAATAATAAAACATGGTTAATATTAAACTCTGAGAACTTTAATGGACATTCCAAAAAATCTTAATAGATACATTTGTAACTTTGTACCTACTATGAGAAACTCCACAAAGATTAATTTAAGTACTTTTTCATAGACTTTTATTTCCAGTGGTATACTGCAGGCAATTAAGAAGTAAATAAAACATTCAAAGACAACAGTACAGTAATAAAACATTAATCCTAATGTAACTCTTAAATACATGCCCTAATATTTCAATCCACTGTGTCCTATGAAATAATTTAATAGTGATAACTACTTCACTGAAGCCTGAGTTACACTAAGAACTCAAATCAGTCTGTAGATTATATTCATCAATAACAAGTTCCATGTCTGTCCCAATCTCTAGCTGCTGGTATAAACATTTCTAAAACTGAAAAAAACATGATAATTAGTGAAGCCATTACATACAACAGTATGCCTCTGTAGCAGGGAGGGATGGAGTCAGATATCTGTGAGGTGAGCATTCCACCCTGACCCTTGGCGGAGACCAATGTCTGAATTAATGCATCTGCTTGCAAGGGTGCAAAGCTTCTTGAGAGGTTACATTACCCACCTAAGCAAGTGACTGCCAGCACAACACTCTCAACTGACCCACCCCTTGTATCTTATTGGGGGTAAATAGTAGGGCTGAAAGGACCACCTTTCCCAACTGCTGTCTGGATAACAGCCTTGCTGTGGTATAGCCATGACACTGTTTCAATGGTTCTCTGGTCAGCTGGCAAAGGAGAGAAAAAACTAAGCAGAAAAAAAATTACCTGCACTGAATACTGCATTATTGAGAAGGTATATCATGACCATGCAGTTTGCCTTTTTAACATTGTCAGACTGTATGACTATGTAATATTGTAAGCCCCCCAAAAAAGAGTGTAATGAAGGCTAACATTAACACTGTACACCAGTTTGTCATACTTGGTAAATGACAGTTTTGTGTGATCTACACACCTGATTGTAACATGGAAATTGTCTGTTACTGGGCAGTTGGAAACGCTGGCACCACATTGCATTTCTGATCACCTTTCAGAGGTGTACTTACATGAGTGTTGCAGTGTGCAGTATCAGGCATAGCGGAATGCAGTAATTCAAGCACTCAGGCATAATACTTAGGTGACACTGTGCATGTTACCCTCCTTAAAGTTTATACCATTTCGACTTTGCGTCACAGAGAACCTACTGCACTACTTGTATGACACCTAGTACTGCAGTAGATGTACTGCTTCTGTACCTGATCTGTCCTGATATAGCCAAAGATGTCTGACATGGCAAGTAGGTGAGCTTGTGTGTGTCAGGCTGTCAACATCACATATATGAATGGGAGCTTTGTGCACCATCAGTACAAAAGTTATATGCTGTGTTGGTGTAAGTCACTATTGGGTAGGGGTATCAGAGCACTGATTGCAATGATGAACAGGGTGTTTAATTGTACTGTTGGGGACAATCATAATGTCGTGTACCATATGGACAGCTGTTCCTCACAATGTTATAGGGATACTTTTCATAAGTCTACTGCTGAGGATGGCTGCTTGGCAAGACACACAAAACTTTATTAGCATTGCCAATTTTTAAGCTCATCATAGTACAGTTCAGTGATTCTGAAATGTTTCTCTGAATTGTGCAAACCTAGCCTACCAGAGGGCATTGAGGGCTTGCACACTATTATAAGAACAGTAGCTATCTTGGAAGCTATAACAAAGCTGAAGCAGAGCCTTGCTTCACACAGAAGGAGTTCTGGAATCCAGACCACTGAGTCGGTCAAAATGCACCTCCTCAAAAATTAATAAATGCACTATGGCTTATATGGCATACTTCTACTGTGAATATCCTTACACGATAAAATAAATTGCCTCAGACAAATATTTAACCTGTGTTTTACAATCCTTTCCTCTCCAAACCCTGCCCTAAATAATACGCTCATCCCTAAAAATTACAATAAGCCTCACATCATAATATTATCGTAATAAAAGTTATTGTAGTATTTGCATTTCACAGGATGATTATGACTAGATGTTGTTTTAAATTAGACAAGCTAGGGAATACATATTCCTGGGGTAAAGCCACTGTCCTGGGTAAAACACTGATTTGGGGTATTACTGACTGCATAGTCTGAGTTCAAAAGGAAAACGAATAATTAGAAAAACGCTCGCTTTATTGGTAAAAACAACAAAGCTTTTGGGAATACCACTTCTTCAGTGTTCAGTTAAGTTAATTAAAACAATCATATATATAAGATAAAACAGCAAACCATCTGACACAGCCATCCAATAAGAAACAGAGCAACACACATAATATATGATTAATTAATGAATCATTTTTTTAAAAAAATACCACTATATAGAAAAGATATATCTTTAGGTATTTATATAAAATTAAACTGTAAGTGAAAATTTCAAAGACATATAATTAGCAGAAATGCATACTTTAAACAATAGTAAAACAACTATTTATATTGTTTTTGCTTAAAATCTAACATAGGTTTAATTGTTACGATATTATTTAGACCAGGTGCTCTGTCTGCCTCAAGTCTTATAATCCATTTATAGTCATATATCTCCAATTTATTATTTATAACACCAAGCCTCAGACTTCTATGTATAACTTCTAAAACCTTAAATTTAAAACTATGCGAAATTCCCTTTTCCATCTTATGCTGTGCTAATGCATTAGAAGGGATATTCCTTCTTATGTCCGATGCTCAATGATGCGATCTTTCAAGCACCTTGAGCATTTTCCAACATAGAACCCTGGGCATTGTGTACAAGTAGCCAGGTATACCACCATCATGGTTTTACACGTTGCTTGATACTTAATCGCATATCTTAACTTACTTACTTATTGGGTGCTCAAAGAATTTTTTCTCACAAATGTCAGAACAACAACTACATCCATGGCAAGGAATTGTTCCAACATTATGTGTTACTTGGTGCAGCAGATTCACCTCAAAGTCTTTGTAACATAGCCTTCTCTTTAAACTATTCATATTCCTATATGCAAATCTGGGTGCACTGCCCAGTATTGCACATAACTCAGGTTGAGCTATCATAATCCGCCAACTTTTTTCTGATTATTGCCTCAACAAACTTAGTCATACAATTATAAGTGGTAACATACCTTATTACAAAATGCAAATTTTTATCTTCCTCTTTCGTGAATATATGGTTGCTAAAATATGGGCATGCGTATAAGGTTCTATTCTTTAGTATGTTATCTCTTATTCTCATAACATATTTTATATCATAGCCTCTACTTTGAAATTCTTCACATAAGACTCCCATTTGTTCCTCACATTTTTTTCTGGTCTGTATTCAATCTGCTAATTCTTAATAGTTGACTTTTAACAATACCACCAAATACATGTCGAGCATGCATACTTCTAGCATGCGTGTACTTATTAACCTGTACATTCTTTCTATATACGCATGTCTCTAATTTATTGTTGGAACCTTTATATATCTCGACTTCTAAGAAGGACATCTTATCATTAGAAAAGTTCATAGTGAACTTTAAGAAATCCGTAGTACTATTTAGATATTGAACAAAACACATTAACTGCAGTTCATCTCCTTCCCATAATAAAAAACAATCATCAACAAAATGCTGATAGAAAAGGATGTTCCCATTAAATTAATTGTTATCACTCATTACATATTGCTTTTCCCATTGGCTCAAAACAATGTTAGCATACGTATTAGCCATGGGCGTACCCATGGCTACTCCTGATGTTTGTCGATACGATTGCTTGTTAAATAAAAAAAAACATTTTTCTCTAAAACAACTTCTATTATACTGCACAGGTTTTCAATCTCTCTCCCCTTCATCCTAGAATTATGACATAAAAATTCACGAATTGCGTTCACCCCATATTCATTAGGTATGGCAGTGAATAGAGACCCTATATCCAGGGTCACCATCATATATTCTCGAGTCTTATTGTTGTCATACCATGAATAAAATTTTTTTAAAAAAATCATTAGTGTCTTTAATATAACTGGGACAAGAGATCAAATACTTACTTAAGTTTTCCTGAACAAAAATAGATAAAGGTTCCATTGACCACCCCCTTCCCGAGACTATTGGTCTCATTGGTGGTGTGGTCAAGGATTTATGTAACTCTGGTATTCCATATATGAATGGAATGACCGGACTTGGGACTGAAAAGTAGTTAAAAAGTTCAAGTGTGATATCACCCTGTGTTTGCATCTCATATACAAACAAATTTATCTCACTAATAATCTTTCTAACATCAGCAAATGTAATTAATCTAAAAGTATGCTTATCATTCAAAAAATGTTTCATTGAATCAATATATACATTCTTATCAAAAATCACTGTTGCTCCACCCTTATCAGCTTGTTTGATGATAATGTCCTTGTTATTAATTAACTGCTTACAGGCCAAGGATTCTGCATAGGATGTATTGTATGACTTTACTTTTAGTCTCGCCATGGAGACATCATTGTACAACTGTCTCAATTCATCTTCACAAACAGTACTAAATGCATCCAATATTGGACAATTATTAGGAATAAAAGTACTTTTCTTTTTGAATTTATCTGACATACCACTTTGCGTGTCTTTAAAAAACATTTTTAGGCACGCACTTCTAATAAATACCTTTAAATCAGTCAATGCTTCCACTATTGTATCACTACAGCTGGGGATAAATTATAAGCCTTTGTTTAACATACTTTCCATTTTGGCAGTTAGAGGAATGCCTGACAAGTTCAAAACAGAATTACATGGCTTACCGTTCACCTGTGACCCTGCTTGCTGCTTGGTAGCGGGCTGCTCACCTGTGACCCTGCTTGCTGCTTGGTAGCGGGCTGTCGTTCTTCCTTTTTCCTATTATGGGGTTGGTTTGTTGTTGAGAACGCCTTCACGACTGTGGGCATTTCTTGACTTCAACCTTCTCTGGTAGTTTTGCCACTATTGGTTGAGACAACTTTAAAAAAATCTCAGCTGGCTTTATCTTTGATGTAGGCGTTAATCCCCCTGAAGCTTGACTTTTCTCAGCCGGCAAGCTTGTTGTGGATGAGGTGGCCATTACCGTTTCTGTTTGACTAATATAATCCCATGAACCAATCACATCATGCACAGTATCCACTGCAGCACTCTTACCTTCTTGATTGGACTGCTGTGGTATCTGAATGCGCACTTCCTGAGCATTCAGGATTCTTTCAAACTCAGAAAAAGTGTCCAATTCATCCATTCTATTTCTTTTCTCTTTTAGATGGAAATTTTTATTTGTATTGTTCACATAGGTCTTCAGCCAAGAGAAGATATGATCCATTCTAAAGTCATTGATATCTCTTTGTAATTTATGCTGTTTTATGGCCTGCAACTTATTATCCAGCATATTCATTCTATTCAGCATGAACTGATATGAGCCAGATATACATGAAAAGTCAGCAGAACCAATCAGTTCATTTTCCATTCCTATAATCTCATCCAACAGTTCTTTTTCCATTGGTAGAAAATGCTCGCTCATCAAGAGCATATAGTCTTTACCTAATTTTAAATTAAGTCGTTGCCAAGAGTTCAGAAGTCCAGGGTATGTATCGGCATAAGCAGGCATCTTTAAAATGCGAAGCCCTCTTGGAACGATGTTAAATTCCAAGTAGACTGAGAAGCTCAAACACTGCTACTGAAATCTTTTGAAGGTTCGCACCTTCCTTTCTAGTTGAATTAATAAATTATTAAGATGCTCATTCATTTGAGGACCGGAAATCGCATCTAAATCGGACATAAAAAGGAATATCCCTCCTAATGCATTAGCACAGCATAAGATGGAAAAGGGATTTCACATAGTTTTAAATTTAAGGTTTTAGAAGTTATACATAGAAGTCTGAGGCTTGGTGATATAGATAATAAATTGGAGATATCTGAATATAAATGGATCATAAGACTTGAGGCAGACAGAGCACCTGGTCTAAATAATATGGTAACAATTAAACCTATGCTAGATTTTAAGCAAAAGCAATATAAATAGTTGTTTTACTATTGCTTAAAGTATGCATTTCTGATAATTATATGCCTCTGAAATTTTCACTGACAGTTTATTTTTTATATATATACCCAAAGATATGTATTTTCTATATAGTGGTGTTTTTTTTTAAAAATGTCTTTTTAAAAATGATTCATTAATTAATCATATATCATGTGTGTTGCTCTGTTTCTTATTGGATGGCTGTATCAGATGGTTTGCTGTTTTATCTTATATATATGATTGTTTTAATTAACTTAATTGAACATGGAAGAAGGGGCATTCCTGAAAGCTTTGTTGTTTTTATCAATAAAGAGAGCGTTTTTCTATCTATTCGTTTTCTTTTTGATATTGGTGAATATAAGGAATAGCAGAATTTAAAACACAGTTGAACTGTTTCTTTGGTGCATAGTCTGAGTTCACAGATACTTAAAACAAATATAGATTTGTGAAACTACTAGACTCCTTCTCTTTTCAGCATAGCAACCATTCTGCAAGCCCTTAAAAATATAATGAAAGCAGGATGGAGATTTGGCAAAACAGCTTATCAGGTATATTTTACATTTTACATTGCACAGATAGATAGATAGATAGATAGATAGATAGATAGATAGATAGATAGAAAGATAGATAGATATAGATATATAAAAACGGCTCACTTTCGGCTTAATCTTATCCAAAAGAGTATGGTCATATATAAAAACAGCTCACTTTCGGCTTAATCTTATCCAAAAGAGTATGGTCTGTCCTTCCAAAACTCAAAAATGAACAGAACTTTGTGACCTGATCTGTTCTCTTTAGAAAAAAATGTAATTGTAGTCTGTGGTAACTGCACTGCTTCCCCTCCATTATGATAAATTAAGTATATTGTGATGATATGTAAAATATTAATGTCACAGTATTTAGATATATTGCAAATATGTCCCATAGTCATTGCTATTTTAAGACTTGTGAGCATTATTGCCTTTTTAAAAGTGCACATATCCCATAATGGATTGTATCACTAAGCTAATGCCAGTGTGTTTAAGATTACTAAAATGTTACCATCATCTCTGTTGAGATGCCAAGTCATACAGAATACAATTTACCTGTTTTACTAAAATCCTATTTCTCCTGCCATTTCTATAACTATCAAACTTCCAAAGGTGTAGTGAGCAAAAAAATCTGCCAATAACCAAAATATACACACACTGGTAGAGGGTCTTAATGAATAAAAAACAGCTTTATTGAAAGCAAACACGGTATTAAGTGCTTTCATCCCCCAACAAGCAAGGACTTCATCAGAATACAAATACATACCCATACTCAACTTGCTTAAATATACTACATAAATAACCAATCAGCATTTAAATTGGAAACTTAAACATTTAACCAGTTAAACAATTAAACAGGTTAAAAGCATAACAATAGTCACTAAAACACTTTATATGTCTTAACTAATAAACCATGTCAAATATTACCAAAACAGTAAAACATGTACCTCTGACTGACTAAGTAAAAATAAAATAAATTTGAAGCTTTTCAAATTTATAGTTTGTTAGACCTGGTCTTTAAAACTGAGGCAATAGAAATAGTAAGTTTAGTCCTGTGGGTAACATGGCAGCTAACCTCACTTGCCAACAAAGTTTCTTACTATGCAAAACATTCTTCCAGTCACTCCCTCCCTCAGATCTAAAATTACCAGGTCAATAATACCAAACCTAAATTTGGTGAAATTAGTATATTTAATGGAATGTTTGTATAATGCATTTGTCTCTTTACAATTTTTTATATCATTGGTATGTTCGTAGATGCTAATCCTTAGTACCTTTTCAGTTTTACCTATATAAAAACGACAACAACCCTTACACTTGGCAAGATACACTATTTTACTGGTGTTGCAATTACCCTTAAGCAGCTTTACCTTAGATTGCATAGCATTGTTCAAAATAACTTTGTTATTCCTTAAGATAAAGGAACATTGTCTACAGTTGCCACACGGGGCAGCTCCTTATAGTTACCAATATCAATAGTTCAAAGGTTTCACCAAAATTTGAGAAAGCACGTGTTGTTGAATATAATCCATACTGTAATGACATCAAAGATATTATTAAGAAAAAGTGGTGCATATTCAAAACTAACCCTGATATTTGCAATCTTTTGGGTGATGAGCCAATTTTTGTGTTTAAAACTGGTGCCAACTTCAAGAAACTTCTTGAGAACAAATCTGGGAATAATAAACTGGAACAGGGAACTGCCCCTTAATGAGTCTGCCAAGCACAGATCTGACAGCTTTAAAAATAAAAAGCGATTTTACTTTACAAAGCCACAGTTTAACTGAAATTAAATTTTTCAGACTAGAAAAAAAATGAATCTTCACAATAATGACAAAATTTAATCCACAAGAGCCTCATGACCTCTCATACCCATTTGGCTAGCCAACTTGTAGACAAATGCGTGCATAATTTGAAGTGGTAATTAAATTAGATAAAGAATCAGATGAAATCCAGGTAAATACCTTTTTGTATTCTACGGGATATAATAAGAGCTTGAGTTGGGACTACTCTATAGAAGGATTTACTCGTGGTGACTGTTCTCACTTTTTGGACTTCATATAATATAGAGGCAATATTTAGTTTCTTTTCAGTCTCAGAAGGATACAGTGTTACATGTGAGTGAGTCACTAGTAAACCAAGTGTACATTTTGTGACAAATACATGCACACACACACACACACACACACACACACACACACACACACACATATATATATATATATATATATATATATATATGCATATGTATGGACATATGTATGTGTGTGTGTGTGTGCGTGTGTATATATATATATATATATATATATCTATATATATATATATATATATATATATATCTATATATAAATATATATATATATGTATATATATATATATATATATATATATATATATATATGTATATATATATATATATATATATATATATATATATATATATATATAGATAGATCATCATCTTCTTTCAGATGATCCCGTTAGGGGTCGCCACAGCAGATCACCTGTTTGCATTTCTTCCTGTCCTCTACATCTTGCTCTGTCACACCAACCACCTGCATGTCCTCTCTCACCACATCCATAAACCTTATCTTAGGCCTTCCTCTTTTCCTGTTAACTGGTAGCTTCATCCTTAGCATCTTTTTCCCAATATACTCAGCATCCCTCCTCAGCACATGTCTAAACCAACATAATCGTGCCTCTCTGGCTTTGTCTCCAAACCTTCCAACCTGGGCTGACCCTCTAATATACTTATTCCTAATCCTGTCCACCCTCGCCACACCCAGTGCAAATCTTAACATCTTTAATTCTGCCACATCCAGCTCAAACTCCTGCCTTTTTGTCAATGCCACTGTCTCCAATCCATATAACATAGCTGGACTCACTACCCTCTTGTAGACCTTCCCTTTCACTCTTACAGGTACTCGTCTGTCAAAAATCACTCCTGACACTCTTCTCCACCCACTCCATTCTGCCTGTACTCTCTTCTTCACCTCTCTTCCACACTCACCGTTACTCTGAATTATTGACCCCAAGTATTTAAACTCATCCACCTTTGCCACCTCTACTCCTTGCATCCTCACCATTCCTCTATCCTCCCTGTCATTCACACACATATATTCTGTCTTAGTCCTGCTGACCTTCATTCCTCTTCTCTCTAGAGCATATCTCCATCTCTCCAGGGTCTCCTCCACCTGTTCCCTACTCTCACTACAGATCACAATGTCATCTGCAAACATCATAGTCCACGGGGACTCCTGTCTGATCTCGTCTGTCAACCTGTCCATCACCATTGTTATATAGATAGATATAGACAGATATGTATATATTTAGTTATTTATTTTGTATATATATTTTATGTATATATTTAGTTATTTATTTTATTTTACATTTGTTGACCGTGAGTGTACAACTGAGCTAAAGCCCTTTTTCAGCAGACACCCAGGGAGAAAAGCTCCAAAACATACACAATTACTATAGAGATATTCAATAAGTTACAAATGTCATGCAGTAGTTGCCAATTTATACAATATTATAAACAAAAGCATGATAACAATTAAAGCATAAGAAGCAAAAATGTAGTAGTTTAAAGTTTGGTAATCTAAAGTTCAATAAGCAGATCATAGGAAAAGTTTTGGATGTTACACAGAGGAATGGTATGTAATAGTAAAACAGGACTATGTTGGTTGGTTATGGTCAGGAAGGGTGCGAACAGTGGCAGGTCCAGTGTTTTTTGAAGTAGTCTTTGGTGGCTAACTTAAATTGTTTGGGGTGTGTAAGGTTCCTTATTTCTAGTCGGAGTTTTGTTCCATGCAATAGAGGGGTGGTAGCTGTATAAGTTGCACCCTGTCTTAGATTTAGGTTTGTAAACAGTAAATAGGTCTTGGTTTGTGCTTCAGAGATGTCTGATAGGGGAATAGAGGGAGATGAGGGATGATAGAGCTGGGCAGAAAGCCGGCTGATATAGAATGGAGTGTATGATATGGAGCTGAGATTGGAGAAACAGGTGTGGTAGTTCGAGCCAGTTCAGCTATTTTAAGGAGAGACAGTGTTGAGATTTATATGTTTGCTGAGATGCAAATCTGGCTATCTTGTAATAGGTTGATTCTAGTTTGGTGAGTAGGGAGGAGTTCAGATTTGTGAGTATTTGGGAACAGTAAGTTAAGCAAAGTAGAAGGGAGGCATGAGAAAGAGCTTCAGGGGTGAGGAATTTGTTATTCCTGTACAGAAGCCCTAGCTTCTGATGGGTTTTCTGATGCAATTGTTAATGTGTAGATCAAATTTGAGTTGATCATTGATGGTAATGCCAAGTAGTCTTGTGCTAGATTCACCTTCTATAGGGGTATAGTTTAGGGATGTTATGGAGAAGGAAGGCTTAATGTGGTTAACAAATTTAGGATGTAAGAGTTGTAATTTTGTTTTTTTAGGGTTGAGGATGAGCTGGTTATTTGTGAGCCATGTCTCTACTGAGTTAAAGGATATCTAGATAGTTGTTAGGAGTTCAGAGGGTGAGTTAGCAATAGTGATGACTGTAGAGTCCTCTGCATATTGGGGGTGGAGTTGCAATTCTTTTTCAAAATACACTCAGCCTTACCTCTACAAACCTCTCTCCCAAAACTTCATAATGCCAAAACCTTAGGCTCAGATCTGGCTATAAACAATACAAAAAAAAAATAACATTCACTGCAGCTACATCCCTCCAGGAAATAACTCCCCCATAATTGAGGAAACCCTTCACTGGGCTAGAGACAACATTCCACAAGACACTATCCTACTAGGTGATCTAAATACTGACTGGTTACCCTGTAACTCTAAGAACCCCACCGACCACATTAATCTATTCGGATTTGCTCAACTTATCAATGAACCCACTAAAGTAGATAGAAAATCCCACAGACAATCTGTTCTTGACTGGACACTAGTAAATTACCCCAAACAAAACTACAAAGCAGGCTGTCTACTTAGTGACCACCACCCTACCTTTCTCCTAAGGAAATGTATCTACATGCCCCAACCTATAGTATACAGACAAATCAGAGATGACCACACACTAAACCCACAGGAACTAAACACTATACTAAAACAATGTAACTGGCAACCACTACAGACTCTAGGATTTGACCAGGCAGTTGATTACTTTAACAGGACATTTACCAATGTTCTCAATACTGTCGCTCCCATCAGAAACATTAGGGCTAAAGTAAACTATGTACCGTGGCTAACTATGGACACAAGACCCTTACTAAAGTCTAGAGACAAAGCCTGGAAACAATGGAAAAAGGACAACACTATCCAAACTAAGCAAATCTACCAACAACTTAGGAATCAGGCCAAAAAGCAAACAAATCTCGATAAGCAGAATTACTTCCTAGATATCCAAAATAAATACTCAAAAGACCCCCAAAATTTTGGCAAGCCATCAACTCCCTTTTAAAACCTGACAAAATGACTACTCCCACTCCCATCCCCTCTAATAATAGTAGTAACATTGCTTCCCAGTTCAATCATTGCTTTATAGACTCTATCCAGTCACTATCAGGACAATTATCCATAAACAACCCCTCATCCACCTCTATCAAAAGTCCAAATAACATGCCCTCTTTTACTCTCTCACCGGTTCTCACCCCCACAATTGAAAAACTTCTCCTAAAACTTAAACCTACCACCCTCACAGCCGATAGCATACCTGCCAACTTCTTAAAAATAGCAACAGAATCCTTATCTTACCCTATTTCAATTCTGATTAACTGATCTAGTCAGGAAGCATATGCTCCTCAACTCTGGAAAGTTTCTTATATCATTCCCCTCCACAAAGGTGGCAATTCCTATAACTGGTCTAATTATCATCCCATAGCCATTCTGTCTCTGTTATCTAAACTTCTTGAAAAGTGTATTCACTCCCAAGTCATGCAATTCCTGAGCAAACACAGCCTCCTTTGTCCACACCACACCATAAACACTGCTCTCCTTACCTTTACTAATCTAGTTAACCAACTCAGAAATGAGAGAAATTGTGTATCCATTATCTGCTTAGACCTATCCAAAGCTTTCGACATGGTCTCACACCCAATACTATTAGATTCTCTAGCCTCCCTATCCTTTGCACCTACTACTACCTCCTGGTTCAAAAACTACCTTTCAGATAGACAGCAATCTGTGCAATGGCAAGGTACCCTATCTCCCCTACTTCCAACTACCATAGGTGTACCACAGGGCTCAATACTGGGCCCACTTCTTTTCCCTATTTTTACAAATAACCTACACACTTCCACCCAACAGGCCTCATTTATACAGTACGCAGATGACTCAACGCTTATCTGCTCAGCCTCATCTCTTGCACCTTACAAAACCTCACCCAAGAATCCTGCAGCTCTGTTGAAAGTTGGATTACCAACATCCAACTTATTCTAAACCCCAAAATGACTAAACTGCTACTGTTTACCCTAATAAATGTAAACCCTCCCCCCTATCCTTCTCCATTAATTCTAAAAATGGCACTGTCATTTCTCCAACTTCCCACACTAAACTCCTCGGTGTACAAATAAACACAAATCTTTTCTTCGATGTACATATTGTTCAAACCATCAAAAAGGTACACAAAAAATGGGAACTCTCTATAGACACAAAAAATTCCTCACAGATAACCCTTGCTCAAACTCATCTACTGTCCACTCTTATGTATGCAGCACCAGTCCTGACCCATACTAGAAAAACTGATCTTGACAAACTTGAGTCAGGCTACAATAAAATTGCCAGGTTTGCTAAGAACTCCACTTTAGAACACATCACTGTCAGATAGTAAGAGACTTGCAATGGTTAGAACTTCCACAATTACTCAACTACCATCAACTAGTTATTGATTTTAATATCCTAAGATACCCTGACAAAACTCCTGCATTAAATCACCTACTTTCTTACTACTCTACCAGTTGCCCTCTTCGCTCTGCTGACAAAACTCTTCTCTCTATCTCTAGGGCTAATAATACTGCAGGGAAAGCTCTATTCTCTCCCACTACAGCTAAATCCTGGAACATTCTTCCCACCTCTATTACATCTGCCTCAAATACCTTGCATTTCAAAAACTCACTCGATCTATCTTACTAAGAACTGGAAATGTCCTTGTATTACATAATTATCTCTGCTTTTTCCCACTTTCCTTAGCTTTCTTCCTAATCTTACCTTCTGTAGATAAGCCACAGTTAGTAAGTATGAAAAGTCAACTCTAGATTTCTTTGTTAATGCATATATTTGAAAAGATTTTTTCTTGTTTGATACTTTGTATGTCATTCTGCTTTGTTTCTTGTATTGTCTGTTAAACTGTATTATAGTATGCGTTAATTAACTTGTAGAGCTTTTCTCCCCAGGCCTCCGCTTTAAATGGACCTTGTCCAGTCAGACTATCCCGGTTAACAAATGTAAAAGAAAAATAAAAATAAAAATATTGGACAATGATAGACTGAGGACAAGAGGAGTCAAGTGAGTTGGTGAAGATATTAAAAAGTATAGGTCCAAGAATGGATCCTTGGGGGACACCTGTTCTTACTGGAAGAGGGGAAGATAGTGTTGAGTCCCATCTCACTGACTGCTGCCTATAAGTGAGATAGCTAGAGAACCATGCCAATGTACCAGCAAAGAAGTTAAGGTCTGTAAGTGTGTTAAGTAGCAGAGAGTGAGAGACAGTGCCAAAAGCCTTTGATAGGTCAACGAATATTCTAGATATGAGTTTATGATTGTCTTTGGCTAGAGAAATAGTGTTGAGGAAGGATAGTAGAGCTGTGGAGGTACTATGCTTGGGACAGAAACCATGCTGTGTAGGAGTGAGCAGTTTTCCCTGTATGAGATAATGCATAACTTGCTTGTGTATACATTTCTCGAGGACTTTAGAGAGAGGGGAGAGGATAGCGATAGGTCTGATATTAGAGATTTCTGTGGAGTTACCTCCTTTATGTATAGGAAGAGTGTAGAACTGTTTCCAGACAGATGGAACTTCAGATTCAGAGATGGAGTGAATTATTAAAATAGATACGGGCATGGCAAGGGAGTGTGCAGCAGTTTGGAGAAAATATGAAGTGATATTTCCTGGAGATACAGAGCATGGTTTGAGCTTAGAGAGTAGAGTTTTGATGTAGTTAGTGGGAACAGGTTTGAAAGAGAAGGAGTTTTCAGCATTAGTACTTAGTAATTAGATCAGGGAGGTTATAAGTGTTGTTTAAGGGGTTAGGGTTAAATAGTTTGGAAATAGATTCAATAAAATAAGTGTCGAATTTGTTGGCAGTCTCATCAGGTGACTTGTCAGGACAGGGATTTGGTGAGGTCGGAGTGCTAGGATGTAGTATCTGGTTTATAGCATTCCAGAATTTCTTTGGATCAGATTTTAATTTTGCTGGGGGATTATAACAGAAATCTTTTTTTGTCTTTGCTGATGAGGTTTTTGTTTGATTTCTAAGTTCTTTGTACTTTTGCAAGTCAGCTGGACATCTGGGATGTACCCATATTTTCCAGGCCCTATCTCTGGTTTTCATAAGGGTACAGGTGGTTTTAGATAACCAGGGTGGGATCTTTGCTTTTATCTGTACTTTTCTGGGTGAAGCTAGAGAATTTAAAATGCTAATGAAAGTTGAGTTGAAGGCTTTTACTGCATTATCTAGTGGGAGCTGTGTAAGGAAGTTCCAGTTTATTCTAGAGAGAAGGGTTCTGAACATGTCAGGGTTAAAGTTAGAAAGTTTGTGGCAAGTGATAAGCCGGCATGGTTTAGAGATGGGTGATATATCTGAGCACTTTTATAAATGCATGATCACTCAGGGAGTGTGGTAGTGTTTCTGGATTTTGGTATTTGCTAGGATTACAAACAAGTATCCAGTCTATCAGTGAGCTTGGAAAATGAAAATTATTAGTATGGATAGGTTGAGAGATTAGTTGTGTAAATCCATAGAGATTTATGCGATGGGGAGAGTTTGGATTGCTGAGGTTCTGCCAATTAATGTTTACATCTCCAAGAAGAATAGTTTCATTAGGGATATTTTGGGAGCGATATGAAAGTATATTTTCTAGTAGGGGAATGTTGTCCCCTAGTGAAATATATATGGCTACTACTGTTATGATATAGTAAATTATTTAAGTTTACGGTTTGCTGACAGTATTTCTGCAGGTGTAAAAGAGGGAACTGGTCCTTTAGGGTGGGAGAGAGTAAGGTTATTAGAGTAAACTATGGCAGCACCACCTTTTTTTAAGCGGTCTTGGTGAAGTAAGTTGTACAAGGGGGAGAATGTCTTTATCTTGATTTTGGGGTTTAAGCCAAGTTTCAGTTACAGCGATAATGTCTGGGGTATGATGAGATAACCATCCATGAAACTGGCTTAGTTTGTTAAGGATACTTTGGGTATTGATAGAATAGAATGAAATTTGTTTATCTGATGTAGATGATTGGCTAGTATTGAGGGAGGTATTTTGTGGGATGGTAGGGGTAGTAGTAGGACCAGGGTTTGGATGCATGTCGCCTGATTAGAGCAAGGTCTTTGGGAGAGAGTAAGGTTTCATTTTTAGTAGGTAGTTGTTAAGGTATTTTGCCTTATTCTTAGATGTAAGAGGGTAGGGGGGAGGGATTTTTATTTTAGGGAATAGTATATTCATTGGAAGGATAGATGCAGAGATGGGTATGAATAGCTGAAGGTAGAAGAGCATTTGTGAGTGAGGGTTGGTGGGGACTCTATGGGTAGGGGTTAAGAGTGTGGGAGGAGATGTGATAGTGTGTCGGAGGAGTAGTGGATGTAGGAGAAGGACAGAAATGATTGAGATTGTCATCTTTGAAGAGGGAAAGAGGTCTTATAGCTGGGAGATGATAACCTGATGTGATGAGTTTGACTGAGTTGAGAGTTTGAGAAGGGTTAGTAGACAGTAGTGGGATGAGAAGTATTGAAACAGGTGAAAAGTGAAAATAAGCTGTGCTAAATACTAAGGAATATATATGAATCGACTTTGAAAGCTTGAACTTTCAAAACTTTGAACTTCATATGGTCCAGACCATAACATCAAAGTTTTGAAAGTTCGAACGGTTTAAATGCAGATTGCCATACAGTGCGGAATGAGATATTTACCATTCTCTTCACTATATTGCAATCTTGGAGTTGGTATATTTAATTAGCAAGGGGTGTGGGGGGGCAGGGGGGCAAACGTAAAAAAATTGTTTTTATTATTTTATTGAAGTTTCCAGTTTTCAAAACTTGAATGTTATGCTCTTCACCATATGAAGTTTGAATTTTTGAAAGTTTGAGCTTCCAAAGTAGATCCATATATCTATCTATACATGTATATATATATATGTATATATATATATATATATATATATATATGTATATATATATATATATACCTATATCTGTCTATAGACACACACACACATATATATATATATATATATATATATATATATATATATATATATATATATATATATGGGTCCTTCAGAATTTCGAATCTTAAAACTTCAAAACCCATATGATCGAAGACCATATGTTTGAAGTTTTAAAACTTCGAAATTTTAAATGGGGATTGGCATACAGTGTGGACCGGGAGATTTCCCTTGTCCTCGCTGTAGTTCAATCTTGGAGTTGGTACATTTAAGTTGTGGGGGGTGTGAGGGGTGCAGGGGGGCTTGCCCCCCTGCTATACACACTTTATTTTCTGTTGTTTGTGTTTTGCAGGTCTACTGCACATTTTTGAACATTCAAATGTTTGATCATATGGTCTCAGCCATATGGAATTCGAACATTTAAACATTCAATCATGTGAAGTAGACCCATATATATATATATATATATATATATATATATATATATATATAATACATGAAAAGGCATGCTTCCACAGACGTATATAAGTCAAGGGTGAATTTGTTGAAGCTTTTATAAGGTGACTTTATGAACTTGTTTAAAATTGTTGATTTAGTGGCACAAAAGATTAGCAAAGTGGACAAAATTGTGATTGGGATGGGTGATATAGAAATGCCTCAAAAGTTGCAACTTAAATAAATTTAACTTTAGAAAAGGCAATACAGATTACTAGAGAAGCAGAATTAAAAAGTGAAATGCTAATTTAAGCATGGCATGTTTGAAGTAAAATAAAGTTAATGGTAAGTTCAAAAAGAGGAATAATTCTGATCATGGTAAGCAAATGCAAGAAAAGCAGGCAAAGTGAAAGCTGGTTAAATGCATGAAATGTGACCATTATCATGCAGAGTCAGAGCAGTGTCCTGCATATGGCAGAATGTGTAAGAGATGTAAAATACTGAACCATTTTGCTGTTTTGTAAGACAAATGATTAAAGGAACAACCACTAAAAATAATGCTCAGAAAGTATTATTATGGGTTCACTCAGTACTATATCTGATGTTGAAGCAGACTGGCAAGTTAAGATTCCTATTCATGGAACTTAAATAAGTCTGAAAATTGATACAAGGGCCAATGTTACTATGATAGCAGGTGCTACCTATAAAAGTTTCTCTAGAATTTAATTAAATAGAAACGGAAATTCATAGCTTTTTTGGCAAGCTCAAATGTCTTGGCAGATTTTTTAACTGTCTGAGTGAAAGGTGTACAAGTTTCAGTTTAGGGTTTAAGTACTAGATGGTCCACACATAAACAGTCAATTCAGCAGAGCTGTGGCATGTGAAATATGCTAATTGCCAAAGTAAATGTACTCTGTGCAAATGTGTTTGATGAAGTTGGTCTGCTTAATTATAAACTAGTAAAAATTTAGTAAAAATCAAAGGTAATTCTATAAGCCTTTACCATACCCGAGAGGGTATTATTTCCTTTGCTCTAAAAATTTGAGGCAAAACTAAAACAAATGCAAAGCCTTGGCATAACTGAAAATTGAACTATGTGGTATTTTCCAATGATTCCAATAATTAAGAAAAATTGTTTTGTACAAATATGTGTTGACTTTAAAAAAAACTACATTTTGCAGATGTGTATACAATGTTCATTCTACCTGCATTAGAAGACATAAGCATTAAAGTTAGTTAATGCAAAAGTATTTTCCATGCTAGATTCTTCCAGTAGGTTCTGGCAAATACATTTAGATAAAGAAAGCCCGAAACTGACAACCTTCATTATTCCAGTTGGACTGTTCTGTTTTAAAAGGCTACCTTTTGATATAACCTCAGCACCTGAAATCTGAAATATTTTGATGTGAAATTAATAATTTACTCAACAGGCTAGATGATATTAATATTGACGACATTTTGGCATTTGGTCCAGATAAAGAGATGCATGATTCAAGATCAGAGACAGTGTTCCAAACTATCACAAGGTCTGGGTAAAAACTAAACCAAAATAAATGTTTTTTTTAATATGACTAAGTAAGCTTTAGTACTATGGTCACAGCATAAGTGCTAGTGGAATCAGTCCTGATGTAAGCAAGATCAGAGTAATAGGTAATTCACAAAACCCATCTTGTGTAACTGAGTTAAGACAAGCCCTATGTATAATAAACTATTTGGGCAAGTTTGTACCAGATCTCTTAACCATGCTAAGTCCTTTAAATGACCTATTAAATGAAGAGATATCCTGGTCATGGGAACATGCATAAGCCCAATCATTCAGCAAAGTAAAATAAATACTAACAACAGCTCCAGTGTCATAGTACTATGATGTCATTATACCAACCACAGAGTGCAAATGCTGATAGCTATGACTTAGGTGTTGCAACTCTCCATACAGATGAAAAAAGTATCATGTTCTGTTGCATATTGCTTTAGAATGCTAGCTAATGCAGCACAGATCTATTTTCAGATAAAAAAGAGTGCATTTCTAGAGTGTAAACATGTGAGATATTCCCCAGGTACCTACTAGGGCTTGAGATCTCGTTTCCAGCTCCAGACTGACCACAAACCCATTAATTTAACTGATCAATGCCAGCAATCGTGACAAAGTGGCACCCATCTGCCAAAGTCTGCTAATTAGACTGAGAAGGTTCAATGTCAGAGTAATTCACATGCCTGGAAAGCAATTGGCTGTTGCAGATGTGTTATCCAGAAATCCTATGCATAGTCAAACATTATGTGACTACAAAAATGTGCAGAGCAAAATGATAGCCAGACCAATGACTACCAAGAAACAAGATGAACTTAAGCAAGCTATCCAAAATGACTGTGAGTTGCAAGTCATTATTCAAAATGCTTGAGATGGATGGCCAAATCACTGGACACAAACTAAACATATCATGCACATTTGCTGTGCAGTCAGAATACAACTATCAGAGCATGTTAAATCAAGACAGAAGTGTTGCACCCACATCACAGTGAGCTGCAGTACTCCGTCAAATACACAAAGGTCATCTAGGTCTCATCAAATGTTGAGAAATAGATATAATATCTATAAAGTGTCCAAACTTCAACAGAGAACCAAGACATTGTAAATCTATTGTCCACATGCCAGTTCTGTATCAGCATATAACCATCTCAAAAGATAGAGCTATTAATGTCATCAGCCTTACCACAAGGACCTTCAAAAAGGATTACTGCTGACTTTTGTGAATCTGAAAGTAAAACGTATCTCATAGTCCTGAACTAGTACTGTTATGTCATAAAAATAATTCGTGTAACAACTATGACTACCACCCCCAAAAAAATAACCAATTTCAAAAACAATCTTCTTGAGATATGGAATGCCTACTGAAATGATACACAGTTTATGTCATGTGAGGTACAACAGTTGGCTAATAACAGTGGCTTTACTCATACAATGTTGAGTCCTCACTATCCGCAATTAAATGGTGAGGCTGAGAGAGCAGTACAAACACCTAAAAGAATACTGTGATGACAAGATTGTCACAAAGCTGTCATGACAAGCTATTCTACATAGTGCTACAGAGTAAACCCTTCATAGTATGCTTCTAAGACAATTAAGGACTGACATGCCAATTTTAGAGTCAAAACTTGACCAAAAGACACAAAACTTCATATACAAAGTGTTACGCCAAACTCTGTTTTGTACATCCGCAATCTATCCTTCAGCCAGACCAAACTGTCTACTTGAAGTTCGAGAGGGAATAATAAAAATAATAAGAAAAGTCAAATATTATAGTGCAGAAAACTACTGCACTGACATCTGCTACCATAGTTAGATGGAACTGAAGACATATCCATCGACTCCTGATGAGTATCACAGTATGCCTGAGAAGTGAGAACCAGTCAAAAAAAGTCTATGTTCAATAAAACTGCCCCTGTATCAGAAAAGGAGTCATCATAACCAAATATTTAGGACAGGAATATAAGTTTGAATTTGTCTATTCATGGGAACAGACTGGGTGCTGTCCAGCAGGAACATATGAGTGTGACTGTCCCTGATCCTGTTCATTCTGTTTGGTTTAGAGACTGAAATAATCTGCTTCAAAGCTTTCCTTTCACAGGTTCCAAGTCCATTTCTAGTCTAGCTCCATCAATACATGAGTGACCAGAAGTGAGTGTGAGGTTAGAGTACCAAATTGTTAACAAAACTGTGATACAGACAGATAAGTGACCATACATTTTTTCATAATAATGTATCTCAAGTCTTTTGTAAATAATCATGTTATTAATATTCGTTAAAAATATTAAATTGACAGAATCAGTCCAGGGTGTTGAATGTGTGTTGCATTAGCAGTGTAGAGCCAAATTCTGCCCTTTTAAAACACAGGTTTCTGCTTTTAAGGGGGGAGGTGTAACAACAAGTGAAATATTGCTATCAGGGTGTTTACATATATTGTGAATATGTGCCTTATCCATTCCAGTTATACTCTAGTGCCAGTGAGTTCAAGATCACTGAAGTAGTAACATCATTTCTATTGAACTGCTATATATAGTATAGAATAAAAAAGTACCTGTCTTCACTAAAATGTTAGTACTTCCTGACATTTCTGAAACTACCAATAACTATTACTGGGTAAATACTATTGTACAGCCTGACATATAAGGCCAGATTTTAAAAGACTTTCTCCCAGTGGAAGTGATTTTCTCAGATGAACTTTATTAGGTAAGTCACTTACACAGAGAGATCATCGTTTATAATCTGGTCTCTGTGTACACCTGCTTTACAGCATTAAGTCATTTACACTGACAGCAAGTCTTTTGGAGTCGGGGCAGGTTTACATTGGAGTAAGTCACTTAAACTGAGAGCAAGTCTTTTGAAATCTGGCCCATAACCACATGTAAGAAGCAAGTATCATAAAACATATTGTAATTTTGCTTATCTTCTATGTTTAGTATAAAAGTCTTGTATGGCAGCACAGTGATGCAGTGGTAGCATTGTCGCCTCACAGCAAGAGGTTCTCCGGTTCAATTCTTGGCTGGAGTCCTTCTGTGTGGAGGCTGCATGTCCTCCCTGCATTCATGTGGGTTTTCTCTGGGTACTCCAGTTTCCTCCCACGTTACAAAGACGTGTGTCTGGAGGGTTTCTCCCCAGGCCTCTGCTAAAACCTGGCTTCATTCCAAGTCAGATTTTCCTAGTAAACAAATGTTAAATAAATTGTATGTGTGTGTCTGTTTGAAAGTATAGCTAGATAATAGCTATTTTACAAAGCCCCAATTCTTCCTTATTTTTATTTGAGCCATTGAACCATTGCATCAATAATTTTCCATTCTTTACTTGTTAAACCTTTATCAGTGGCTCAGCAGGTAAATGTTTTATGAAAGAATGATAACCTTACCTAATTAAGTGCAGCTTGGGCAATTGGATGAGGAACAGGAAGGTCATCCCTGGTTTGGTACCTATATCTCTAATGGGCAAAGGCACCCTGTAAATAGTTCACCTCCCAAGCCCCTGCTTGTAAATTTCATCTCCCAAGCCCCTGCTTACACTTATCAAGAATATGAGAACTTGTCAGAGATTTGGAATGCATGGCTAGGCTTAAAAAGCGCTTGTGGTCATTAGCCTAGTAAACACCAATGAACCTATGATCAGAAGGTTGTGAGTTCTAGCCCCTCACCAGTTACTTGATTCATTTTCCAGTACTTAAGCAGTACAACATCTGCTGATGATATGTGAGGAGTGTTGTACCAGTGAGGTGTTTTCTTTCAGAGAAGATGGTAAATCAAGGTCCCAACTGCCCGAATTAGTGGTAACTTATGGAAATGTTAACAATTCCATGGTACTTACTGAAATTAGTCTGGGGCATTTCCCCAGTGTTCTTGTCAAATTACCCCTGTACAATTCAGACACTCACTCATGTCTCCTTTGAAAACAGGTCATAGGTCCAGTGTGACTAACCTGATCAACAAAAAAGTAAATAAAATAAAAAAAAATGTCAAGGATCCATTTAAACACAATTGCTGTTATTCAAGGGCTTGCCTCAGAGTTTTAGTAAGATTAAATGGCTTAGCAGGAGCCCCATTATATGTTGTTGGAATCAAACCCAGGTCTGCAAAATGCAACTCAGTTACAGCAGGTTACCTTAAACATCAGTTGGCCTTCCAAGACTGATTTACAGACTCAGAGGTAAGAAGACAAGACAAGATGGGATGGAAATTAAAGGCTGAAGGCCTGCTTGATTCCCTTCTGCAGAGAGGTTTGAAGATTAGTTGTGGTAGGAATGATCCCTAGTCTAGGCTACCAGGTGTCGTAAATTACTGGGTTCCTTGTTATGCAAGATCTGTGGTACTCATTGTACATGTAGATACTGCTTCATGCATGTAATCATCTACCTCAGAACATTACCTGAGGTAATGGATTATAGCATGGGAAGACCTACCTCCCAAAATGTTTCCCCCAGAGTGAATGAATGGGCCCTTTCGATAGTTGTTGAATCCCCTAGCATCTTATGTTAGCATAGCTGGAAAAAAAGTCAGCAAATAAGAAAAACATCATGTTACCATACAAGCAATATGAATAACAGTGCATTATCTCCTCAGAAGCCACCAGAGTATATTATAATGTATGTATTATACCAATCACCAGTATTTTGGCTCTGTCATGGATTATACCAAAGCCACCATCTGTTTATTATATATTTTAATGGGTAAGACCAGTTACATCTGAATATGCCACTCCTTGTAATCAACAAAATCAATAAATAAAAATAAGCAAATAATGCAAATATGGCTTAAACCCATACCTCTCAACTGTCCAGATTTTTGCAGAATTTCCAGATTTCTGCCTCTTATTTTTGTCCAGTTCCTCATACAAGTTGTGTTTTTTCTGACAAATCACTGGTATGATCTGAGGATTTGTGTCTTTTGGCTTTTCCTGGTTAGGGGTTGCCACAGCGGAACTCTGGTCCGCTAATGATTGGCAGTAGAGTTTTACGTACTGGCTTGCCGGGCCTAACGCACAACCTTCAATGAAGGAACGCCCATTCACGCATGTCGTCACACAGAAGACGCTCTAACTGAGAATCGAACGGGCAACGTCTAACTGTGAGGCGACAATGCTACCGCAGCACCACCACTGCAGTTTTTGTATGATCTGAGGATTAAAGTCACTAAATAATGACATGCTTTTGAGTTTCAGATTTGATGTCCTTCAGAAATTGCATGCTAACATAAATGATGTTATTCTAGCAACTTCCCAAGTGTATAAGAACAATAATTAATATGTGTCCTTATTTTTGAGCCTTTGTCTCCACATTATGCCATGCTTTGTCCAGATTTCTTATACCAAGAGTTTGAGAGGTATGATTAAATCGGAAATGGAGAGACAGATAGGTAACTGCATAAATATATATAGCATACTCACATGCATGTTTGTAGTCCATGTAGATAAAGACAAAGAACAGCAGTAAATTAGGGGAACAACCTTCAGTAAACAAAAAGGCCCTACCAAACTCAGAATCCAAGGATCTTGTTCATCCAAGTTCAACATAATCGATTTCTCAAATTGAATGGATTATGTTTGCTCATAAGTTGTGCTTCCTCTCAGTTCCATGCTAAGTAACAAAAGCATCAGAGGTGATATGTCATTATCATGAAGCACTGTTACTTGTCATGGCATGGCCAGTGTGTCATGGCATAGGACTATATTTAAATTAGCAATTTTTCTAATGAAAATGCACTCTCAGAATGGAGAATATCTGAACTAGTGCATTTTTGTTTTGCTTAGCCAAAGGTTATTTTTTCATAGGAACTGAAAATGTATGCCAATAGGCTATAAGGGAGAGACAAATAAATGAAGGTCTTATTTTCTGTATCATTGTTTTAAAGATGAGAAGCAGAGTGGAGAAGCAGTCAACAGCCTTGCTAGCTAAGGTGCCTTCTGTGCACCGTTTATACCTCCCCCTGTGCCTGTCCGGGGTTTTGTCTGATACCATTGTTTTCTCTCACACCCTGGTGTTGTGCTATAAAGGAATTGGTGATCCTTCTAATTTCCCAAAGGTCACTGAGTAACTATGTGCATCCTGCAATGGGATGACCCCCTACTTCATCCCTGTTCAGGAACATATGAACAACACGAAGCAAGCAAGCATGAGGACCATAAGATTTGTAGCCATACATACCTTTAAGCAGACACTTTAAAAGTTCATGCCTCCATTTTCAAACACTTAATAGTGTTTACCTCCCAAATCAAGCATGGCTGTACACGACAAGCCTGTTGTAAATTTGTGTCAACCCATCTAGTCATCAAGCTTAGCCTTAGAGATATTCAGAGAAGTTCTTTGATCTGTAGTGGAAACTTATTTCACAGGCTGGGAATAGGTTGAGTTAGGAACTTATCTCTACAGTGAATGATTCCGCTGCCTTGCATCCAGCTTGCGCAGGGATAGATCCTAGCTCACCCACAATCCTAAAGTGGATTTAGTAGGTAATCACAGAATGAATGAATTTTTCAAAACCAAACACAATTATGCAGAATTCCTGTCCACTGCACTTTTCTGTAAGGACAATAAGTACTTTTAGACAAATAACTGTACAGAGAAAGCTGTCACAACCATAACAGTACAGCATACTTTCCCAGTTTTCATAGATATCTTTTCAACTTACCAGCACAGGAATTTGGTTATTGTTTTATTTTCATTTCACATTAGGTTTATGAACTTCTAAAGTTCTAAATTATCATTAAGGCATTGAAACGGATGCTGTTTAACTTAAATTCTGTAATAGGCTAACATGAACACAGCTATGGTATGTTTCCTATAAAGACATTTCTCATGTATTTTAAAAGTATGTAAATCAGGAACAGATTTTGAGCATTCATTTTCCTCACTACAAGGACACCAAATGATTCAGTGTCAAAAGCACTAATGAATTTAAGAGTGTACAGGTGAGCCACAAGAGAATATAAGTGTTTAGAGCATTTTTTATGTTATGAAATATCAAATTACAAATTATGAATATATTAAATGTAGCATATCTGATTCATCTTTTATTCTGTATTTAGAATATATATCATAGAAAAGAGAAGAATATAGTAATACAAGCATTTGGTATATAAAGCATACATTTCTGGTTCCTTGTCAACAAAAATATTCATTTTTTTATAAACTTCTATGTAACGTGGGGGAAATACATGTGAGGAAGTCATAAAAGATGCAAATCATCAAGAAAATAGTACTCAGACAGACTGGAAAGTTCACTTGGTTCAACGTTTTACATTTTTATGCTTTAGAAGCTCAGAGCTGACATTTTCTATTTCAACTACACATTATGAAACTGAAATGAAATGTAAACTGGTAAAGGGACTACTATTTTCTTGTTTCATGCTATATTAAAATGCTGACTTACGTAGTTAATACATGCTGATGAATACAATTAAAGCCAGCCAGTATGAATCTGTACAAAATGCCAAGCCCTTTGTAACAAATTTAATATTTTCAGAGTTGTTAGTTTTGGTACACCACAATGGTGCTTTTAAAGTGTAAGACTCTGTTTGATTGGCTGGTCTGTTAATTTGAAGCACTGATGAAGCTTAAGGAGAATCCTTTGAGGCTAACAGATGCCTAGTTGTCTGGCAGACACACTAGCTGAAGAAAATCCAGTGGAAACATTCCACACTTTCCACACAGCTCCCACCCCCAGACTGCTGCGGTGAAGTAAATACAGCCTCTCTCAAATAACATGCCAAAGAGAGCATTCATATTGACAAATATCAGCAACAGGCTCTTAGTAATTGACAAATTAAATAAATACTGTTCAGACTGTAATTATTCTGTTTTCTGTGGCCTTGGACCGCATTTCACAGTTTGTGAAAAAGAAACGCCCAAACGTCTTGTGCAGCATGCTTCTGAAAAATTTTGTCTTAATAAAATGAGACAAAAGGACCTTCTTTACCAGCCCACTATAAAAGTAAGAGTTTCAGAACAAAATGAGTAGACGTTACGATTGCACATCTTATGAATGAGAAATACTGTCTGAGAAACTAAAATAAGTTTTGAAAGTGAACAAAAAACAGGGGTTAAACCTTCTCGATTTAGTAGTTAAACTCATACTAACAGTTCTAATTTCATCAGCTTCCTTAGTATTTTCTTTCTTTAGAACATGAACATAGCCTGATTAGTTCAGTGAGTCAGTAATCATGTGCCAAGAGAACTGTCAGATCATAGATCTTAATTGTCATTGGTTAGGCTTTGTCAGTATGAGACACAGCAGGATGAGAAATCATCCTTATCAGAAGTGCTTAGTGTGTTCCAGTACAGAATAAGAACCTTCTGGCAACTGTTTCTAACTGTCACAGACACCTATGATTCTCTGCCTTGGGTAGTACTATAGACTGAATAAAATGAGACGCTTGGCTTGTTTAAGTTCTCAGTTGTTGGTAAATCCTAGGATTCCACCTTTTTAATATGCTGTTCAGTCTGTCTCGTTAAAATCCATTCCTTTTGCTAAACAACAAGATTTCCTACAAGGTACTTTACAGACAAGTTTAAAATATTTTATTCATAGCTGTAAGATATTATTTGCATAAAATCGTACTCTGTGATATGTTACTAAGTTAATAACTGTGATTCCATTTTGTTTCCTAATGTCATGTCCCTGATTTCATATTCTGGGGTGTTTAAATGAATCCTTTCCAAAATCCTGCTGACTTTTCTATAGTACAGATCATTGCATGTTTCTGTAGTGTTTGGTTTTGGCACAATTTCTTCTTTGTCTAATGGATGATGTTACCACAGTTCAAGCATGGGTGCCAGAAAGGCAAGGCCTTTCTGGTTAATGTGAGATTTGATGGTCTGCTACTTCACCGGAAGGAAAAGCAGAAAGCCATTTGAGGAGGTGGGAGGTGGGAAGGAAGATGCAGACCACAACTGAGCACTAACTGCTCTGATCAGTTGGTTCTCAAAACACAGTATAGTGGGAGGTCCAGAGTTTTTTCTCTACCCCATCTTAATAGCCACAAAAATAATGTGTATATTGCATAGTTGCTTGATGTAACTGTCGCTAGCTTCTTGCCTTAGGTCCTTCCAAAACATGCACTCAAGTATTCAAATGCATATAGATAGATAGATAGATAGATAGATAGATAGATAGATAGATAGATAGATAGACAGATAGATAGATAGATAGATAGATAGACAGACAGACAGATAGATAGATAGATAGATAGATGATAGATAGATAGATAGATAGATAGATAGATAGATAGATAGATAGATAGATAGACAGACAGATAGATAGATAGATAGATAGATAGATAGATAGATAGATAGATAGACAGATAGATAGATAGAAACATAGATGCCGATATAAATTTATAAATACAGTGCCCAGTGCCACAATTGCTGATCACTTTAATATATTATGTTAACATTTGGTGACTAGTGTAGTTATTCATTGTCTTCACAAAGCAAGAAAAAACAGATGCCAAGACTTTCATCAGGGGTAGCTTTTTTTACCTTAAGTTCAAAAGGGCATCCCATCCTAGTTACCTTTCATCTCATATCCTATATCATTCCACTGGCAGCATATCTAGGCACTACCATGCACAGCTATACCTGTGCACAAGACCCAGTAGGAATGTCTTATTAATATTCACAAAGCAAGAAAATGGCAGCATCAACTTTCTCTTTGGCCCTTAGTTATGATTGCCACAGTCTATATAGCAGTGTAGTTGTAACATTATAAAATATTGTCCATGTGTCCTGTTGTCAGTTGGTCCATCATTTTTCTGAAACAATCCAGTGTCATTAACATTTTAAAGGTGAAAGGGATACCATAAAAAGTCATTCAGCAGCCTTTAGCTTATAGGCTATAGTCTGAAACTGTCCTAAGGAGACATCTGATGACCAAGCAAACATATGCAGTTGTTGAATTAAAAAAGGGTCACATCAGCAGATGGAGTATTCTCCCCACAGAAATGCACTGGTGGTTACTGACTGAAGCATACTATAAAAACAAGTTGGCCATTTGCCAGAAGTAAATCAGGAGGAGAAATCAAGGCCGGAAAGGTGCATGAAATTAATTATGCAGCATTCACCCTTTTGTAGTACATGGAATGTCATGATTACACTCTGAAATCAGAAGAAAAGATAAATTTGTTAAGCACATACCTAGCATGATACCAGATCTTAACATCACTCAGGGCTGCTTATTAAAAGCTTGGTAAGCACTCTTAAGAGCTATTAAGATCGGGTCTTGTGCTGGGGACCAACATAGGACAGTGCTGGCGAGCAAAGAACATCAGTAGAAGGTAAAACAGCCTTTTAAAAGCTGCTAAATGCCTTGTTCTGCCATACTTCTAAACAAATGGTAGAAAGATGTACCCAAAAGCTTTTAAAGTCATTAGTTTTAATACAGGGACACTTCTTTTCTCCCTGCTGTCTGTTTGTCAGCATTAAGTGCTTTATTGGCTTTCAAAGGGGTTGAAAGCTGGCAAAACGCATCACGCTCTTTTGCTTTTTTTTTCTTCTGTAACTGGTAGTACATGGTACAGATAAAGCTCCATGTAATGCAAAGAGTTATGATCGGGTCCCTAATCATAGCCCTTTATTATGTGTTCTCAACATGGATGCCAAGATTCACCTCTTCAGCTTCACTCTCAAAGTGAATTCTTGGCATTCATGGTTCAACACATAATAACTAGGTTATAATTGGAGAACTGATCATAATCCTCTATGGAGTACATAGCATGATTACCCTCTGAAACTGGAAAAAGTAATGAGCTTGTTATAGACTTTACTGTTGCCAGAAAAGTACTTCACAACTTTTGAAGTACACCAAGTACTGTGATTATGTTCCAAAGTTAGGATAAAGAAAACTTTGTTAAGCTTTTTTCTTCCATAAGAAAGGTTCATAGTTTCATAGGTGATTACTAGGCTGATGTCACAATAGTCTTTGCAAGCCTAGCCAATAATACCCAGGATATGACAATATGGGATGGGGTAGTATCGGGGTAGTGGATCTTTGGGTGCTGGGGCCCTGCGTCATTTTACAGACTGCCTCTGTCCATAAGGTGTTTAATAAATGTTTGCTAGCTGGCATTCTGCACTATTATGCTCTTGTCTCATGCTAGAGTATAAACAGCAGCCACCATGAGACAGCACTGGGGTGCTGAAACACTTTTAAAAGCTGCAATACACTTTATGCTGTCACTTTCTTATGTTTGCCAGCACAAAGTGCATTAAAGCTAACAAACATGTCAGAGGATAAGGCATACATTTTGCTTCTGGCTACTGTTTTTGAGGGAGTAAGAGAGTTACTACTTTCAAAGCTGTAAAGTACTTTGCACTCCTCATACAGGTTGATTTTTTTCCATATCTGTTAATACATTGGAGTAGGTAATGCCCCATGTACTACAAAGAGTTGTGTTTTCCAGCTTTCAAATCTGTAAAAGACTGAATATGCCTATATTTTTCTCTTTTGTAACTAATAGTGCATGAAGCAAGTAAAGTGCCAAGTACTACAAATAATTATGATTGTGTCTCCCCAGTCATTACCAAGGAGTGACATGGTTGCAAAATAGATGACAAGATTCACATTTTGGGCTTTGTTTCACTCTGCTCTCAGGGTAGGTTACCTGACATCCATTTCTTGAACATGTAATAACCTTGTTTTGATCAGAAACCCATTCATAATCCGGAGCAGCAAACCATCAAATATAATCTCATGCTGCAGCAATATCGGTAGCCACCACACCCCTCTGTTTAATACCTCTGACAGCTTTGAAAGCTGTAAATACAGTAATACACTTTTCACTATCACACATTTAAAAGTGTGGCAGAGTGAAGCTTCTAACAGTTTTTAATGCTACTGGTTGATTAGAGGCATACCTCACTTTTGGCTGCTGTCTGTAGGGCAGCACTATGCATCTTACAGCATTCAGAGCTATAAAATACTTTGCAAGCTGGCAGATTTTTTTCTTCTCCCTGTAACTGGTAGTGTGGTGAGCCATCTAAAGCTCCATGTACTACAAATAATTATGATTAGGTTTCTCTGACAATAACCAACTAGTTATATGTTCTTAAAATGAATGTCAAGATTCAGCTCTGGAACTTTGATTCACTAAACTCTCAAGGTGAATTTCTTGACATCCATTTCTCACGCATTAGTTAATTACGATTCAAGACTCCCCAATAATTTTTCATGATGTCTATGCTCTACTCATAAATCCAAAATGATAATCAAATGTAAAGATTCTAAAAAGATTATTTGGACAGTTAGTTTTGTCATGGCCTTTTAAGAAGATCATTTGTGTACTAGATAGCTGCTTACCTAATAAAGTGAAGCCAGGCCAGTAAAATATGTTCAGGTGCTTTTTGTTTACTTCTAGACCTGTACAAAGCAGTATCTATCTATGTGATGCCTCCATTGCATGTGCCATAGGCTTTCAGTATACTTACTGGTAGCACGGCAGTAGTTTCTGCAACAAGCTGAATAAGATTCCTCAAATACTACATATACTGCAGTAAACAAACATGGAGAGGAGGAAATTTGTCTAATTTAATGTATAAGTCTTATTATTTCATGTGTTCACACAAATAGAAGACTACAGTCAAGAAAAAAATTCAGGGCTAAGTTGAGTTATACAGAGTTTCATGAAAAGACTGTCACTAAAAGAGCGTATATATACTGCAATAAGAGAGGAAAAACACCTTTTCCCAAGAAAGTGGATGTTCAAAAACTCCTGTTTTATTTATTTGTTTATTTATTTATTTATGGGGGTGTTATGGGTGGGTACAAAAATGTTACATAGCCTGAGTAAATTAACAGTAGTGTAATTTCAGAATATTTTACCCAAGAAAAAAGAAGTCAGGGAATACAGCAGGCTAAGATAAGGTCATGGCAGATACAGTCAAGTTGTTCGGTTAGTTAGTGGAGAAAAAGCTCCTGAGGGTACTTATAGCAGTATGGAAAGATGGACATATCCCAGATGACAGGAGGATAAGTATTCTAGTGCCAGTGTATGAGAATAAAAGGAGCATTCACAACTGTGGGCAGTATAGTGGTATCAAACTCCTGTCACACTGCATGAAAGTTTGGAGAGGGTGACTGATGAATGAATACATAGAGTAGTAAAATGTAAGACAGGAGATGAGCAGTTCTGATTCCGATCAGGATGCAGCACAATCAATCCAATGTTTACAGTGAGACAGATAGTTCAGAGAAGCTACAAATGAAGAATGAGTCTAACTGGGCATTCTTAGACTTGGAGAAAGCATATGACACAGTACCAAGAAAGCTGATTTGGACAGTCCTGCAATGGTTAAAAGTTCCAACAACATTGGTAGAATTAGTGTAGGCTATGTACAAGGAACCAATGACTCAAGTTTAAATAGTGTTTGAACTCACAGAGGGGTTCTCAGTGGGATTGAGTGTCCATCATATTTCAGCTCTGAGCCCACTGCTGTTCATAGGTGGTTACTAGGCTATTGACCAGAAGGTCTTTATACACCTACCTGTGTATACCCAGTATAATACTAGTGAAACCTAATATAAAGATCATGCCTAAACATGAGATCTTAGTAAGCAACAGCTTCCCATATCTAGGAGGGTCATAGGTGAAATCCCCAGAAAAAAAAAATTACTGTTTCCCATCCAGTCATCCAGGCTACGCTTAAACAGGGTCATAGAGGGGCTCTGTTTGATATGAATTGGTGGCGTATTCCAGAGGAATGGCAACCTCTGAGAGACATATCTGTCTCTCCAGCAGGTCCTATTTATGTTGCAGGCCAGGTTAAGTTCTCTGGAGTGGGCGACCCTTGTCCCATTTGATTTGCAGATGTGCAGCATTTCCATTAGGTTTGGGTCCAAGATTGCTCTGTAGGCCATGCACAAGTCTCTTCAAAGTAGTCTTTACACTGCTGAGTTTGGTGACTGTATCTTCAGTCTGTCAATGTATGATGTGCTGGAGACCCTGAATTTTCTGGGTTAGAAATCTATGAGGTCTCTCCAGTTGCCTGCCCTTGTTACCAGAAAACAAGTGAGGGCATTCTTAGGGACAGCAGGGTACTACAGAAAATTCCTCACCACTTATAACACCATAGTTGCTCCCCTCACAGCCCTGACAAGGAAAAACAGACCAGATAAGGTAGTGTGGACCCCAGCATGTGAGCAAGCAGCTTAAAGGAGCTTTGGAAGGCCCCCCTGTGTTAGCCAGTCCAGATTACAGCAAATAATTTGTTGTGCAGGTGGATGCTTCAAACTATGGGGTGGGGATTGTACTTAGCCAGATTTCCTCAGATTTCCTCAGAGGAAGAAGAGCACCCAGTGGTTTATCTCAGTCATAAGCTCCAACCCAGGGAGGAATGCTATGCAGCTATAGAAAAGGAATGCCTAGCCATAGTGTGGGCACTGCAGAAAATTCAGCCTTATCTGTATGGAAGGAAATTCACTGAAGTTACAGACCACAATCCCTTAACATGGCCACATCAAGCCAGCCAGCAAAAGGCCAAGTTACTAAGGTAGAGCCTAGGGTTGCAAGCATATGATATGACAGTGAAGCACCACAGTGGGGTTAGCAATGCCAGTGCAGATGGGGTCTCAAGACAGGGAATGGAGTAAAGTATTCCTAGATAGGCTCAACCCTCCCAAGCAATGCTCCCAAGGGTCACTTGAAAAACTAGCTTGAGTTTTCGGGGGGGGGGATTGTGACACTGTCAGCCCACCTATCTGGAATTTTACAAATAATCATATGTCATTGGTGAATATCACCATGATTCATATGCTTGTCTTACAAATGTAAGAGAACTATATGTTATGTGTATATTAAACTACTGGTACAGAAGTGTGTGTTGAACAGGGTTTTCATAGTACTGAGCTTCAAGAATGTAACCACAGCATACCCTACTAGAAAAGAACAGAAATGTATATAAACTATATACCTGCGCAAATGTATGTTTTAATAGTAGAAATTGGAATATACTGAGTAAACTTGCAAAACTTCAAGAAAATAAGTTGAAATTGTTTTATGATTGTGTTATCTCTCAGTTTCAGCGAAGCAGACACACTGTCTAAAGCTAGAGGTTTTTATATTGTCTTGGAGAGAAGTAATTACTAGGTCTAAAATGTAAAAGTGTTTCATTGTTTTATGACTTCCAGTTCTGAGCAAACATCTGAGAGATATGTACTTCTCACACAGGGATGTTAAATTTCTGTTAGTATCTGTTTAGCCTGGGAAATGAAGTCAGGTGACAAAGAGTGATGTCATCCAAGCTAACCCAGCAGTTATGTTTATTATTAATTTAAGAACTCTCCCAGAGAGAGTCTGGGCATTTTGTATTTTGTCTTTGACCTGGAAACATCCATCATCACCATCATCTGCACTTACCTTGCTAATAGTAAGTAACCAGGGTACAGTCATTTCTCTTAGATATAGATAGAAATACAGTAAAGATTAGTTTAGATGTTTTCTGTATTTATTTGATACTGTCCTGCAATCTTGTTTTAAAATATTTCCTGTGATTTTGAACTCTGAAGTAACTGTGTTTGTTTTCTGAGTATTGTCTTCTTCTTTTATTATTTATTATTAAATACATTTAAACCTATCTTTGCGGCTGATATTTGTGAGACTTATTTACGCTCTGAGAGTACTTGCATATGTATTTGGTGATACTGTACAGGCCACTCATAAATAGCCTTGCTTGGCCAGACTACCATTTGGATTAATAGTAGCATTACACAGTAGGATGGACACCTTTTGTAAGGGCCTTATAGTAGCTGATAAGTAAGGGTGGCTGGTGACAGCTGGTATTACCTTATAGTTTGGGCAGAAGGGGGCATAGCTAGTAAACCTGTGCCAGCCTTTCCCAAGTGTGTGTGTCTTTGTACATCAATAAAATCTCAAAGTGTATGTGTGTCAGCTACTTGGCAGGGACACAAAGCACTGGTTGGACAGAGGGGGTGCTGGAGGTCTTAGCTTGGCCACTTGGCTGAGATCTTAACCTTATAGCTGTGCCAGTGGGGAGTCTTACTGGAGCTCTGGAGAAAGAGGGAGAAACCAGCCCCAGACTGACTGTGATCTCTGTGTGCTCTTAAGACAAGTTTCACTTTACTGTGTGTGTACTTATAATCCTCCCATTGTGTACATCCCTCACTGTTGCCAGAGGTGAGGATTGAGACTCCTTGATTACTGAACCAGTGCAGAGGTGTCACAATATACATACACACACACAGACACACACAAACACACACATGCACACACACACACACACACACACACACACACATATATATATATATATATATATATATATATATATATATATATATATATGTGATATTCACAGTTAATATAATGACTGTATTTTCAATTATTTATATATCAGTCACATTTCTTTATGTTTTTAATGAATGTTCTTCAGATTACTGTGCTGCTGCATTATCATATTAAATTATTGTACTTTTCTTGTTTTCATCACCTTGCTATGTAAATTCTTGCTCTTACCTCTGCTGTATTTTTCAGGCTATGACAGAAATGAGTGCATATTGCATATGCTCACTTCCTGATTAACAAACACAAATAAATCCAAAACTCCTGTTTAGGATTTGACTGTGCTTTGTTAAATACTATCTATAATGTGATGGATGCAGGAGATGACTATAACAGACCCTCTTTTCCCTGGGCCAGTAATCAAGGAGCCTCAATCCTCACCATTGACACTGGTGAGAGACAGTCACTAAAACAGCAATAGATTTATACAGTACTTCAAATGCAGGTCTCTGCATCCAACATAATTTCCCCAAGAGCACATAGGGAACATAGACTGGACTCTCTGTCTCTCCAGATCCCAAAGACACACACACAGACACACACACAGACACACACACACACACACACACACACACACACACACACACACACACACACACACACACACACACACACACACACATTGAAAAGGCTGGCACTGATTTTCCAACTGTGTCCCCTCTCTCCAGATTACAAGGTAGCTGCCACCACCCAAATACTCTTAAGGCTCTTTTCAAGGCATAACCAATTATACTGTGTCAAATTAATACTAATATGAATTGTAGAGTGTGACCGAAGCAGTAAGGCTTTTTGGAGTGGCCACAGCGACACTGAAATAAGCACATACTCTCAAGATATTAAAAGTATTCACTAAAAGACCAGCCATAATGAAAAGGTATAAAAATATTAAATAATGGGTAATAAAAATAGAAAACAGGAAAATACTCAATATTTAGTTACAATAACCATCAGAGTTTTCAGTCCCAGGAAATATAAAATAACACAGTTAGATAAAATCTCACATGCAGAATAAAGAAATAAAACTAATCTCACAGGACTTTTCCTAACTAAACTAAAGATAAACATTCACTAGTTAACTCACTTAATATAGGAAGGCAAGATGTACTGCTGAAATGCTCACTTCCACAAGGCAAGATGAGATACTCTGCACTCTGAACTGTACAACTAACAACTACTGAACAACTATTACTGAACTGTTATAACTGACATAGATCTTTTCTATATCATATTCCAAAGCAAAACAAAAACAAAATGGTGCTGCCAGAGATCTGTCCTTCAGCTGGTTATAGAATTACATCACATCTAGTGACCTGACTCTAGCACAGTTCACATTAAGAACTCTGTTAGGATTTTGTTGCAGCATTTTTTTAACATAAGCAACTTTTACAAATACATTTTTAATACAAGCATCTGTAGAAATTAATGTGGTAGTCAAGTGACATAAGATTATTTACAAAACTTCAGCCAGTCATGCTAGCATATCCCACACATGCACTGTGTCACTTCTCCTGATATAGCTGACAATTCCTCACAATGTCACATCTCCCCTGTTGAAGAATCAAGCTAGTTTTTCAAATGACCCTGGAAAAATGTTGCTTGAGAAAAAGGGCTTGTCTGGAAACACTTTAACCCATACCCTATCTTGTACCTACTGGCTGATAAATTCAGATCCGTTGCCCCTCTCTCCCCTCCTCAACCTTCCCTCAGTAAATACCATCAAATATAACTCCCCCTGCTATCACTAGGGAACAGGTCCTTAATTCTGTCTCTAAGGCCAAGAACACTGCATCAATGGTCCCAGCCTTCTAAATAGCATTAAATATTACCTATCAGGACCTCTGGAATTGTTATTTATCGATAGCCTCCAAACATGCTTCATGCCTGATGAATGGAGAACAGCAACAGTCATCCCTCTGTACAAAGGTGGGCCATCTACAGACCCTGGAAATTACAGACCCATAAGTCTCACTAGTCTTATATGTAAAGCCATGGAAAGAATTATCATGGAAATTATCAATAGTGATATAGTAAACCTCCAGACGCTGGACCCAGCCCAGTTTTGTTTTGTCAAGGGTAGATCCTGCCTACTCATTCTGGTGGACTTCTTTGAGAACCTCACCAAAGCAATGGGTGAGAGCAAAATGGTTCACCCTGCCTACCTTGACCGGGCCAAGACATTTGACAAAATATTCCACACAGGCATTGTGGGACACATTTTAAACATTGCTTGTATAATTTTGGAAAGTTGCTAGACAAAAATCTTGTGTTACCACCATGCATTTCACTGGCAAGTCTTGAGCCCAGGACCCCATCCACTACAGTCAGACCAACATACCACTATGCCAGATCAGCAGCTTCCTGAAAAATAGGAAGACTGAAACTTAATGGCTATCATTTAGTGAATTCATTTCTCACTTCTCAGCATTGCTCTCAACCTCTTAGCACAAAAACCTGGACAAACAAAGCCAGTAATGGAGGAATACAAATTAATTTCTTACTTCTCACCATAACGCTCAACTCTTAGCACAAAAAGCTTGGATAAAGCTCACAAGTGGTAGTGGCTAGGGACTTTAGGCGCTTTTTACCCTGTTTTTCACACATACACACACACACACACACACACACACACACAAGGACCCATTTTCACCCACCAGTGACTGTACATTACACCACTTAGAAATATTTGTTTTATTAGTCATCGCTGAGGATTTATTATATCACAAACTCTGTCTGCAAACTGATATATGAGCCAAGAACATACCTTCCAACCATGCTGAATTACTCAGTTTTTACCAAGGTTTGGGGTTCAAATGAAGGGGTGCCATGATTGTCGATTGGCACCCCTTCGTTTCTGATTTTTTCTTTTGTTTTTTAATTTTTGCACTGTTTGAGCTGATGTCATCACATGCATGATGATGTCAGCTCTGTCAGGGCTCCCATCCTGTTGGAATTGAGCTCAGGGAGCTCACGCATTTCTGGTTGGCCTGGCTGCTCAAATGCGAGCGGGAATGGCAACGAATGGATTATGTCATTATAAGGTACTAGGACTTGTATTGGAATGTCTTTGTGGTGATAGTATTGGAATCAGGATAGGGGGCGGTTGGGACCACCATGTAGCACCACAGATGCCCAAGCCCGGAGTTTTCTGGTGGTCATTGGGTTCTAAACCTGGAAAAAATGTTGCCCTCAGTGACAGTTGCCTTGGCCGTGCTTGTGCTGCTGCTGTTTAAAGCGGTCACATCTCAACAGTATTCAACCAATCTGTGCAGCTGGATAGGAAAGTAAACTATCGGCTTTCTAACATCTGTTAGGTAATATGTTGGAAAAAAAGTCAAATTATAAGCAAAGCCAAAGCAGTCTGATAAAGTTAGAATTGCTTTCTTTTTAGTTAACAAATGTGTGCAGTAAAGGGGGAACTATGGACTTTAGTTGCCTTATTGCTTTATAAGAGGTTCCTTAGCAAGACCAGGGTCCTGATATCTTTTCTGTGGTGTGCCATTAATCTGTGAGATATTTTACTTTCCTGTGGGACTGGGACGAAATCAAAGGATATCTCATGCCTTTATACTTAGACTGAAAGTGTTCATGTTTTGGTGGCTTATTCTTGTCCTGTCGTACTTGTGAAAGAATGAAACTGCACTGCCCCATTTATTTATCCTGTTGGTTGGATTTGGTGCTGTTTGACTTCTCGAAGGGTTGAATTGTTTGGACAGGGGGTTCAACTGTTTTTGTTCACCTCTCCCTTTAATCTGCTGTAATTTTGGTTTGTGGCTCATATGTTAGTTTACAGACAGAGTTTGTGACAAAGTAATAAATCCTCAGCGATGGCTAATAAAACAAGTATTGCTAAGTGGTGTAATGTACAGTCAATGATGGGTGAAAATGGGTCCTTGTGTGTGTGTATGTGTGTGCATGCGTGTGTGCGTGTGTGTGCGTGTGTGTGTGTGTGTGTGTGTGTGTGTGTGCATGTGTGTGCGTGTGTGTGTGTGTGTGTGTGTGTGTGTGTGTGTGTGTGTGTGTGTGTGTGTGTGTGTGTGTGTGTGTGTGTGTGTGTGTGAAGAACAGGGTAAAAAGAGCCTAAAGTCCCTAGCCACCACCACTTGTGAGCTTTGTCCAGGCTTTTTGTGCTAAGAGTTGAGAGCTATGGTGAGAAGTGAGAACTGAATTTGTATTCCCCCATTATTGGCTTTGTTTGTCTAGATTTTTTGTGCTAAGATGTTGAGAGCTTTAAACAGCAGCAGCACAAGCATGGCCAAGGCAACTGTCACTGAGGGCAACATTTTCTCCAGGTTTAGGACCCAATGACAGCCAGCGAACTCTGAGCTTCAGCATCTGTGGTGCTACATGGTAGTCCAAACAGCCCCCTATCCAGAATCCAAAATTAATGTCATGAAGATATTCCAATACAAGTCCTAGTACCTTATAATGCTTCCCCAGACATAATCCATTTGCTGCCATTCCAGCTCACATTTGAGCAGCCAGACCAGCCAAAAATGTGTGAGCTCCTTGAGCTCAATTCCAACAGGCTGGCAGCCCTGATGGAGCTGATGTCATCGAGCACATGATGACATCAGCTCAAACAGTGCAAAAATTATAAAACAGAAGAAAAAAAATCAGAAATGAAGGGGTACCAATCGGGAATCACGGCACCCATTCATTTGAACTCCAAAACTCAGTAAAAACTGAGTAATTCAGCACATTTGGGAGGTATGCTAATAGTATGTTAAATCCTGGACTGTATAGAGATGTTTTCTCCAGCCAATATTGTAAGGCTTGTAGGCTAGCCCATTGGGGTATATTGGTTTAAAGGGACATGGCACAATTTGTGTCCCTGACGCCTGCCTAGCAGGTTTACCATGTAATTCATATGACTGACCTTCCTTACCATTTCAAAGGGTCCCTCCCAAGCTGCTTGCAGCTTATTGTGTCTGACAGGAATGAGCACCATAACCTGGTGTCCCACAACATACTCTTGGGCTTAAGCCTTCCTGTCATACTAAGACTTTTTCTTCTGTTGTGTTGCTTCCAGGTTCTCCTGAGCCAAACCCATGATCTTCCTCGCCTTGTCCTGAGAAATAAACCACAACATATTTCTTGTGGGGTTCACGCACCCTCCCCCTCATCATGAATTAAATCTAAAGGCCTCCTCACCCTATGCCCATACAGTAACTCAAAGGGTGAAAACCCTGTGGATTCCTGGGATACCTCCCAGTACGCAAACAGTAGATGGGGCACACATTTGTCCCATTCCCTACTAAACTGGTCTGTAAATGCCCATAGCATGGTCTTTAGTGTAGAGTTTATCCTCTCCATGAGACCATTAATCCGGGGATGGCAGGGGGTAATCTTTAGGTGCTTCACCCCATAATGCTTCCACAGACAAGCCAGCAGGTCTGACATAAAATTGGCACATCTGTTAGTCAGTATTTCCCTTGGAAAAACTACTTTGCTGAAAATCTCTAACAAAACATTTGCCACCTTCTCTGTCTCAATGGAGGACAGAGTCACTGCCTCAGGGTATCTTGTAGCATAATCTACTGCCACCAGGATATACAGTTTCCCTGTGGAACTTGGGGTACTCAGAAGCCCCACAATATCCATAGCTACCCTCTGAAATGGCTCCTGAATCACAGGCAATGGCATCAATGGAACTTGGCCTTGAATCCTGCTTTGCCTACCTTTTGGTACTGTTCACAGGTCCTGCGGTACCCTGTAACATTCCTTGCAATCCCAGGCCAATACAAATTCTGCATAATTCAACTCATGATATGCTTTATACTCATATATCCACTAAGATAAGATACAAACTCTGATGATAGTTTGGTACCTCTGTTGTCTCCAGACAACTTATCATTGGCAGACAGTTATTCCCACTTACTGGCTCCCTCATCTTTTGTTCCCTACCTTGCTTCAGTGGTACTTGGCCCCTCTGGTTACATTTAAAACATCTAACCGTTGATCCTGGCTGTGTACCTGAACTAGTGGCTTCCTCTGTTACTGGTAGACTCTGCTGGGATGATTTACACTGCCCCCCCCCCCATGGGTTCCCTTATATCCATGTGCAGCACTGGTTCTCCCCTTCTTATATAGTAATGTCCTGCTTGCTAAGTAGAGATCCCCTTTTCTCCCCAGCTTATCAGCAGAGTTACATTCTCAGTCTGTTAATCAGATTCTCATGTCCTCAGGCAGTGCTAAGGGCTTGTTCCCTCACCAAAATGTGTGCCAGCCTTTCAAAAGTGGTGACCTGACACCCACTCACCCACCTATGAAAGAAAGTGCTTAACTCAGCAATATAATCACAAACACTTTCATCTGCCTTGCATCTATGCTCATGAAACTTTTTTCTATAAGCTTCAGGTGTTAACTTAAAACAGTCTAGCAAACATTGTTTTACTTTTTCGTAATTTAAACAGTCAGTATGAGATCATTTGGAAACAACAGTTACAGCTTTACCATGGAGTAAGGGGGTCAGGAACCATACTCAGAGATCTTGGTCACCATCATACTGTTTACATACTCTTTCAAATATATGAATACAAGTATCAAAATCAGTATCATCATTAAATAGTGGAAGAAATTTACTGACCTTTATTGCTTCTAGGGCTCAGTTATTTCCTTCCCCAGTACCTCCATTATCCTGATAAAGGATAAGTATCTCCTTTTAATGCTGATGCTGCTTCTCCTTTTTTCAGCCTTTAAATGCTGCAGTTTCTCTTCAGTCTCCAAATGTTTCTCTTTGCTCTCCAGACATTTGGCCTTCAGTTCATACTGATGCTATTTCTCCTTTTCTTCGGCCTTCAAATGTTGCAGTCCCTCTTTTTCTTCAATCTCCAAATGTTTGGGCTCCAGTTCATGTGGTTGCTGTTTCTCCCTCTCCTCAGCCTCTAAATGTAGCATTCTCTCTTCACTCTCCAGTCTCTTTAACTCCAGATGGATTTTTAAATCCTTTGAAGAAAAGGTGAACTGTCTTGCTTCCGAAGGCTGCACAACCCCATCACCAGACTGGCTATCTCCCTGGTTGCTGAACCATGCTGCAGCTGCAATTAAGGCTGTAATCATATACTATTTTGTCAGTTTGGCAGGAACCAGTCCTCTGGCTTCACACACCTTGGCCAACTCATTCTTTGTCACCTTGCTATAATCTTCTGCTGACATCTTTGCCTTCTTTCCCTGATTAAACTAACAAAAATAAATAAAACTGATGTGAAACTGAAACGTTGAATGTTTATCTTGCAGTTGTTGAAAGTACACACACCTTCAATGACAACTGCTTACAGGCTATTGAATTTCAATTAAAAACCCAGTGCTCTGACACCAATATGCGACAGATCCTCTTTACCCCAGGCCAGTAATCAAGGAGCCTCAATCTTCACCACTGACACAGATGAGACGTGGTCACTAAAACAGGAATAGATTTTCAAAGTATTTCAAATGCAGCTCTCTGCATCCAGCACACTTTCCTCCAAGAGCACAAAGGGAACACACTCCAGTGGGGCTGGACTCTCTGTCTCTCCAGATCATGATCAAGACCCACCTTGGAGCACTGTGTCCTAATTCCAAGTATCTGGCACACACACTTGAATATCTGATTTTTCACACACACACACACACACACACACACACACACACACACACACACACACACACACACGCACGCACGCACGCACACACACACACACACACACACACACACACATCTGGGAAAGGCTGACACAGATTTACCAGCTGTGTTCTCTCTCTCCAGATTACAGGGTAGCTTCCACCAACCAAATACTCTAAGACTGTTACAAGGGGTAACCAATTAATACTGATATGAATGGCAGAGTGTGACCAAACCAGTAAGGCTTTTCAGAGTGGCCACAATGACACTGAAATAAGCACAAGTACTCTCAAGATATTAAAAGTATTCACTAAAAAAACAACCATGATGAAAAGGTATAAAAAATATTTAATAATGGATAATAAAAATAGAAAACTTAATATTTAGTTACAATAAACAGAGTTTTCAGTCGCAGGAAATATAAAATAACATTGTTATTAATATAACAATTAATATAAAATAATTGGGTAGAATTTCACATGCAGAAAACGAAATAACACTAAACTAATCTCACTGTACTTTTCCTAACTAAACTAAAGAGAAACTGTCCCTAGTTAACTCACAATGCAAGATGTACTGCTGAGATATTGGCCGGGATTCAGTAATCCTCTGAGTAAGACTAACCAAGTCTTACTCAGAGACTGCCGTTTAAGACTATGACGTCAGTGCATCATGCATATGCATGAGGGCGCTGACTCAACTGGAAGGCTTACACAGAACTTGTAAGACTGCAGGGTGCATGTCGGACTGCTGAGCAGTCCAAATATCCATGCCCCTGCAACCATATAAAGTGAAAAAGGCAAATGCAATGAGCGAGCCCGCTGAAATGTACACATAGCAAACAGTACACATCTCCACATACTAAACCCCTTTGTAAATGCAAAATGTAAACTAATTTTTTTTTCTAATTCCAGATATAGCTGCCCGTATTTGCACGTGTTTGCACGGGTGTGCCCATTGCTTAGCTGCAGTTAGCAATTTCGACATCAAAGAGCATAATAAGAAATGTTTATGCAAATCAAGCCAAATAGTAATAAGGTAGTGGTAGAGTGTTTTCCCAAAGAGGAGGCATTCCTGGTTCTAGTCCCACCACTCCCATGTCCATTTTATGTTTTAAATTAGTATATAAAATAATTCCTGACATATACGAATGAAATTTTAGCAAAAAGCATTGAAATGGCCTATGTATTAGTGAACAAAATGTGTATATATATATATATATATATATATATATATATATATATATAATTATAAGAAGGTGAGCAGCATTAAGGATATTAACATATAATTGCCCATAGCTAAGCAGCGCTTTACCTAGCTCAATATAATTGCCCATAGCTAAGCAGTGCTTTACCTAGCGCAATATAATTGCCCATAGCTAAGCAGCGCTTTACCTAGTGCAATATAATTGCCCATAGCTAAGCAGCGCTTTATCCAGCGCAATAGGTTTGCGCGGAGCTGTGCACCGCACTAACCAGTGCACCATAGGGCAACATAGAGCAAAGTTGCCTAAACACAGCCACACCCCCCAGCCTGTCTGGACAGTAGTAAAATAAAAAGCAATGACAACGTTCAAACACGGAACACTGTGCACCATAAGCAAAGTACTGAACCACTAAGCCATGACAGCTTAGCATAAACGTACACTGTTAACATACATATACTTATAAATGGAAGATTAATCATTGCTAAGCAGGTTTGCTGTTAGCTGAGGATTTTCAAAAATGGCCAATCACAAATAAGTGCGGGAAATGCAGCATATTTAAGCTCCATAGGCGGGAATACTCACCACAACTGATTGTAGCTCCCATCTGCAGTCAGAATGGCTGGTGCTGGAGAGGGTACTCGCTTTCGAGCGCAATGCTGGTGCATCGAGGAGTCAAAATACATTGTTTGGCTCCTTGTCCACCATCATGAGTCAAGACTCCTGCAGGGCCAGTTCCAGGGGACAGAGTAAAAAGCAAAGGCTTGGAACCGGTTAGCTCATGATCTCACCAGTGCCACAGGCATCCCTTGGACTGGTGAGCAGATCCGTCACCACCATACAGACCTGAAGAGATGAAAGCAGGACCTACTGAACCAATGGATACAAGAGGCCCATGGCATGCAAGATGCCCCACTACTGAGTAGGTAGCCATGGAATGAAGTATGTAAGAGATGCTAATTTAGTCTATATAATGGATAGGTATGTCTCAATATCCCTTCATTTACTTCACAGCTGCAGGTATCCGTGCTGTGAATCAGCAAGCCTATGCAGATAAGCTGCTAAGTCTGCACCACCAGGCAGGTTAGTAATTATTCTGCATGTATTGTTATATAAAATAGGTGAGAGAGCCTGAAAAAAAGTGTTGTAGCCCAATAATAAAGCCATAAAATGCCCATGAATAATTTCTCTGCATGCACTGTTATATAAAATAAGCCAGAAAGCCAGAAATAGAGTGTAGTAACCCACTAATAAAGGTAAAATAAGTCCGGAATAATATCTCTGCATGTACTGTTATATATAATAAGTGAGTGAGCCTGAAAAAGAGTGTTGTAACCTATTAATAAAGGTATAATACGTCTTGAATAAATCTTCTGTATGCACTGTAATATCAAATAAATGAGAGAGCCTGTAGAAAAGTGTGTAATGTAATTAATAAAGGTATAATACTTGGAGTGTGTCTGTGTCACTTACTTTGAAATATTGTTGTACCCTTGCATTATATGAATTGTACTGTTGTATTAAGTGCTGTCAACCCACAGTTGGGCAGTCCCATATAAAGTGGATGAAGGAACTGCCAGTAGCTGTGAAGCATATATACAGTCCTCAACAGTTGGTTAATGGCTGGCATGCATAGGTAAATCTGGCACATGAGCAGCTTGTCAATGTGTTCCCCTAAAATGTGAGTGTGCTACATGAAATGTAGGGTTCTGTAGAAATTTGACTGAAAATGTCATGTGAACACATCCAGATATGTAGATATAGAAATATAAATAAAATATATGACTATGTAGCAGTAACATCTGCATCTTGGGCAGTTAGTATGTCAGATATAGGTCAGGTATATAATGAACTAGCCAAACCCATTACACAACCTAATGCATGTTGCCTAGTGTAATAATACATGTAGGGGATATACACCTGCAGTCAATAGGAATGCAGTGTAGACTAAAGGTACTTATAAGAAGTTAATGGAGGTATCCTTTTACACCCTACTGTATGTGCATAAACAATGCAATTCCACACCTCAATGGGTATGTCTAATCTCAAAACATTTGTTGGGACATGTGTCCTATTGTTCTATAAATATCTACATTTACTTTGATGCATGTGCCCTGTTCAAACACCACAATCTTGGTGGCCTGTTACCCCCAATCATCCCTGCATGCTGTTGGAATGTCCACTGTCGTTCAATATATGCATGTGTTATGCTCGCTGTTCAACTGTTGGAACCCTGGTGTGTTCGGTTAATGGGAATATTACTGCATGCTGTTATAACTAATTTGGAATGCTGTAGTCTATGTTGTAATTAAACACACCTAAACAGAGAATGTATGGGAAGGCCGGTCCCAGCGGACCCACCTGTCCCTCCTCAGCTGGTGATTGCACCTGGCACCAGCAGGTCCGGTGCCCAGCCCGGGCTCCCCTCCTCCATTGGTCCTGTGCCACCTTCGGGTGGAAGCGCTGCTGGGGATGGGGCTCGACCCCCCCCCGTGCAAGCGTGGGGAGAGAAGGGCCACCTGTCACCCTCCGAAGGGTCTGGGCTGTGGTGCGTAGGGAGATTCAGCGTTCAGTCGCTGATCCCCTACGTCAGCTCGAGGCAAGAGTGGCGCAACTCACGGGTGAGCCTGCCCCTCCTACACAGCCCCCAGCGCAGCCACCCTCAGGGCTGTGAAGGTGCAGTGGTGACTGCCCATGGGTGGGGATCTCAGTTCCACTGTTACCATCTGTGGGCTCATGGGCTTGCGATTTCCAAACATCCGTCCCCATCAATTGTGTTCACCCACCCCATATGTCATATTCTGCACCTGTATGCATCTTGTTTGTCTTGTCTGTTTACCTCCCCAAACTACCTCCCCAAATATACCTACTTCCTCTACCTCACATTCCACTCTCACCTGAAAAAAAAAAAAGAGCAATCTGTTCCCACAAAAAAATTACGCCCATTACATAGCTGCCCATTTCGCACACATGTCCACTGGACATGTAAACTGATAATTATAATTGGCAGTACAACATACTTTGTTGTCCTTACCCCTCTCTCAGGGGTGGAAGGTTTCAAATTTCACTCCAAATTTCTAACATATGCACAGCTGTTGCTGATAAAGAAATGGGCAGCTATGGACCTTCCCTACACCCATCCTGCACATCCCGAGCTGGTTTCCCTACTGTCTTTCCCTCCTTGTGCCCCCTTTTTCACCACTTTCCTATCTCCCCATTTTCTTTTCTTTCAAAGAAATTAGCGCTGGGGTTAGTGGGAGTAAGCACTTTTAAGCAGTAGTTAGCGGGTTTGAGCGAGTGTGCACATGTGTGCACTTAGCTAAGTATTGCTAAACTTCGTGCAAACCTGCGCAAACCCACTTACAACTGCTTAAAAGTGCCTTAGTCACTCTGCATGGCAGGGCCCTTGTTCTGCTGAGCAGCAAAATAAAACACCTCTGTCAGTCTCGAACCACAGACCTTGGACACACTACACTGCATGAAGTACCACAAAGCCACAGTAGACACACAACAACTTGGTGCTGTAATAAATATCTCATGCATTACAATGAGTGAATGTAAATGGAAAATAGGAATGCCATAACACAAATCTTGTTCTGTGGATCTTTACCAGCAGTTGTTGTGGAATAGCATGACATGACTGTGAAAAGAGAACCAGCCATTCTATCAGGAAATAAGGTTACAGTAGCACTTTACAAACCCTACACAGTATCAGAGCAGGATAAACACTGGCATATTTGAATAGGGCAGAGGCCATACTTCCCAACTGTGACTGCTTTTCAGGGATGTCCCTGATTCGTAAACAAATGTTAGCTGTGTCCCTCAGAATCCCTCTGAAAAATACTGAAGTTAGGCCAAAAAGTGGGGAATTACACTTGATGAATAATGTCAATAAGTAAGAGTACACACTGCATGCATGTCAGAAAAGGTGTATTAATACATATGCTCTAATTCTCTCACAGTCTTAACTTAATGTCTGTAATATATTACAGGTATACCTCACTTATAAGTACCTTTCCCCTGAGGCTGTTCAAATATATGCCTGAGTGTAGCAGAGGCCTGGCAGAGGCAGAAACACACAGGCATTTCAGCTTTTCTGCTGTTACATACTCTGCAAATAGCTTTGGAATGAGTCCCATAAGCATACCCTTATGTAGGAGTACAACACAGAAATATCAAAGGATGTAGCCATGTACTGGTAGCAACCAACTGTGACAATGCCATTGTTCCAGTGCAGAAAAGACAGGTGTGGTGCACAGACAAAGAATAATAGGCTAACCCTGGCTACCATCTGGATATGTTCACAAGTGGGAGCTACACAGACAGACTACTTGCCTTGTTAGACTAACAGGTACACAGCAACCCTGTATGTTCAGCAAGATAAACATCACATAATAATATATAATGCTCTCTGTACTTCTGCACCCCTACCCAAAAGAACAATATACCTGTGTATTCAGGCTCTACCAAGGATGTAGGTAGACATACTCAGTACTGAAATGTGTCCAATTGTCTTGAGCAGCCTGTGCTAATGTCAACACAAATAAACAACAAACTGTTCAGAAGTGAGGTAATTAATATTTACAGTATAGTAGTTCACAAACAGTTCATGTGCCAGAGGAATACATTGCAATAACTACTTTTGTATGGCAGTTAATTGTCTAATTAGAAAAGAAAGTACATACTCCCATGTATCTTGTGTAAGCATTTGGAGGAGTGAGTAAAATTCTACACTGACAAGTGTGTACTAGAAGCAACAACATTCAGGTTTGAGTACAACATGCAAATCGCTGGCTGCAACCCTAGCTTCAGATATAAGAAGTATACCAACCTTCTGACTGATACAAGGATGTCCACAGCAAACAAGCATGGGCCCCACTTTGGAAAGCTGAAAGGGCTACGCCTACCTAACCTAGCATTTTATAGCAGTGGGCTGCTATAACAGTGAGTACTGCAATTACAACACAGCAGGCTGCATGCAATTAGTAAATGGTGGGCACCAATTGGTGCAGAGGCCATCACATGCACATGTGCAGATACCTAGAAAAGCAGGCTGTACTTGCTGTCCACACATGCAATAATCTCATTGCAGCAAGAGAGAGAGAGAGAGAGAGAGCAAGAGAGAGACAGAGACAGAGGCAGAGACAGAGGTAGAGACGCAGACACAGACAAAGACAGACAAAGAGACAGAAACAGAGAGACACAGAAAAAGAAAGAGCAACAGCAACAGACAGAGGAAAAAAAAAAGAAAAGTAAAAAAAAAATTATTTCCTTTAAAAACAGACAGAACAGAGCAATACAAAGGAAAGGTATGTAACACATATGTATTTCCTGGCATGTAGTAGATGTTTATGAAGAGTACTCTACATACGGTGAATCATCCATATGTGGCAGCAGTACGTATCTATATGTATTTGTACATGTGCATAGGGCAAGGGACATACTGCAACTGTTTGTGAAGGGTGTATATATATATATATATATATATATATATATATATATATATATATATATATATATATATATATATATATATACATACATTGTTGAAAGTTGTTATGTGCATATTTCTATGTAGGTTGCAGTGTGTGGCAAAGAAAACAGCATGCAGTGCTGGTATATGACATGTGGTGGTTAAACGCTGTGGGTATGCTCTGTCAGTTTTGCAGTGTTGCAGCCAGTGAGGCCTGCTAAAGCTACATGGGCTGAGGACACCTTCAATGCAGTCTGCACAACACTGTGCAATATTATTACATAACTGTATATCTCACAACTGTCGCATAATTGATATTCCCACCATGAATAGCGGACTGTATATGTGCCTATATGTACATCTATATGTACAGCAATGGATGTTTATATGTATGTGTGTATGTATGTGTGTGTGTGTGTGTGTGTGTGTGTGTGTGTGTGTGTGTGTGTGTGTGTGTGTGTGTGTGTATATATATATATATATATATATATATATATATATATATATATATATATATATATAGATATATAGATATATATATATAGATATATATAGAGAGAGGGAGAGAGACATGGGGCATACTTACTGTGACAGGTGCCTGGCGACCAAGGTATGGACTGAAGCTCAGTGTTGACACTATAGTGCCATCCCTTCTTGCCAGAACTCTGTACCCATTAACTACCACATAGGTGGTAGTCTACCTAACACTGAAGGTGTGATAAGGGAACATGGGACACAGGTGGGAAGTAGCCTCCCCTTTGATAATCATAGTGCCACACTAGTCATGTACTCTGTCTACGTGGTACACATCATCACAAAAGGTGTGTCATCTAGGGAAATATAGGTCAGTGTTCCCCTCTACTCATCACACTTAAAACCCATTAGAGAGTACAATGCCAACTACAGCAACTGGAAAGGCCACAGACATACCTCACAAAGAGTAATACCAGCCTCAGACAGATGCCCTATGCAGACCGACTCACAAAACCACAGCTACACTGTGTTGCATACCGCCTACACAGAGGTGACCTCTGCCTAACATACAGAGCTATGTCACACCCATAGCTGTTGGACATCCTCCACGTAAACATATTACAATCCCTCCCAGATACACACTTTAGGTCCCTAAACCTTGTCAGGTCACTAAACAGCACATGTTGGAGGGATAGAGTCCTAACTCAGAGACCTGCCATACTCTGGAACAAACCACCTATCAATAGCAAACAAAGCTCCTCATTAGCAGTTGCCATAAATACTCCTGATGATTGTTTGGGAGATAGGAAATACACCCCGGGAATCACCTCTGTGGCTCTGTTTGACAGGGGCAAGTGAAATTAAAATACATGTGTGTCAAAGGCCAGGGTAGCGTATGGCTAGGCTGCTGTAGGCCCTAGGGCCAATAACATATTACCTACCCATGACATGATGCACACACACATGTACTTAGTGCAATAATTGCTATGTGAGGTTGACTGAGTGTGATGGTGAATGTGTTGGTGAATGTGTGCAAGGTCTGTAAAGGTGTGATAGCTTAGTATGAAATTGTTTCTGTCATGGTAGTTTGTGTCCTAGCTGTGATCCCAGCAAAAGATGTGTATGCTACTGCTAGGCAGAAAAAGTCGTATGGCATACGGTGTGACGTAGTCCCTTGTTGTCGACTGTGGTGTCCCATTGTAGGCTAAAGCAATACATGTATGCTTAGTGAGTGGTACTGCTGGTGAATCCACCTCCCATATGAACTGTAGTACTACCTGAAGCTGTAGGCCTAAGCAGTACAGTATGGTGTATGTTCACATTGCTTGGAAACACTGTTTTGTGTGTTCCCTGTAGTTCTTACAGATTACATACCTCAGGCATACGGTTTTGTAAATAGTGACACACAGTACTGTATGGTACACAGGTAAAGCTCATCTGGGTTGGCATACATCTGTGTGTTGTATATATGTCTGATGTGTGTGTGTGTAATCATGCCTGTACCATGCCCTCAATCATATCTGTGTTACAGGGTATACGTGTGTATCTAGCAACATGTATAGTCTAGTACAGCAGTATGCCACCTATATCAACAACTGTGCACATATGTTAGGCAGGGGTTTGGCATCAAAGACTACTGTGGTATACTGGTAATACTGTAACTGTACTTTACATTCATTGCAATGGATGTCATCTTTCTTTATGCATTAGCTTGATATATACCTCCTGTGGCTAGGTGGTGCATTCTGTCACATACAGTGTGCCATGTACTGGTGTATAGTCTTACATACTGGCTTCTCTTTGCTGCTGTGCAGAACATGGTTTGATATATAGAGCGTGGCAGGCACTGTCAGACAGTTGTGGCCTGAACACTAATATGTGGTATTGAACATGTCTATCCTCTAACAACCAATTGGATGCAAAATATGGCAGGTAATTGATATCTGTACTTTAGGATGTTAAGTGTGCCACTTGACTTGCTCACACATCTTGTTTAATTATCTTCCAGGGGTATGTCCCACCAAAGAAACCCGTGTTATACAGCTGCAGAGGAGGCGGAAATACACAACAGCCTGGTGCAGCACTACACCCTGCTGTTCACTAGAACCAGCCAGGACCAGCATGAGTGGACTGCACTGTGGCAAGATCTCGTTCATCGGGTAAATGACATAGGCATGCATAACTGGACATATGAGCAGGTACACCATCACTGCAGTGATTTAATTAGACATGTCTGGTGGCGTGCATCTGATATCCATCGACAACAGCTTGCCACAGGTGGTGGGGTTGCCATTCATCCCTCCCCTCACCAGAGTGGAGGAGCTGCTCCTAAGTGTGGTGGTTCCTGGCCAACCACAGGAACAGCAACTGACATGTGTCCCACAGGAACAGCAACTGACATGTATCATCATGGAGGCCGGAGCCACCCAGCATGTTGACATGGAGCATGCAGGTAACATGACCTATCTGTAGACTACTGTTATCTGTATTGGTAGATTATGCATATGTGACGTGTACTGTGTGTTTAGCAGTTGTGCTGCATAGTGTTGTGTAATACTAATATTTGGAATATAATCTGTACGCTTGTGACTGTCGACTGTTGTACTACTGTAGTTTAGCAAACTCACAGTAGCAATGGCACAGTTGTGGCCACTGACAAACTGTCTCATATTCTTGTAGGTCCCTCTGGTGTGACAGCAAGGCAGCTGGTCGATGCTGGTGAGTGTGTTATAATTTTAATATTGCTAATGAAATGTGCATGTCATAGGTGAGGTGTAGGCCATGTACATGTAACACACCTATGCATAATGCATGCTGTGCATGTTTTCTGTGAGACTCTGCACATCTCAGTAATGACAGTAGCTGCCTCAATCACATGCAATACACAGAGCAGCACACACAACTGCGGCAACACCATACTGGACATTGGATAGGCATAGTTGATACACATGTACACAACATACACAACTTTGTCATACGCAGTACACCTTAACATGCTACACATAGCGTATCCAGACACCCGCTGTAAGGTCACACTTCAATATCCCACATGTCATCCACACAGCACACATAATATACCTGAGGGGTAGAGGCCTATCATTGGGCTGTGCGACACTCTTCAACACGTAACACATTCATGTTAGCCAATGCTCCCTATTGGGCACCTTACAAACCCATGTAATGAGTGGCTCTGAGGCCAATCACTGAACAACAGTACACATGCATCAAAGCCATGTATACTGTTATTAACATGGGCTGTCTATATTCGCACTGCATGGTCTTGAGCAACAAACTTTCTGCATGCTGACATGTGTGATATGACTGTTTGCCTTGTGATACTGTAAGCCACCTTCAACCACTATTAAGTATGTTTTGGATTACAGGTGGTATGTGTGGGTATCTGCTGTAGTGAGGAGTGTATTTGTGTGCATGTGTGCATGTGTTCATGTGTGCATGTGTGCATGTGTGCATGTGTTCATGTATGCATGTGTGCATGTGTTTATATGTGCATGTGTTCATGTGTTCATGTGTTCATTTATTCATGTGTGCATGTGTGCATGTGTTCATGTGTTTATGTGTGCATGTGTGCCAACATCATGTACAGGTCTTAAAGTGTGTTTACTGTCTCCCTCCCACAGGTGCTGTGTTAGGGCTGGTTCACTGCAGCAGGGAAACTGATGTCACTGAGCCACATAGTGATAATGAAGATAGGTGTGTTGAGGCACAGGTGTGTTTGCCAGGGTCTGTCATTGGGCCACCAATTGACAGTACACAGCAGTCCACCCCATCCATGCATACAGTCATATTGCAAATACATCCATCACCAATGCCCATAGCTGAGGGACAGCGTACTGTTGGTATTGGCCAGGACACTGTGGTATCCATGGCACATGCATCCCAACACAGCAGACATACCCAGATGTCTGGAAGGGTACCACATAGGCAGATTCCAGTGGTTCTTGTAGGAGCACTACTGCTCATCATGCCACTGGCAGATGTGCCACAGGTCTGACAACGTCACGCATGTTCCAGGCTGTCATGGAGGCACAGGCACATATGGAACGGTACACCAGACAGGGACTAAGGGCACAGATGGCCCATAACACCACTGTCATTGACAGTATCCGTGACCTAGCAGGTGCCATCCGACATTACACCAAGGTCACTGATAGACGTTGGGGAGAGACATTAGATATCCTCCTCAATGTCATGTCCATGTGTCAGGACAGTGCGGGAGAGTTGAGACGTCGACATGGGCATATGCCAGCAACATCAGCAGCTAGCAGTTGCCGTGGAGGTCCCTCAAGCCACAGCTGCTCCCATAGTGCCAGTACCAGCCCCAGCAATGTTGGGGGTGGGCTGTCCATAGAATGTCCTAGAAGACCATTTGCACATGGCTCTGGACAGTCCCAGCAGGGACCTGTGTCCAGTGTGCATCCATCCACCTCTGGGGATAGAACCCAGTCTGGCTTAGTACCTGATAGTGTCAGTAGCACCCCTGCCAGGCACAGGTACCGTATCCATGGCCAGAGACTGTGATCTGTAAAGCCTCGCAGGTACAGTCTGTGGCTGTCCCACAAATAACCATATATAGCAGCCACATGGTGGAAATGTGTGCATGCAGACACACACACATACTCCAGACACCTAGGGCTAACACATACCCACATACATTACAACAACATTGGCCCATTACAGTATTCTTGCCCGTCACACACACACACACACACACACACACACACACACACACACACACACACACACAAACACACACACACACACGCATACATGTCAATTGGATGGCTTACTGTAGGCCTCTGGTGAACCAACAACACACCCTGTGCATATGATGAAACCTGTGCCGCCTCCTGTCATCTGTAGCATCAATGCAGAAACAGGCTACCATGGTGCTGATGCACAGTGTGTCTATATAGCAGTATAGCGATGTTAGCATGTTGTCAGCTGTAGAGTGTAATGATATGCTTGAAGGTGTAGCTGAGCAGGCATGATGTAGTAAAGCTATGATTGTCATTGTAGTGTTGTTTACACCAGTGTTGGTTCCAATTGTGTATTATCTGGCCATGTGCCACTTGGCTGATGTGTGCAGTATTGGCAGCATGTGTTAGAGAGTGGACAGTATGTGTGGGATGTGTGTAGCACAGATTTGCAGGTGTACATTTGTGAACATGGTGGAGGTGTACTGTCTGCATGGACACATGGCCGGGGTGACATGCTCTGTATTACACAGTAACACTCCATAGTTTCTATTGGTGGCCAGTATGCATTGTACTACACACATTCCGGAACCTGACTACACATGTGTGTATGACATGGTTTGACACTGTGCTGTGGGTGATACTGTTACTATCTGTCATTGTTTTGCATTCTGGTGGTATACATCACTTCAACAGCCTGACCATAACCAATTGTTAGATGATGTCTTGACAACTGACACACAGATGTAGGACACACAGCAACATTTGGATCCTTCAGATACTATACAATGCAAGTAACCACTGGTATTCACCTGCACTCATTACTGAGACCACTCCTGTTTGCCATATAGCTCTCTTAGCTACAAGCAGTCACAGTAGGGATATGTCTGTCCACGTCTGGTAATGCATACTGTGGCCTATAATGCATTCTCCAGATGACACACACATACTCCACAAGGGTATCATACAGACAGATGCCTGTTGTCAAACCCATGCTGTAAAGCCAAACTAAGCATTGACATTCACCTATAAGGAACATATTATCCCCACAGTACCACATAGGTAGTAGCCACCAGCATGATGAACAGGTACTGATGTGTACATGCAACCAAGTGTTATGTCATCTCTCCTTTGTTAATTACATTTCCAAAGGTATTCTGGAATCCCTTGGTGGATCACATAAGCAATGAGGGGTCTGCATGTATATCCACAGTTTGTTCTACACCTATGAATGGTCATCATGGACAGACTTTGCTGCTTTTGAACAGGTCTGACATATACCTTGGCCATAGACCCTCACTCACACATTCCAATAGGAATCGTAATGACTTTGTGTGACACAGATGACCTAGGCCAGGGACCACTGCAGTGGCTGGCCTTGTCACAAGCATACAGATGTGAACTAAGGTCTGGGAAGCAGCAGCGCAGTCTGGCAAGGATGACAGCAGTGTTCTTGGAGAAAGCAGGGTTCCCACACATGCAATCATTGAGGTAACATGTACAGATATGAATTTGACACACAGCTAGCTCACATGTGCAATGCATACTGACATGTCATACAGTGGTAAAAGCAAAATCCACAACACATTGACCAACAGTATCACACACTCACCAACTGCAGGATTCAATCCTCTACTTAACTACTTCATGATACTAGAGGAGTACACATTAACACAACACGCTATGCACATTACTGTCAGTTCTTGTTTCCACAGGTATATTTGTAGGATGGTGACATCGTCAGACTTGACAAAGGTTAGATTACCACTTTTGAGGTGTTTCACTACTCTCCTCAAAGGCTGTTTTTTTCCCAGGGGGAATACACACACACACAGGTGCCCAGTGCAGGATTCAAACCCCTACCTAACTACTTCATGATACTAGAGGAATGCACATTAACACAACGCACTATACGGATTACTGGGAGGATTTTTTTCCACAGGTTTATTTGTAGAATGCTGACATCATCAGACTTTACAAAGGTTATATTATCACTTTTGAGGTGTTTCACTACTCTCCTAAATGGTTGTTTCTTCCAAAGGGAAACACACACACCTAGGATTCAAACCCCTACCTAACTACTTAATGATACTAGAGGAGTACGCATTAACACGATGCGCTACACAGATTAGGGGGAGTTTTGTTTTACACAGGTATACTTGTAGAATGCTGACATCATCAGACTTGACAAAGGTTACATTACCACTTTTGAGGTGTTTCACTACTCTCCTAAAAGGTTCTTCTTTCCCAAAGGGAACACACACAAGCACACAGTTGCCCGGTGCAGGATTCAAACTCCCACCTAACTACTTAATGATACTAGAGGAGTACGCATTAACACAACGCGCTATACAGGTTATTGTGAGCTTTAGTTTACACAGGTATACTTGTAGGATGCCGACATCATCAGACTTGACAAAGGTTACATTACTACTTTTGAAGTGTTTCACTACTCTCCTAAAAGGTTGTTGTTTCCCAAGGGGAACACACACAAACACAGTTACTCAGTGCAGGATTCAAACCCCTATCTAACTACTTCAGGATACAAGAGGAGTACGCATTAACATGATGCACTATACAGATTACTGGGAGTATTATTTTCCACAGGTATGTTTGTAGGATGCTGACATCATCAGACTTGACAAAGGTTACACTACCACTTTTGAGGTGTTTCACTACTCTCCTAAAAGTTTGTGCCTTCCCAAGGGGAACACACACCCAGTTGCCAAGTGCAGAATTCAAACCCCTACCTACCCACTTCATGATACTAGAGGTATATGCATTAACACAACATGATATACATATTACTGGGGGCTTTTTTTTCCACAGGTATATTTGTAGGGTGGTGACATCATCAGACTATACGAAGTGTGTTACATTAGGTGACATTAGTTGGCCTACACTGAACGAATGTCTAAACACTTTGGCCATGTGATCATCAAAGGTGAGTTTACTAACTACCTGTGTCCCCAGGGCAATAATTACTTTCTCCGTACATGCTGGATTACCACCTATGTGGTAATTTGTGTGCACTTTGTATTACCCAAAGGGGATGACTATGCATGCTTTGCCATTCAGCTTGAGGGTATTGTTTTGACACCAGGTATCTGTCTCTGTAAGACACTTCTGGAGGATGTCTGTGTCAGCTGTACAGTCAATTATGGACCACAGTTTCCAGTCATCTGCAAATCTGTTCAGCCTTACACCTGCCATGCTTGCCTGTACCTCTGAGCAGTATCGACTGAACAGGTGGGGTCCCATGATCAAGACCTGTGTGATGCCATGTGTGACTGGCTTAGAGTTGGACATGGCACCCGCAACTATGAACATGTGTGTTTGATCTGTGAGCCACTTGGCCATGCATCATGTGACATAGCTGTTCATGTTCAAGCTGGTACACTTGTCCATGATGACAGAGTGGGGAATGGTGTGGTAAGCCCTTAGTGAGATACAGGTGGGCTGTGTGGACTACTTTTACCTCCATCTATGTTCATGGTAACTGTTTTAAATAAGTCAACTAGGTTTGGGAGCCAGGCTATGCCTTTAACAAGGCAAAGTTGTGTAGAGTCCAGTGTTTGGAGCTCTCCAATGTCTCAGTGTATGGGTTCCATCACGATTTGCTCAATAGCTCTGTAGACCAGGCTGAGTACACATGTTGGGCAATGGTTTCCAGGTTCTGTTTTGGCACACCCTTTGTGGAGCTGGATGACTGTTAGTGTATGCCATTCTTTGGGTACATAGCCTGTGATATGCTTGAGTCTGGACAGTGTATGTAGGTGAGGGTGTAGTTACTTGTGGGCCTAGTGTAAGATGCAGCCTGGGACAACTTACAGTCACATTGATGCTATGTTATTAGCTTTGGTGAGGGCTGTCTTTACATGCATGTCCGTGACGTCTGTGTCTCTGCATCCTTCTGTGATAGACACAGGCCATTTTGGGGGTGATGGGGGGGAGTTTACACTGCACTTGTCCCCCTCGGTGAGGGCAATGAAAGTTGGTTTGGTGTATGTCATTACTTTTTTCAGTAGCTGACAGCATATTTGGAAGTTGACACCTACATGTCTGATATAGCTACAAAAGGCTTTGTGGTTGTTATTCTTACATTCCTTGGCAGTTTGTCTTTAGAAACTGTGCTTGGATTATTTTATGAGCGATCGTTTCATCCTAATAATGATCAGTGATGCCTTTCCTTTAGTGAAGTTGGCTCTATCAGGTGCTAGTTTCCTCCTTCTGTTGTCTAGCTTATTTATGGGCAACGACTACCAGATTGTTTTATTATTTTTGGAGGAGTGCATCTTGCTTTTATTTGTGATGTCTCGATCCATGCATCCCTGTAGATGCTCATAGGATGCACTTGTAAATGATTTGGCAGATTGTATACCATTATCCTATAGCAAGAGGGCTTTGGGACTTTCCACTCTGGTCTTGGGAAGTGTGCTGTTTGCTTTTGAAAATGTCTTCACAGTGGATTCATTGACTGGGTGTGGGGGCGGGATGTGGATGTCCAGTGTGATTACTTAATGATCTGATATTACCAGTGAGGGGTTTATCTCTGTTGTGGAACACTGGTACCCCATGTTGGTGATGATCATGTCCAGTATGTTGTCACCTCTAGTGGGCATGCTGACCAGCTGTTCCAGAGTGTTAGAGTTTCTTAACTGTAGGATACATTGGGCAAAGGACATTGTATACGAGTAATTCGCCCACTCATTGTTTGGGTAGTTGTAATCTCCTCATATAATGGTGTTTGATAGGGCCTTTATATTTGCCATTGTTCTCCAGAATACTGAGTGAGGTTCTTGAGTCAAGGTATAGGATCTGTAGCAGGCTACAATCTGATGGGCAGCTTTGCCAATGTTAGTTACACTTGCATGGTCTCCAAGGCCTCATGCTGTGGCAGTAACCTGGAGGTGTGGATATCCATAAGGTAAATGGCTACACCACTTCCTTTTGTATTTCACTCATGGTCTTGGGTCCAAAGGTCAGGGTGATTGTGAGTGTTTTACGTGGATCATATCCAACAGCTGCATGTTTGACATAGCTTTGGATGTTACGCAGTGAACACCTATGAGTAGGCGATATGCAAGGGAGTACAGATGGAGCATTCCACGATGGTCTGTGTATGGCATGTATTTCAGGCCAATAATGCTCTTTGTGAGGTATTGCTGCTGGCTTTCCAGTTGTTGTAGTTGTCTTGTGAGGTACATAGCAACAGTGGCATTGTACTCTTTTATAGTTCTAGTGAGTGGTGAGTAGAGGGGAACAATGTCCTCTTTTATTCTGCATGAGACACATTTTGTGATGAGGTGTGCCACGTAAGAGGGTTTCCTGACTACTGTGGGAATGTGCTTATCACAGTTGTATCCACTGTCCACCCCGTGGCCCAGGGTCTCTTGTCACACTTAAAGTGTGAGGTATACTACCACCTATGTCATAGTTCTTGGCTACAGAGATTTTAACAAAGGTGATGATAATGCACCTTTTGGCATTGAGCTACAGCCAATGGCTTGGACAACAGCCATCTGTCTCAGTGAGGCCCTTTGGTAGGATGTCCACATCTTTAGTGTTTACAATGATGGCTCCTAGTTTGCAGTCCTCTGGAAATGTCAGTAGCCACAGAACCTCCATGTTAATGTTTACTTCAGGGAAGTAGATACAACACAGCCTGGGAAGTTATCTAGTCCCGTGGCTGCTGTGATACTGGCTTCAGAGAGTGTTTTTTACCTGTGCAGCCATGATGACAGCAACTTTGCAGTCTTCCATTATATACATGTGCTTTTTCATGGGTGAGAGGGGAGTAAAGTTAACACTGATCCTATCTGCCAGGATGTTGCCAATATCAGTTGGCTCTGTCCATTTAGTGCCATTGAGCTGTAACTCAGAACAGATCTGAGTGTAACCATGACATGGACTTGTCTGTTGGGCAGAGATCTGCTATGTAGACAGTATGCCACAGAGTACAGCTTGGGTTACATTCATTCTTGTTGCATGGGGCAACTATTTGAGGCCAGTAATCCTCTTGTTAAGGTTCTTCATTGTTCTTTCTAGTTGATGAATGTGCCTAGTCAGATTCCTCGCAAGTGTGTTGTGGTAGTCTCTGACAGGTCTGATGACTGCTGTGTAGTGGCAACCTCCTTTGACCTACATGCACAGACCTTGGCAGTTTATGTGTACACATAGCAGGATTTTCAGACCACTTTGTGAATGTGTTTCTGTAAGTAGAGATGACTATACACGTTTGTCCATAGATCCCTTATCATCACATCCGTATTTAGCCTAAGTGTGTGAGCATGCCCAGTATGACCTTTCAGTGTGATGCAGATTGAAATCCACTACATTTGTTGGAGTGTGTGAGCACGTACAGTATACACATTTATACCATATGTATATGGTAAATCAAGTTGTATTTTTACAGCAGGGCTCACCTTTGTGTCATAGATCAACAGGGATCATGCTGTGCCTGCAGGGCTTCCATGAGACACTTTGCATAGACCTATCAACATTTCTACACACGGGGAGACAGCTATTCTTTGTACATTTCTAACCGTGGGTACACCGGATTGTTACTGTGGGTGTATATAGGATGTGGGTTTCACCTGACACTTATACACATTTGCTGTGCCTGCACTGCTATGTACAGGACACCATTACAGTCTGTACTGTTGCCTATCATACTGGCTTGAGGCATACTAGTATACTACAGGTCTTAGCGTCCATTGCCACATATATTAGCTTGCGACTTCATAGCCTACACAACCCACATCACAACGCCTGGCCTGATGTTCTCTGTCTGCATAGGCATGTGGGTGAGGTTACCCATTTGCCTCATTAGGGGCATGATACAGCATTGCTTTGTGTTTGCATTAGTGTACAATTGTCCTGCTGTGTCGGTACCACTGTACTGCTATCATGGCTTAGTGGTTCAGTACTGTGACTATAGTGCACAGTATTCTGGGTTCAAGCCCTGTCACTGCTTTTTATTTTCATGCTGGCCAGACCAGACTGCTTAAGGTACATAAAGCAGATATGAGCATGTTTAACTGACTTTGCTCAGCTTTGGCCGACCTTGGTCAACATTGCATGAGCAATTTTGTTTGCATATACTACATATTGGTAAAAGCTGCTTAGCACTAATTTATATTGCATAAAACATGGCAATGATGCCTCAGGTGGTGCTGCAGGGCTGCCTATGTCAAATGCACATACTACACTCCCTATACATGTTTGAAAACAGGTAGTGTCAAGTTCGGCATCCCTTTTATTTTATGTGCGAGTCAGTGAGAGGTATCATTTCCAGGGTTCCTACTGAGCCAGTGTATGTGCCTACATACCGGGGCAGGCTCAGGTTGTTCCTCCTCCAAGTCACACTGTGCCTGTGCAGGCCTTGGCAATGGTGGGGGGCTGTTTGGCTCTGCCCCATGCTGTTCCTGCTGCAGCTATTTTCACAGGATCAGATTGTGTAGCATGGCACATACCATGACAATTTGGGTACATGTACTTGGTGAATACTGCAAGGCTCCACCAGATGTGTCTAGGCCCCAGAACCATGACTTGAGCATCCGAAACACACTTGATTACATTTTGTGTTTGTGCATGTGCCTCATTATGGAGTTCTTGTTCAGGTATGTGTGCATTTCTGATGGATGTCATCAGCCACGGCTCCAGTGAGTATCCAGCATCCCCCACTAGGTGACCGTCAGGGGTGTCCCCATTTGCAAATGTCTGGTACAGCTGCGACAGATGCCAAATATGGGAATTGTGGTAGCTTCCAGGTCAGCCAGCACACACATTCAGTATTATGCCCTGGGATCACACACGACCTGGCAGTTGATGGAGTGGAAACCCTTGCGGTTGATGTAGGCCCTACCCCGCTCACCAGCTGGTGTTTTGATGTGCATGTGCGTGCAGTCAATTGCACTCACTACCTCAGGGTATTCCGCTATTTGCTGGAAGAGACGCATATTGCTGGCCAATACCTCATGGGAATTGGAGAAATATACATGATTACCGACATGTGCTGACATGGCATTCAGGAACTGGTGCAGTACCCTTGATGCTGATGCCTGTGAAATCCCCATCATATCACCAGTTGGTCTCTGGAAGGTACCTGTTGCTAGTATTCTTAGGCCAACACACACCTTGGTTTCCATTGGGATGGGTTCCCCTCTGTTGGTTCTGTGTGTGAGGCATGGCCTGCACATCTCAACAATTTGCTGCAGGAGCTCTCTGTCCACTCTATAGTGCTCCACTATCTCCAGCTCATGTAGCCCCTGGTAGGTTACCCTGGGTCTGTACACTCTTTTCCATCTCCTCACTGTGGGCTGCTCAGCAGCATTTGCAATGGCACCACCCCCAGCATCTTGCACATGTTGCCTTATAACAGCAATGGCAGCCCCTAACATTTTTATGTCTCAGTTTAAGCTTTTTAAATTTTCACTTCTCTTTGTTGACTGCAGTGTTTCAGTGTTTCTGAGAAAAACATGGGGAATGTTGTTTGCAGAGTTTTAGGTGCTGGGCTGGGCTGGGCTAGTGTACTGCCTGTGTAATTGGCTGATTCTGATTGATTTCACCTGGCAGCTCTGCTAGTTCTCCTTGGTTAACTTCCTACTACTTCCTTTCCTTCCATTTCCCATTTCTGTTTCCACAGGGGGCAGCGCTGCGCAAACAAGTGCAAACACGCTCACACGCATGCACACATGCACACACAGGCTTACACAGGCTTACAAGGGCTTAGGCAGGTGCACATTCATGTATACTAGCTTAGACGGCCTTACACAGGCTTTCACGGGTGCACAGACACGCAAACAGGCTTAGACGGGTTTACACGCGTGCACACGCGCGCATACAGTGTAAGCAGATTTGCAAGAAACTTTAGTGATAGCCATGGCATACACCTTCAGTTTCTTGATTTCAGTTTAGACAACTGTAGATACACCTCTTTTAGTCCTGAGTAACTCAGGGCAACCACATGCTACTCTGCTACAATAAGCTTACAGTCTTTTTCATACATAACCCCTCATGATGTCACCCATCTCCTACTCTGTAACTGGTAAACCAAAACGCAAAACACAAACTTGGAAAAACACAAAACAGGTGATACTATTAACAAATCACGCTAGTCTCTACAAAAATAAAAAAGATTTATTCCGTTCTGTTAGCGCTTTCGTGCATTAACAGATATATGCACTTCTTCAGACAACATTTATAAAAATGACCAGAACTTATATAGCAAACCAATTTGCTCACACACCCAACAGCTCATTATCAATTAAACATTTAAAACAGTTGATACACTAACAACTTAAAAAGATGTGTATTCAATACTTATTGTTACATAAAAAATCAACTATCATAAATCAAATGTTAGCCAAGTTGTAAATGCAATTACTTCATGTTTTATAGATAAAAAAACATATATTATATACATTATAAACCAACATACTAAATATTTCCTGGAGCCTATTTTTGTAGGACACTTAGATATATATTATATAGTGCCACTTTTTTAGCATTTGACACTGCTAAATCTATCGTTGTAAAGCCTTTAACTTAAGAAGGCATTTAATTGAGCAATGTTCATTTATACCTGGATATACATATGCTTCAGTTTTAAATTGCCACAGCAATTCCTGCTCCTCAAGCCTCAAATGCCAAGGTCCACCTCTAGGATTTTTATGGACCTTATTTACCACATTAAATAAAAAAACTGTGATTAGGGAACTCATTAATGTGTTTTGCCAAGGCATTTGTAGGCATGTTCCTAGATATAGCATAAAATGACAAGTACAACTGTGAAAGCTCGGGTGTTGTTTATCTGGCTTCCTGTAAACTATGTTCAGCTTTTTACTTGGGGAAAACTGAGCGTCAGTTAAAACAACGCATATATGAACACACATATGCTATATCTAGGAACATGCCTACAAATGCCTTGGCAAAGCACATTAATGAGTTTCCTAATCACAGTTTTTTATTTAATGTGGTAAATAAGGTCCATAAAAATCCTAGAGGTGGACCTTGGCATTTGAGGCTTGAGGAGCAGGAATTGCTGTGGCAATTTAAAACTGAAGCATATGTATATCCAGGTATAAATGAACATTGCTCAGTTAAATGCCTTCTTAAGTTAAAGGCTTTACAACGATAGATTTAGCAGTGTTAAATGTTAAAAAAGTGGCAATATATAATATATATCTAAGTGTCCTACAAAAATAGGCTCCAGGAAATATTTAGTATGTTGGTTTATAATGTATATAATATATGTTTTTTATCTATAAAACATGAAGTAATTGCATTTACAACTTGGCTAACATTTGATTTAAGATAGTTGATTTTTTATGTAACAATAAGTATTGGATACACATCTTTTTAAGTTGTTAGTGTATCAACTGTTTTAAATGTTTAATTGATAATGAGCTGTTGGGTGTGTGAGCAAATTGGTTTGCTATATAAGTTCTGGTCATTTTTATAAATGTTGTCTGAAGAAGTGCATATATCTGTTAATGCACGAAAGCGCTAACAGAACGGAATAAATCTTTTTTATTTTTGTAGAGACTAGCGTGATTTGTTAATAGTATCACCTGTTTTGTGTTTTTCCTACTCTGTAACTCCCCTTTTCCTACTCTTACACTCTAGGGACATGGTTCACATAGCAGAGAATATTGGGATTCACTATCCTTATCCTCATTTACATAGGATTGCCTACTAATGCTTAGTTACATCTCTCAGACTGAGCTTCCCCCCTTAGCAACCTCTACTCAGTAGCCATGTTGTCTTCAGCCTGCCATTCACTTGCATGGCAGATTAATATTTTGAATAAATTCCCTATTTGTGCCTTTTATTTTTGGGTTTTCTGATTTTTAGAGCGCAGCACGTTTGCGTGGCGCTGCACTATGCTTAAACATCGGAGATCGAGGTAAAAAATATATATATTTTTTTTATTTTGCAACGGGAAAAAATGCCAATGGATGTATATTTGGCCATTGGCATGCTTCCTCAACTGGATGCATCCTTTATTTGGAGCTGTCACGGCTCTGTTTTTCTATTTGCAGAATGGTACTCAGTTGACAACTGAGTACATTTCTGCAAATAACATTACTCTTACTCGGACAGGTTAGGGTTTCCTGGATCGCAAATTTACCTCATTTGCATCGCTTTCGGCAGCAAATGAGATAATTTGCATAACCTAACTCTGTCCGTGTAAGAGTCATTTTAGGAGCTCTCTTGCACGCCCCTGCCGGCTGTTCCTGGATCGCTCGGCAGACATGTTGGCTGCATGGAGTCTTACTCTACTCTTAGACTCTGCGCAAGCCTTCGTGAATCTGGCCCATTCACTTCCACAAGGCAAGATGAGATACTCCACATGCTGAACTGTACCACTAACAACTACTGAACAACTATTACTGAACTATGATAACTGACATAGATCTTTTATATATATCAGATTCCAAAGAAAAACAAAATTAACAAACTGCTGCTGCCAGAGTTCCGTCCTTCAGCTGGTTATAGAATTACATCACTTCTAGTCACCTGACTCTAGCACAGTTCACATTCAATATTTTGTTGCAACATTTTTTTTAACATAAGCAACTTTTACAAATTTATTTTTAATACAAGCATCTGTACAAATTAATGTGACAGTCAGGTGACATAAGATTATTTACAAAACTTCGGTCAGTCATGCTGGCATATGCCACATATGCACTGTCTCACTTCTCCTGATACAGCTGGCAATACCTCACAACATCACAATGATATCTCTATAAACCTTTATCTGTCCAGACACATGCAGCAACTGGAATGCCTACAGAGATACCTTACTAAAAGGATACAAGGCCTAAACAATGCATCTTACATGAAAAACTCAAAGGCATGTCACTATACTCAGTATCCTGCAGACTACTAAAAGGTGACCTGTGTCTGGCATACAAGGCTTCCTCCCACCCAGTACTGATGAATTTACTGTACATTGTCATTGATAATGTTATACTACCATGAAATCCTGACATGTATGCATATGTGTTCATACAAACTATCAAGCGGTAATACTGATGTGATGTACTGTGTGATGCTGTACAGTTATACTACAGCTGTACCTAGGATACAACTGGAATTCACAGGTTCATAGTTTCATAGGAGAATACTAGGCTAACCTTCCAAGATCCCATAAAACCCTAGCCATGTTTATCATGAGTTTCACAATTTTCAATAGCTAGGTGAACAACTTTCACACAGGTAGGAGTTTATGCTATGTCATCTAATAACAACTTCCTCTATCCATGAGGAACATGGGCACAACACCAGCCATCCATTGATGTGAGTTGCACTTGAAGAGGGTCAGGAAAGGCCTTTGCTCTACATGAATGGGAAGCTTGTTCCAGGGAAGGGGTAGTGTCTGAGAGATGTATCTATCTCTCCAACATGATTTATTATGTCAGAGGCTAACCTTTTGGGCTTGGCATGTCAAAAATTCAGAAAATACCTATCTTGACTCTGCTGGTGTGCCCCCCTCCCGAACAAAAGAGAAACAATTCTTTACATATTAATTTATTTAAAAAATACAATCCAATCATGTGTGCTGCTATGTATTATAAAAGTAAAGGAAAAATCAATGAGTTACAATAGAGAAAACAATATGCGCACTGATATTGGGCTTCAAATAGTGCACCAAAAATTACCCTACTTTTAACAGTAATTTTGAATTGAACTGAAAAAATATGGAGCCCATTGTATTGATTTGATTAACATCAGTTAATGACTTTTTGTTGCTGAGTTTTAATAGATAAGTGCAGGGTCACATATTTCTTGTAGTTTTGTTCATTCTATTTCTTTGGTAACTCGGGTGTTGGTGAATTCTGGTGTGCCACCCAAAATGTCATGGCATGTCACCTTTGACACGCGTGTCATATGTTCGCCATCACTGGGCTAGGTTAACATCCTTGGAACAAGTGACTCTGGTGCAGTTTGCTTTACCAAGGTGTAACATTTCCATCATGGCTGGACTGAAGAATGTAGGCCAGACAAAGATCGGCCCTTAGTTATTTGTAGTAGGCAGAATACAGTGATAGGGCTTTCAGTCTTTCTTTGTAGGACTTGTTTGTTTTTACATCCTGCATATTTATTGTGTGAAATCTCTGGGGTTGCTATAGCTGTTGCAAATGTGTGTTGAAGTAAATGCAAAATAGTGCATTGTACTCAACTGTTGGTGTGATGAGGGCTGATTACAATGTAATTCTAACACCCTTTAATGTGGATGGCATGCCCATACTTCTGGGTTGTGCTACACAGAATGGATTCTTCACCACTGTGGGTACATGGTGGTTGAAGTTTTGATTACTGCCTATCTTACTACCCAGATCATGTACCACTGGGTCTGCTCTTAGAGGCATACTGTTTATATTGTAATTAGCCTGGGTATTTGCTTTCAAAAAGGGAATAATTATACTTTTTGGCCATTTAGTGTTTCTCCATGGCTCTGGCAACAATCATTTGTGTGTATTAATACTTTCTACAGTATATCAACAGTATTCATGGAATCAATGATTGCCTACAATTTGCAGTCATCCACAAAGTTGGTCATTCAAATGCTGTCTAAGTTTTGTTGTGACTTCTGAGAATTAAATACCAAACAGGAAAGGCCTAGTACAGAAACCTGTGTTGTGGCCCTTGTCACTGGCCACTTGCTAGAGGTCAATACACATACTTTGACAGTATGTTTCCTGTCAGTGAGCCATTTGGCTACCCACTTGGTGACATACAGGTTTATGGCCAGTTGAGATAGTTACTCTGAAATACCTGAGTGCAGAATTGTGTCAAATGCCTTGGTCATGTCAGGTTAGGCAGGATGCACAGTCTTTCTATCATCCATGGCCTTGGTGACCTTCTTGAAGAAGTCAACCATATTTGACAGACATGATCTAGCCAGAATGAATCAAAAATGTGTTGGATACACAGTTGGGAGATGACCTATATCCTTCTTGTAAAGGTCCATGAAGATTCTTTCCATTGCCTTACAAATGAGGCTATTATTATGGGTCTATAATTCTGTGTTTAGGGTGATGGTGTCCCCTTGTTCAGACAGATAACTGTTGCTGTCCACTATTATGCCAGAACATAGCCTGTCTGGAGGTTGTGTTTAAGTAAGGATCTAACTGTGTCTGCTAGGTCAGGTATTACATTATTGAAAAGGCAACCTTGGATGTTGTCAGGGCCCATTGATACTGTGTTTTTAGACTTAGAGAGTGGACAGATGAGCTGCTCTCTTGCAAAAATAAGCAGAGTAATGCTTCCATGTATACTTTGGATGACAACCATTGGGGACAGGGTGGTGAAGTTGGGTCCAGATCTGCCAGCTAGCAAGTTGTCTATTTCCTCTGGTTGAGTATGGGTGGTGCCATCCACAAACAGCTGCATGTATAGCTGTGCATTCCCCTTAAGACTTTGTGCTTGGTTAGCAAATTACTTGTGACAACACCTCCAAATGCATCCTTGGGTATGCATCACATGTCACACACTGGAAATGCTAACACAGTTACAAGTTTACCTATTTCATGTCATTACATCAATTGCACATTATATGCCTATATGTTTATCATTGTAAAGGTATGTGTGAGAGCTTGAATACCATATATGGACACATTAAAATGATGTGGATGTGGTTCATGCAGAACATTTAATGACTCAAATGCTAATAGTGAAACAATGCATCTGGGAAACACTTGAATAATCCTTGTGAATATCAACACAATTGTGCGTACAATGAATTCTCTAAGGTTGCAAGTGAATCTGAATTTGTTATATGTTTGCGTATGTAACAGCATTACAACATATGGATGGAACAAGGAATCTGTGGCCATGTAATCATTATGACGGAATATTGCTGTATGTCATCTAGCATTTCACAATGATAGGTATACACAGACACACCTGTTCTATACTATTAATGTCACTGGGATGGATGAATGAGAACTGTGAAGAATGCTGATATATATTACTACACGAACACATGCCGTACAAAGGCAACATAATACATGGCATTATCCCATGTCAACACTCTTCAGGAGCCATATTACCACAGCTGTTATGAAAGTAACATATAATCAAATGACAGCAGCTCCCATCAATATATTACCTCAAATCACAGATTGGAATACACTGTTGTTGATCTACCATTCATCCACACCTCAACATAGCACATCTGGATGACAGCAACATTAACATGTGTGATGTTCATAGGGTCATAGAACATTTCTATGCTAACAGTCAACATCACATAAAAGCCGAACCATTATTATACCGTTCAAAACAAAACAGCTGTATCTATATAATGGAAGATAGTAGGGGTATGTGTGTATGTGCTTGGCTGTATTACATACTGCCTCTGTCCATATGTGACATGTGTGCCATCCCATGACAGAATAATGATCACACATCCAGTGGTCTAGAGATGGCTTGCAGAGGGTCATGGAAGGTCTCTGCTTCATGAGGTATGTATACATCTTTGAGATGATGATATCCTGCCGTGTTCTGCAGAAAGGATGTTATGTGAATAGAGGAGAAAAGGTGATGTTGCATTCATGGGTCTGGGTTAACGGTTCACCTGAATGGGAGTCAAATGAAAAGAGATTCAGAAGACCATACAATGACGGTAACATACCACCAATATCACACATAGCAGATGACTAAGGTCAGATTCAATCATTAAATCTCTGCAGGTATACAAGCTGGATTCCATGCAGCACAAGACTATCACTACCACAGATGTTTGGCTTTCACAGTGCACTTTATAGAGAATGACAGCATCATTGTATGTGGAGAAGAAGATGTTGGTAGGAATGTCTGACATAGCTGTGGGCTCACATGCCACTCTACAACTGTCACCAGACAGAGAGTTGACTTAACACATACATTCATTGTTGTGAGAGTAGAACCCTCACCTACCCAATTACACAAGCTACAGACCAGCATACTTAATGCTAACGCCACAGCACAACACTGGCCTTCATATTGCCATAGTGTACTTTATAGTGGATGATATCATCAATGTATGGTGAAAAGAAAATGTTAGTAGGAGTGTCTGACGTAGCTGTGGACTCACATGCTGCTCTAAAATTCTCTCCAGACCAAGAGTTGACTGAACACACACAAGTTGCCAGTTGTGAGATGAGAACCCCTACCTACCTACTTATACAAGCTACAAAATGGAATACTTAATACTAGCACCACAGCACAAGTCAGGCTTTTAAAGTGTCAGAGTGCTCTTTATAGCACATGACATTATCAGTGCATGGTGAGAAAAGGATGTTGGGAGGGCTGTATGAAATTGCTGTGTATTCATGTACCAGTATAAAACAAGTTTCTGAATGATACTTGGAAGAGGACAGCATAGACTCAAGCTCTTCTGACTGCCCACACACAAGTTGATTACTGTGGGATTTTATCTCCTACCTAACCAGTTACTCAAGCTGCAAAGCACAATACTTAACATTCATGCCCTCACAGAACTCTGAAATTGCAGTTGTTATAGTGCTGTTTATAGAAGATGACATCATCATAATACTGCAGGTAACATCTACTGTTATGAGACCTGTGGGCAAAGGCTGGACCTCAGATTTGATTGTGTGATTGCAATGTGCAAAAATACATTTTAAGACATCCTTGTAACCTAGGTGAAAGAAGCTGCTATGAATGCATGTTGCAGAACTGAGACATACATGTACCTGTTTCTCAGTATGTTGTTTAGATAACATGCTCACACACACACACACACACACACACACACACACACACACACACACACACACACACACACACACACACACACACACACACACACACGCACACACACACACACACATGCATACACTTTGAAAACAGCTGTACTGCAAGGGCTGACGTTTGTGTCTTCATAGTCAGATGAAGTGATGCCCACATTAATAGAAATTTCTGACAATATCAATGTGATATGATCATGGATGACCAAAGTACAGTGTCAGTATAAACCCCTTCCAAGTGTAACAATGCAGTTATGCTCTTTATTTCTGTAGTGCCCTTGACAGTGGCCCAAGTAGTGATATATTATTTGCAAGTGCATTGCCACAGGGCACAAACAAATCTCAGAAAGTAGGTGTTCACTGAAGTACACATCCCTGCCATTCTCTTGTGTTTATGAATGCCTTTCTATGTCAAAGAAAATGACTGGCTAATATCCATAGTAAGACATGCTAAAGTAGCTTGAAAAAACACAGTATTTACTGTTACTGCGATAGCACAGTTTTTTAACATCTCTTTACATAGTGCATCGCCTAGAAACCTACTTGCACAGATGATGTTAAAGTGTTAGTGCATGAATTCAACTTGAGCCTGTGTAGTAGTTTGAAAGATATGTTATAGCAGGAATAGCTGACAGATGCTATGTTGTTTAGACTGTGGTTTGTATAGGAAATGTTGGGTGCAAACTTTTATTACATAAATAACTTATGCTATTGCTTTCCCCATTTGTGAGGACTTAAGCCCCGAGCAAACTCATGTATCTGCCTAAAGAAAAATAGTAATACAGTAGAGAGCTGATTATCCAAACTAATTGGGACCTAGGGTAGTTCAGATAATCAGACTGTTTGGATAATCAAACATGTTATTGAACCTGATAAAAAAATTCTAAAAATGTTTTTGATGAACATTAGACAAGAAAAATAAAACAAATTTATTGTTAAGTACAAAACAGTGCAGGTATAGCATTGTACTGTAGTTAAACATTTATTTGCTAAACAGGAGTTACTAGGCCATACTCCATACTGCAGCATCCACCCTAACGCTATACTGTATCAGCAATCCACCTACAGCCTGTGGGAGTAGAACTCACAACCTTCTTCCTCTAAACCCAGTATACCACTTGCTGTGCTACCAATAATGCCTTCGCAAGCTTTACCACAATAGTGATATAATTTGCTAAACAACAGTTGCACATTGTAGACAGACTTGGCATAAACGGCACTAAACTTCTCTTTCCCTGAAGCTGTCAGCTCTTTGTAAAATACTCTTGGCACTCACTTTCTTGTAAAATGCACTTGGCACTCAACCATATCTCTTAACTTTCTAGCACAAGAAATTTGGAAAAACACAACATTTATTGGGGGGGGGGGGCAAAGGCTCAAAACCAGGGACACATTTTAAATATTGCTTGCATAATCTTAGAAGGTTGATAGAATAAATGGTTTTGTGTTACCAAAGAAACAAGAGCCTGAATTCTCTACCCCTACCACCACTTATGTTTCAAAGAGTTGAATGCATAGCTCTCAACTGTCCATATTTTCACAGACTGTGTGGAATTTTTGACTCATACTTTTGGTCTGTTCCGCTTAAAATTTGTGGTTTTCTGTCAAATCAGTGAAGACTGAATTTGCTAAATAATGACAGCCACTTAAGTTTCAGTCTTCCGATCTTTCATTAATGCATGGTAACACAAAACCTTTTATGCTAGCAACTTTCTAAGATTATACCAACAATATTTAAAATGCACCCCTGGTTTTGGGCGTTCATCTCCTCTCCCCATAAATTTTGGCTTTTTCCATATTTCTTGTGCTACAAAGTTGAGAGATATAGTTGAGTGTCAAGTGCATTTTACAAGAAAGTGAGTGTCAAGTGCATTTTACAAGAAAGTGAGTGTCAAGTGCATTTTACAAGTTGCTGAGAGCTTTAGGGGAAGAGAAGTTTAGTGCTGCTTATGCTGTCTGTTTACAATGTGTAACTGTTGTTTAGCAAATGGTATCACTATTGTACTAAAGCATTTAAAGGCATTGTTAGTAGTCCAAGAGTTAGTAGCCTTGCTTTTAGATGTAAAAGGCTGGGGTTTTACTCCCACAGTATGTAGATGGATTGCTGATACTGTACTTTAAAGTGGTAGATACTGCAGTCTTGAGTATGTCCTACTAACTCCTGCTTGGTATCTCTTATGCTGTAATTTGGCAAATAAATATTTAACCACGGTACAATAATATACATGCACTGTCCCATTTTGTACTTCCAGTAAATTTGTTTTATTTATCTTGTTTAATGTTCATCAAAAACATTTTAGAAGTTTTTTTATCTGATTCAATTATATGTTTGATTATCCAGACAGTTTGATTATCTGAACTATCGTAGGTCCCAATCAGTTTGGATAATCAACTCTACGGTATTACTCTTATAAGCTTAAAAAGTTGTAGAATAACTGGTCATGTGTTAGCATGCATTTTCTAAAGGATATGAAGTCTGAAACTCAAAATGTATGTCATTATTTGGTGATGTCAATCCTACCTGATTTGCCAGAAAGCCACAAATTTTATGAGGAACAGACCAAAAATAGGAGGCATAAATCTGGACATTCTGCCAAAATCTGGACAGTTGAGAGGTGATGTAATCACAGCATCCACCATTACTCCTGGAGGATACCAGTGCACCAGCAGCCAAGGCAATGCTACCTGATGTGGATGAGCCAGGAAACACAGGGGCTGCAGTGGCAGTACTGCCAGGTTACATCCCAGATATGCTGGGTGTTGGTGCAGCAGTCAGCAGAGGCATGGCAGGCTTAGCCACAGTGGTTGGCCTACCTCCCTGTGCTGAAAAGCATTAGTTTTGTTGGTAGAAAAGTATGACACCATAATGATGTGTTTCCATTTAACAAAATAAGGAGCTAATGGATGGGGTGAGACAAAGAAGAAAAGAGATGATTGGAACCATTATATGCCACATTCATGGTTTATTACCATAAATATACTTTATTATATATTATTATTATATTAGCTATATATTAGGATTGTGAATTATTATAAGTAATCCTTGGAATATGCAGATATTTATTATATGCTTTTAAAGACACTACAAATTAACTTAACAACATGGCATTAAAGCCAATACTGTTGCAATTAAAAATTAAAAATTATATTTGTTAAAAGTCAGTGTATAGGTTACCTGTGGGAATTGAACCTAACTACTCTGAATACAGTATTACACTTGCTTATACAATTACTAAGAGTTACAGAAGAAAGCCTGCATGCTTGCTTTTACAGTTAAGTTCTGCATGCTTAAGTTGCTACTAATCTTTGGAATATCAATATATTTAATATATTCATGTTCATTTGTGCTGCATACATATCTCTTGCTGCTCTGATTCTCTCCAGTCTTTCAGTATATGCCTCCCTGTTACACAACTAGGCTTCCAAACAGCCTACTGCTATTTGGCTACTAGCCTCAGATAACACTATGAAGCAATGTACCTATGCAGGCCTCCCAACCTCTTGTCTCCCACATGGCCTGTCGATGTCATCTACTATAAGTTCACCTGCAATCCTTTTAAAAATCATACTTGTGCTGTAGCACATGTGATAATTACCGTGTTCTATAGTTTGTGTATTTAGAAAAGTAGGGGTTCTATTCTCACTGCAGTTAAATGGGGGGTTGGTTTGTATGTGTGTGTGTGAGCTGCTATTGGACTTTATAGTGAGCCTTTTACAGCAGCCTGTGGGACTTTGTTACCTTGTCCTCAACAGACACTGACGATGTCATCATCTATAAAGTGTTGTCTGACAAACTCCAAACTGGACTTGAGCTGTAGTGTTTGAGTTAAGTACTGTGTTCTGTAGTGTGTGTACTTAAATAGGTAGGGGTTCTATTCTCACTGCAGTCAAATGGGGGCTGGTTGGTTGGTTGGTTTATTTGTGAATGAGCTGTTGCTGGACTTTACAGTGAGCCTTTTATAGCAACCTGTGGGACAATGTTATCTTGTCCTGGACAGAGACATATCTGTCATTACTAGGCTATACAGTAAGCAAACAAAGCTGCTGTTTACAAATACAAAAGTGAGAACCCAGAACTGGAAGACCACCCACCTCAGGCTAAGTAAGCAAATAAGACAACTTGTGCAATCTCTAACCCCAACACTTTGTTTTTTTTGTTTGTTTTTTTCTTTCCCCCACAGCACAGCAGGGTAGACCTGGCACACAGGATCCACCTGCCCCCACTTAATTTGCCATGGCACCAAGGTCCAGCACATCTGAGCTGCAACCTAGTAGCACCCCTTCTGCGGTCCCTGCACTACCTGGCCCCTCAGGTACTTCTGTCCCTAAGGGCAGGCTTGTGACTCTCTCCGGGAGCAGTGACGGAGGGGGTAATTTTTATCACCCGAGAAGAACTGCTAGGAATGGTGCATAGGATTGTGTGCTGCACTGTGGCTGAACACCTACACCAAATGGAGACCCTGAATAACACAAGAAGATGTAGATGCCAGACACTGCAGCCATCAGCACAATGAGGTGACAGTGATAACAGTCCAGTGGGTGAGAACTCAATTCTCACTGTCACCCAGTTTGACATCCATGGGTATGCAAGGTCCACACCCTGACCCTAACTATGGTTTTCACCCACCTCTTGTGTTCTTCACCATTCCTGTCTCTTTTCTTGTATGTCATATCTGTCAGCAATTTATTCCTCACCTTGCCAAACTACCTCCCTCATACATACCTGTGTCCCTTCCCCAACATTTCTGTCTCGCTCTTCAAAAAAAAAAAATAAGGCACCTGTCCCCCCCCAAAAAAAATTGTCCCACATATAACTCTCCATGTCGCACACATGTCTACTTGACACATTTGATTCAGTCCAATTGGCTATACAACATGATTACGTTGTTGTCAACTTTCTCTCTGGAGGGAACATTCCAAATTCAGCTAATCTTCTGTACATATGATCAGTTTTTCAGGGCACATTCTCAGTATACATCATATATTCACAATATATACATGTGTTGTCCATGCCCCCAAGCACTAAAACCCTGGGGGCTCAGTATTTTTTACACACATATATCAACCACACTACAAAGTGTAATATATAATGTTGTGTGCTCCTTTATGGAAAGGGCCACTTAGTGGTGCTGACAACCTTGATCTGCTAAATATCAAACATCCAACTATATACACCTAGGACACACTCGACAGTTAAGCTACTGGTCTCATAAGAACCTATGAATCAATTTGTCTATGCAGGCCTCATAAACTGTAGTCCCCCACATGGCCTGCTGATGTCATCTACCAAAAGTTCAATTGCAGCCATATGAAGGTCAGAGTTGTGTTGTGGTTATTGTTTAAAGTACTGCGTTTTATAGTCTATATACCTAGATAAGTAGGGGTTCTGTTCTCACTGCAGTCAACTGAGTGTGTGTGTGTCTGTGTGTGTGTGTGTGTGTGTGTGTGTGTGTGTGTGTGTGTGTGTGTGTGTGTGTGTGTGTGTGTGTGTGTGTGTGTGCATGTCTATTCAGCAGAGTAAATGTGCTATCCTACAGTTACTTCTCCAATGGCATGGCTTGCTAGTCTTTTCATACTTGCAGAATCTTACACATCCATTTCATGCAGCCCTCCCAACCTCTTACCTCCCACATGGCCTCTGATGTTATGCACTATAAGGTGACCTGCAGACATGCAAAAGTTAGACATGTGCCATCACACTTTTGTATAGTACTGTGTTCTGTAGTGTATGCACTTAGATAGGTAGGGGTTCTGTTCTCACCGCAGTTTGCTGTGGGTTGGTGTGAGTGTGACAGATGTTACTTGACATTACAGAGATCCTTTTACACCAGCATGCAGGATCAGACACTGGTCTGGAGCCCAGGGAGATGTCACCTTAGGTTCATAGGAAGATACTAGGTAGAAGACTGGTGACAGGTATGCCTTGGGGCATGTCTGATGGGGATGGGGGGTGAAGTTTGCCCCAAACTGCCTGGTAGCAGGTTGGTAATGTCCTCAGGGTTAATATGAGTAGTACCATCCACTACTAGTTGGGCATAAAGCTGGGCCTTCACTTTTAGATATCTGATATAGCTAAAGAATGCCTCCTGATTATCATTAGCTAGGGATGCTACTTTAGGTTTGTACGTGGCCTTAGAGGACTTTTCATGATAGCTAATTTCCATGGTCAAGCTGTGGAAGGTTTTCTTCCTCTGCTGAATCAGTTCCCTCTTCTTCTTAGACATTACTTTCTTCCATTTGTTGTGCAACCTATGTATGCTTGATGACCACTAGGGTGGCTTGTTTTCTGTGAGGAACTTATTTTGATCCATTCATGTTCAGCCAACTTTGTACATTTGTATAGCTGTTTATACAGGCCATTTGTGTACAACTCCCTAGCAGTAAATGAAAGTGGTAACAGGGTGGTTGTAAAGCTTTATGGCATCAGTTAGGAGCCTATAGTTTGCTTTGGAGTAATGTTATATCCTTTCAGCTCTTCTGGGGCTGCTGGGTATGACTGTGAATTTGAACAGGACTGAATTGTGATCTGACCTGATGAGGGGGGCCAACACACAGGAGTTAGTGCAGAGAACCACTATGTTGGTCAGTAGTAAGTCTAGGACATTCAAACCCTTTGTGGGTGTGCAGACTATCTGTTACACAACAAAGTCCATGAACCTTAGGGTGTGTGTTTGTGCACATATATGACTCCAAATCAATGGAAGGGTAATTGAAATTACACATGACCAAGATGTCTGGCTCTCTGAGTGACTCGGTTAGGTCCAAGTAGTCAGAGTGGTCCTTTGTGGTTCAAGGTGAGGGACCTGTAGCTATCAATGATATGGAAGGAGGGTTTACATATAGTTAGTTAGACTTGGAGTAGTGCAACAGAGTTGCACTCTTTTACCAGTCTTGTGGTATATTTCTCTTTAATGAAGATGTATACACCTTCGCCTTTGGTTCTTTTATGCTCGTTTTGATATGTGAATGTGTGGAAGACATTGTACCCCTGCATGGCCAGGGTGCTGTATTTGGCCTTGAACCATGTCTGTGTGACTGCACACTCACTGTCATTTTCCAAGGTAAGGAGTTCTTCCAGTGAGTGCAGTTTCTGAGTTACACTCCTTGCATTAACTGGTATAACTTCAGTTTGTCTGTGGTGGATTCTTTCACGTTGGGACTTTAAGTCTGACATTGCCTAAAAAGGCCACTACAGGGGAGGCAAGCACCTTCATATAGTACAGTGAGGTACATCTCTAGTCATTCACTGCAACATGGACTATGACAGAGTGTTACCCTCCCTGGCACCTGTCAGACAGCTGACTGTGACCTTCTTCCTGTCCAGCCTGGTGAGGGGGACATCTGTGTGTCTCACTATGGACTCACTTATGAGCAAGACATTTGGTTTTGAGGTGTTTTGCCTGAGGAGTTTATTTGCTGAGACCTTGGTATGTGTATTATTATGTTTAGTGGATTATGTTGGGTCTGCACTGTATGGAGTAGGTTTGCACCTGGCAGGTCTCCAATTTTAGTTAAGTTTCTAGCGAGTACCTCTGCAGATGTGGGTTTATGTGTTGTGAGTTTATGTGCAATAGGTGAATTGTGTGTGCTGACAACCTGTTAGAAATCTGGTTTGTTGTTATGTGAGATAATTGATTCCAAATTCATAGTATAGATACAGCTCTCACATGTTGTATTAGCTTGTTTTAGCAGTAACTGCTTGTCAGTATACATGATGCAATTGCTCTGTTGTCTCAGGATGCCCATGTACATCAGGCTGCCTGGAGACACAGTGGGAAATCTCCATCCATTATGGAAGGTATATACTGTGGTAACTAGTGGGGAGTGGGCTAGATGGACCAGGTTTTGGTGTAAAACTAACAAATTGTGTCTATTCTATGGAGGGCTGGGGTTACAAAAATGTGTCAATGTTTCACAATGCACACCTGAGTTGCTTGCAGGGCAGCAGTGCAAGCTCTGAGCAGCTACAGCAAACTGAGTACAAACACCCCAAAATGCAATGTTGGAATAAAAGCAAAGTTAAATTATTTTAAACAAGAAAAATAAGAGAAAGGCCAACAGTGAACTTTAATTCAGCAATCCCCAAGTCAGATGGGTTCTTGGCTGCACAGTTCTGCCACAAGGATGCAGAGGAACTTCTTAATGTAAGAGAGCTAGTTTTAGTGCTCCAGTGATACAAATAGTCTAGATTCAGCAAGCCTGAACTGAGCCTATGCCATAAAATGCAGAAGACATAGAAATCCAAAGTGCAGAAAATCACAATCACAGCAGAAGTACAGACATTTTAAATAAAGCAGCAGTCTAGTAGAATACTCCAACAAGATTGTAGACAGCAAACCTTCCTAGTGTGAAATAAGTGGTCTGGAACACAAGTGCTTAAAGTGAACTAAGACACTTTTAGAATAACAAACACAATAAGCCTTCAACAAGCAATTCCCAGCTTAGACAGGTATAGGCTATAGTTCCCTGCCACAAGAATCTGCACAACAAACCTTCCTAATGTAAAATAACTGGTTTGGAGGTCAAGTTTTTAAACCATATAACAGCCACAATAAACATTCAACCAGCAGTTCCCAGCTGAGAAGGGCAGAGCCTACTCTCTCCTTCCACCAGAGTGAAGGCTACAAACCCTAGCAATGTAAGACAACTGACCTGAAGCCCAAGTGCTTAAACCAAATTTAACAGGTTTGGAATCATAGTTACAATGAAATGTGATACCAGATAGATGATAGTGACATGTCTGTTAATCTACCCACATACATCATTTCATGGTTAATAGGCCCTTTTGTATCCCTGAATCCACAAGAGAGAAAACAGGGATATGGCACAGTCATCATCACTTGTCCAGCATACTGGTGGGGGGCAGGAGGCCTAGGCTGACACAAAAGGTTGGTGAGCATGTGTGTGGGAGAAAGTAAAGAAGGCAGGCTGTGTGTGTGTGTGTGTGTGTGTGTGTGTGTGTGTGTGTGTGTGTGTGTGTGTGTGTGTGTGTGTGTGTGTGTGTGTGTGTGTGTGTTTGTAGGGTTCTCCAGGTGAAAGTGGTATGTGACATTTTGCAGAACACAGCCAAGTTCAGTGCTACGTCTACATTTCAGTATGTTGGACAGGTGTGAGTCATGCATGGTAGAGATGGCAGTTCATCGTTGTTGCCCCTGACCATGGGAACTGGCTCTGCAAGGAGTTGCATTGGCACCTCCACACCCAATGTCAGATGGAGTGCTGCTACCTCAGTGTGACTGATGTCTGCTGGATGTGTTCCCTTCACAGGAATGCCCAAGACCATGACCCCATGGTCTGCCATGTCTGGGTGCGGACAGCATAGTCCCAGATGGACCAGAGTAAGTATTGCCACTATGGGAGCATGATCGGGAATGGCCACTTTGGCTCTCAGCAGCTGTTGTGGCTGACCTACACCCAAGAGGATGCCATTCCCATCCCAGCAGATGTTCCTTCCCAGACACTGTTCATTCCATGACAGACACCCCTCGATCCATATCAGACACCCCTTGTTCCAATGTGTCATTCATCTGATCTAGGAAATCTGCGATACAGTGGAGGTAGTTATGAATAGCAGACTGTGCCATATCCACAACCCTGAGCATTTGTCTGAACCACCTTTCTGACCATGTCTGTGCCTCCATGATGGCCTTAAACATACACTGAGTGAAACAAAAAGAAACCACTGCAGCAGGTGGAGGAGGGACAGCAGGCCCCCTCCTGGCATCCCTATCAATCCTCTTGCATGGCACCTCGCCAACACTTTGGCTATGGCTAGAGTAAACAGGCAATGAAGCCATAGTAGCCACACTTTTCTGCTCATTGTCATTGCCCTCCATCTGTCCTATATCTGTTGGCTCAGTGGACTAGGTAGTCATAGGCCTACTGGCAGTGTTCAGAGAAAAAGAAAGAGGTGGCTTGATGTCAACCTCTGTGTCAAATTCGACCTGTGCACCCCCCAACTGTGCCTCAGTTTCACCATCATCAACATCAGTGTCAGATGAGACACTGGCATCAGGTGGCACAGGGACCACACTCTACACTACTGTGGTGCAATAAATGCTAAGCAACTAACAGTGCTACCACTATTACAGACAGTACAGCAATACACACAACAGGTCTAAAATGACACATTTGATTATTAGAAATTGATCTGCAGGACTAAAATGTCTTGATTTGCCTTACCATCTGCAGGAAACCTATGGTGCTGGATTCCTGATGGTCCTGAAAAAAGTTAAGCAAGAAGTAAGGCCAACATCATCACATTTAACAGTAAGATAGGAGGTACTACATGTGCTCTTCTCGATCAGCACAATGTCTTATTTTAACAAGAATGTGGCTGACACCTCCAAACTGTGCTTACCACTGTACTAATATTCAATCGCCCCCCAAAAAATAAACATAAGTGACACAGAAGTAAATTTTATTTCAATTGTTTTACTATGTAGCAGTATTGAACTGGTCATGTAACAAAGCCTACCTGAAATCTTTTCCTGGGACTGAAAAGGAGTTGCACCTACATCAGCGACATATTGTGGGCCACTCTACTGTGAGTTGTCCTGCTGCAGAAGATTAGTTAGAAATTCCTCATTGGATGGGTAAGAGGTGGTTCTGCAGCAGGCCCAGCCCCAGTTAACCTCTGGTCTTGAGCAACAGCAGCTGCATGCCTCCATGCAGATGTGATCTTGTCAGTGGCCCTGTTGCACACCTGCTCATAAGTATGTTCATGGCTGCCCATGTCATTTATGTTATCAATGATTTGCTGCCACATTCTCAGCCTATCTGTCATATTGGGACAACCTCTTCCAAGAAGGAAGGCACTATGTTGACATAGCCCATCCACTATTATTGTGTTTTCTGCCCCACTGAAGTGGGGGTCTGAGCCTGAATGACATTTTCATTCTTAAAACACAACAGAATGAGAATGCATATAACTATCACATAACTACAAAGTAACAGTTACCAGATAAAACAGTTAAAGTAGGCAGTCAGTAGTACCCACTGAAAGAACATAACACATATGACATAAGTGAAATACTAACAAAAGGCAGGATGCAAAACAAGGAGAGTAGCAAGGCCAGCATATCCTTGTATGTGCCATAGCAGTAACTCAACAGTGTCACTCCCCAAAGGAACACTCCATTCTTGTTTGTGACACCAGCAACTACTCTTTACTTTCCACACCCAGGCACATAAACCATTTTGCTAATAAAACTCATTTTAATGCTAAACATGCTTTCAAAGAACATTTGTACATATGTATCACACTGCTTACTATTTTCATGTATTATCAGTCATGTGTACATGTGAAATGGCTTGACAAACATGGCCATGCCATCGGTACACTTCTAACTAATGCATACATATAGTGTAAAATACTTCACTTCACATTAATCATTAATATATTCCAGCATATGCATTATGTAGGTAAAAAAATGGCCACATACCTGCTGGAGTTTAGTACTCCTCTGTAAAGATAGCTTGAAAAATAGTTTGCTTTGCTGAACATGTAGCAAGTATCCTCAACATCAGTTTGGCTATCTACACATTTGCCTTTTTATAATGGAGTAGATTATTAATGGACTGTATCTGTCTAGGCTATGTTTCAGAGATGCTAATTACACCATAAGCAGCTGAATTGCATGATAATCAACCAATCTGGTGGAACTATTCACAAAGTTATGAAGCAACAATTTAGACTCCAAGTTGTTTTTTCCTGTACATTTCAAAAGTAGTGGAGTACAGACACAGAAGGTCTGCAGTAGTGGAGTACAGACATAGAAAGTCTACACAGACAAAATGTTAGGAGCTGCTGTTTAACTCCATTTGTATGTGCTACAGGCTGCAGGCAATGCTATTGCTGCTGCCAATAGTCCCAGGCTGAGTCAGAAAAGAGTTTTCAGGCCACATTTAACTTATCGCAACATAATGACATGCACATTATAGAGTGCTACAGGGTAGACAGGGACACAATACAGGAACCCTGCAACCTCTTCCAGCTTCATCTCAGAGCCAGAGCCTTTACCTCCCCATGAATTATACTGCTTGCACTGCAGTCAGCCCTGAACTAACACTGCGGCAACTGCTGCATTTACAAGGTAAGTCCTGAATATGTATTGTATTTTATCATAATATCATGACATGTCCTTGCATTTCATCACTTGGTACAGTAAGCAACTACAAGGTGGGAGATTTGTACAGAAATTAATGTCACATGACAGCAAAGATGTATTTGACTTGTATGTGTCCATTAGCAAGTAGTAGCCCTTATGCCTGAAAGATTCACACATTGATACCTCCCCAAAGTAATGATGATCACTGCATGCCCTCAGTTTAGCAACAAATGTCTGAAATGGAAAATCATAACAGAGAAGTTTGAAAGTAATAAGGCACATAGCAGTTTCCAGCTTCACTACCCTCACAAGAACAAACCAGCAGGAAGCAAATCAAGGAGAGTAACAAGAGCAACATAGCCTTGTTTGTGTTATAACAGTAGCTCAACCTGGCTCCACCACCCTTGAAAGAACATTATACCCTTGCATGTTACATGACAGGAACTCACCTTTGCTCCCCACTCCAAAACAGCAGTCTGTGCTTCTTTGTGGCATCCAACATTCTATAATTTGAGGGCAAATATATATTAAATTGTCCCAAGTGAATATCCTCACACATTTTAAGGTAAATGATATAGACTGGCTTACACACTGCATGTCTTTGAGTACTGGTCTGTTAAGTGATGAATGACCAAGAAATGCAGAAAGGTAGGACACAGCTGTATATTTGTAAGGAATAATTATAGCAGGTTGTGTGATCAGTAAGTACACCACATCCAAATACATTAAATAGAATACATTTACAAATAAGTCATGCCTTGATATCAGTGTACATTCAATTGCACTTGGTTGTGTGAGGAATTATGTCATGTGTTTTCTGAAAAGTTTTTTTTTTAGGCAAAGATGAATAAGTTCCCCCTGCTGTTCTGTAATAGTGCATTGCAGTGAGAGTCAGGATCCAGACCTATGTAGTCATAGCTCATGTACTAACAGTTTCTACTGTGTATGTCGTAGATTGATTTTCCGCATTTCAACTAATTCTCCATTTTTTATAATTTTTTTTGCGGGGGACCACTATCTGTGTGATGTGCTGTTTAGCACAAATGGCTTTGGCTATGCGCATCTCATTTACGCATACAGTGGCAGTGCACAAACAGATTAATGGGCCACCCAGATAGCAAACAAGACTCAGACAGTCATACATATATACCAGATGCATTCAATTAATACTATTGGCCATCTCTCAAACACATTTCCCAGCAGCGTGCCAATAGTAAGCTCTGCTCAACACTTTCAAATATTGCAAATCCAGAAAGTGCACACTCCCAGTATGCGTGATACCAGCAGTTGGTGAGAAAACATCATTCTACATTGGTCTTGATCTGTGATAGGCATGACTGGCATTCCTAGAGAGTTTTTGAGATTCAGTGCTCAAAGTTGGGGTGCCCAGGAGTCCAACGTGTTTGTTGGACTCCTAGTAAATGAACATGGGCCCAGGCTATTGTAGAAGGACTATCATGACTCAGATTACAAGGCAGAGGCAAGGAATAGTCTGGCCCAGGCTCTGACCAGTACTACAGGTATCCCCTGTACTGGTGAATAATGTAGGAACCATTATAGAGGCCTCAGGATGAGAAAGAGGGATACCTTCAACCATTGTATCAATGAATGTAGGACTGGGGGCATCCCACAGATGTGTAAGTATCACTTACAGAGACTAATTGTCAGAGTTAAAAGCTGGATATAGTCAGGATTTGTATGCTTAATGGTATACTATTGTGTTCTGTTTTTTCCTGAGCCGTCACAGACTGGGCACTAAAATGTGTGAACCCATGCTGCTGAATTGGCATGGATGTGAGAAACATGTGGTATGTATGCATCCCAAAATTGGGGTTATTTTAGCATTAAAAGTTATGATGCATTTATTTGTTACTTATATTACTTAGTTGTATCAAAATGAGCATTCATTTCTTAACTGCAGTTGGGAAGTATGCATGCATTACTCTGGAAGGCAAAACAACAATTCATTATTACAAAGTAGTCATAGGTTGTACCTTCAAAATCCACACTTCCCAATATATTAAAACTCATTACATCCGAGTGACGCCTCCGAGTGCAAATGCAATTACCTCTTACTGACGCCTCTAGGTATCAAATATTGCTTGTTCATATTTGCATCAATAATTCTAAAAACATGCTATGTACAAGCTTGTAAAATATTTCATCTTAAAGCTTACACAATGACAAATACATCTGCATTAATATTTGATCTCTGTCTAGTGCAGCTAAAAAGATATTAACTGTTGTTTTTATGATACTAGTTAATATAATATAATTTTCACATTTTTTTAAATATCTGAACAAACAAGTAATACAGACAGAACAACTTAGCCTCATATGAAAGCTCTCAGTTAGATTAATGTGTTTACTGTGATTTATACAATTCAGTTCAAAACCTAGAACCTAAATAATACTACCACTATAAAAAAAATGTGCTGAAGAGTTTGACATTTATACTTTTTTCATAGCCCCTATGGTTCCAAAGATATTAACATTTGTTTGAAATGTGAGGACATAATTTTATTCTGTCAAAAGGTTTAGGCTCCACCCATTGGAAGTTACAGTGCAGACTTTCTGAACTCCATTGACATGAATGCATTAAATATATATAATATATTAAATATGTTAAGGTTTCATCAATATTGCAGTGTAACATCAGAGCTGTAAAGCAGTGTCACTGCTAGCTTGCTGTAAATAGTAATCAGTATATTTGGACCACACATATGTGCAATGTATGCACAAATCAAGGATTGTTTACTGCAGTGTGTAGTATAGTGTGCATCTGTTAGAAGCTGGGTAGTCTGAGAAATAAACAAATGTATTTGTTAGGAGTTTGTAGTACTAAAAGTAAAGGTAACAGAGTAGAGTAAAATAATTGTATGAATGCTTTGTATATTACAATGAAGTTACTAATGTTCTCCCTTTTTTCTGTCAGCCCAACCCTTTTCTATCTTTTTTCTTTTTGGGGGGGGGGAGGAGAGGGGGTTATTATTCTTTTTTTTTTTTTGTGTGTGTGTGTTTATTTTTTTATTTTTTGTTTTTCCCACAGCACAGCTGGGTAGGACTGTCCCATGGGATCCATCTACCCCCAATCCACCACTGCCCAGCATATCTGGTGCAGAACCTGGTAGCACCCTCCCTGCCACCCCTGCACTACACAGCCCCTCATGTAGTTTTGCCCTGGAGGATAGATCTTTGGCTCCCTCTGGGTGCAGCAGCAGATGTGGTGAGTTTATCACCCGTGACAAACTGCCAATTATTTGACTCTATTCTGTTACCTTTACTTTTAGTACTCCAAACTCCTAACAAGTTTCTTCCTTACTTTTAATACTACCCAGCTTATAACAGAGGCATACTATAGTACAGATTGCAGCCACCAATCCTTGATGTGTGAATATATTGCACATATGTGTGTTCCAGTTATACTGATTACAGATTATAGAAGGTCATTTGTGGCACTGGTATAGAGGTAGGGAGTTACAGTCCAATAATGATGAAAACCTAAACAGTACTGTATATTTGGGAAGTGTGTTTTTTGAACCCACAACCGATGACTACGCTAAAATGCTGTACTGTTCTTTTGTCCTACAGGCTATTGCATGCATACTTTTCCATTTACAGTTTAGAGAAGCATGGCCACTGTTATTTGAGAATATGGCACCACTGATTTTTGCTACAGACTAAGGCATGCATAGTTTCTTTTACAGTTGGGATATGCATGCTCAATTTGATACATATGCATGTTCTAATTATACTAATTACAGATTACAGAAAGTCATTTGTGCCACTGGTATATAGGTATAAAGTTACATCCCAATAATGATGAAAACGTAACAGTATTGTATATTTGGGAAGTGGGTTTTTTGAACCCACAACCAATGACTATGCTAAAATACTGTACTGTTCTTTTGTCCTACAGAATACTGCATGCATACTTTTCCTTTTATAGTTTAAAGGTATATGCCTACTGTTATTTGAGAATATGGTACCATTGCTTTGTGCTACAGGCTGTGATATGTATAGTTTGTTTTACAGTTGGGATATGTAGCCTCAATTTGATACAACAGTATTAAATACCAGCTAAGCAGTCCTAAACTTTTAATGCTACAAAATTACTATACAAATTATTATTATTATTATTATTATTATTATTATTATTATTATTATTATTAAAATACTTATTTAGATGGTACTGTTCTGATGCATACATACCACATGCTTCTCACATCCTTACTAGATGCACAGCATGAGATTGAATATTCAAGACTCTCTCTTTAGCAGCTGTGAAAAAAACAGAACAGAACACCATTATGAATACCAGTGTTAACTATATTCAGTTTTAACTCTTACAATTACCCATTAAAATTGATACTTACACATCTGTGGGGTGTCCCCTGCCTGACATTCTGTCATCTAAAGGTTGAGGGTATCCTGCTTCCTCCTTGTGAGGTCATCAAAATGATGTCTGCATTGTTCACTTGTCAGGGGATATGGGTTGTACTGGTTAAGGCCCTGGCAACACTACTTCAGACTTCAGAGTATTACTCTGATCTGGAATAGTCTTGCTGCAGCAACCTGGGGCCATGCTTCCTAACTAGGAGCCAACAGAAATTTTGCACTCCTGGACACCCCAACCCTGCACCCAAAATAACACACCTTCTCCAGCAACTGCAGACATGCCTTCCATAGTTCAAGCTCAATGTCTAATGAGCATTTCTCAACAATTGCAGTTTATATGGTGCTGCTTCCTGCCTATTGCACACCTCACGCTTACTGAGAGTGCGCATATTTTGGATTTGCAACATTTGAAAATACTGCACATCTTTTACCATCACTCAAACACAGTAGGTGAGGGTGTGCATTGACAGGCACTGTGTTTGAGTGATGGTAAGCCATGTGCAACAGTAGTGAACAATGTTATTTCTAGCATATTAGGTATACAGACACTTGTGTAAATGGGTTAGTCAAATTTACCATATAAATGCTTCTCATACACTTACAGCTCTTACAGCAAGAAGGTTGAAAAAACAGTTGTATATCTTGCACTTTATTGCCATAATCTACAATCTTACAACAGTAAAACAAAAGTTGCACACCCTGTACTAAAACCCAATACCATCTGCACTCCACCCCTGCACTTAACACCTCCTGCATTGGGATTAGTGAGATGATTTATTATCTTAGTAGTTATTGTAAGGTTCTCGCTGTTAAACGTAGCACAATGCCACTTAAAGTGGTTAAGTGATGCACAGTTTTATTAACTGAATGCATCTGGTTCATATGTGTAGTTTTCTGGGTCCTGTTTACAACCCGGGTAGGCCATTCCTTCAGTAGGTGCACTGCTGTGCTTCGTGCAAATCAGCTGTTTATGTCAAGTGGCAGATCACGCAAACATTGGCATTAAAAAAAATAAATAAAAATAAATAATTGAAACACAAAAGGCAGGCTGTCCACAGTTTTGCATAATGTCCAGATATTTGCATCAAATATTTGGCCTGTTCCTTGTAAAATGGGTGGTTTATTGTGAAATCAATGAATATTGCAGTCAGCAATTCTAATGAGTTCACACCTCATTTGCATCTTTAGGGCTAACTCTACACTATAAAAAGATAACTGTAGCTAAGGAACTTGAAGGTGAGCAGACTTGTGTATTTGGATGAAACAGAATATTGGTATTCCTTTGTGATTTTTCTGCATAGAAGTCTTAATTTTTCTAAGGTGTGTCTGTATTATTCAAGGACATTTTAGATTTTGTAAACTTTAACAAATGCATTTATATATCCAGGTGAAAATGGAACTTTTATCTGTATGCACTTCTTATACTTCACTGTTAGCACAGGCAGTTTTGGCAGACATTTACATTTCTGCGATAGACGGATTATACTTTCAGCTCAACTATGTTCTTAACAGTTCCTTTTGCACTATCCTATAGGAGATGCAATGTACATGTCACTGTCACTGGTGTTAAGCTTCTGAGATGGCCCACGACAACCTCCATAGGAGTGGTGGGCACAGTGGAAAGTGATTGGCATTCATAAATTGACTTTTCCTTTGAAAAAGTGTAGACATCTTGATAAATCTGTGGATCTGTGAAAAACGTATATACATTACTTATGTGATATTCTTTGTTTTTTTTTCAGACTTTCATTTGTGTGTGCATGTGGGGGGGAGCCACCTACCATTCTGCTGTCCAAAATGAGAAGTTTGTTTCAAGTGCTTTATGTTGAAAATGTGAAGAAAACCTGATAATTTTGTTGAAAACATATACATTACTTATGTACTATTCTATAGTTTGTACAAAAATTTGTTGAAAACATATACATTACTTATGTGGTATTCTGTGGTTTGTACAAACTTTAGTTTGTTTGAGAGGGGGAGGTGGGGGAGTCACCTAAATTTCTGGTGTACGAAGTGAGAAGTGTATTTCAAGTGCTTTATGTTGACAAAGGGTACACAGACTGATTATTTTTGTGAACAAATACATTACTTATGTGATATTAATGTGTTTTATCCTTCTCTGTTTTATGTCGCATAGGATTATGGCATCCAAACCTACAAATCCACGAAAACCTCTTTTCAGTGATGCTGAGAATGAGGTCATAATCCAGGCTCTGAGGTGGCATGGAGCATTTCTGCTTGAGAGAGGCCATGGGGATACGGCTGCCAGAAAGGAGATTTACAACCAGTTAATTGATGCAAATGCAGTTGGTGGCATAGATTCCAAGTAAGCTTACATATGGCAATATTTATAATGGCTTGTAGATGAAAATAATAATTTAACTACTACTTCCTGTGATACATGTTTTCTCGATCTGTATCTGTTGATAAGTTATACAGTTATACAAGAGAGTTGTTCAGTAGACATGGGTGTGGGAGGAAGTCTCAGACAAGTTTCAGTTTCAGCTATTTCTTACAGAGCATATAGGCAATTGTGTATTCACTGTCCCCCTGTGTTATTTCCATTGTGATGCCTAATTGCCATCCTTTCCTTGCTTCATTTCTTCCAGGGTATCCTCTCTGCAAAGTGCTGAAACATCTGCACATGGTAAGCAAATGTTTCTTTGCTTATTACTAATCATTATTTAGATATTCTGTATGTGTGAGAAGAGTGTAATGAGTGTCTGTATTGCTGTAGCATCTGTGATTGTGTGACCAGTGTTACTTTTTCTTCATATATTTTGGGTTAATATTTAGGGGAGTAGTAATTTCATTCTTGTGTTTGTTGTTTATTATCATGGGACCCTACTACCTGACGTCAGAGAATCTGTATACACTGATGATGATGGTAGCCAAACAGAGGCACAGTCTGGGGGTGCAGAGGTTGAATCTGACACTGAGGTTGTGACTCACACATCCCCTGGATTTCTTTCAGACAGTATGCTTATACATACCCATTCCACTGAGCCCTCAGATAATGGACAGGTTGAGGGTGACACAGTTGATCAGGGTAGTGTGGTTACTGTGATTTCAGTACCAGTTCACTCTGTCCATAGCCAAAGTGTGGGTAAGGTGCAACACAGGAAGGTTGGTAGGGATACTCAGAGGAACCATGTTGTCCATCCTCCACCTGATGCTGGTGTGTCATTAGGTGCCATTTGATGTATGTTTAAGGCCATCATGAAAGCACAGGCATGTTCTGCTAGGGCCTCCAAAGACATGCTTAGGGTTCTAGATGTGGCACAAGCTGATGTGCATGACTGCCTCCACTGTGTGGCTAATTCAATGGATCGGATGAATGAATCAATGGAACAGGCAGTGTCTGTTATGGAGCATCTGCTGTGTGGGGGACAGCATCCACATGGCCGTATGTCCACAACATCACCTAGTGTTAGCCAACATGACCATGCCCAATCCCACTCCCATAGTGGCACTACTTCTACTGCACAAAGAAGAAACAGGTAAGAGTGCTAACATAATCAACAGTGAAGTCCAACAAACAGCTCAAAGAAAACCAGACTCACAAAGCCAGATCTAGAAATAAAACTTAGTTTAATGTAAAATCCAATTTATATCACAAAGCTTTCAGGATGAAGTCCCTTCATCAGTGTGTAATAAAGCAATATTCAACTCCATTTTATAGTAAAACACATGACACAGCCAACCAATCACATGGAAAGAATAATTAGGAAAATTACATTTAACTTTGTTAAGCATAATGTATGTAATTAGAATAAATTGTCTAATAACAAAAATATTATTTCATGTAAAATATGTAGTTAAAAACTTAATTCAGAATTTTAAAACAATTCATATGGCAGAAAACAATACTTTAATAGCCAATAAGCTTATGTTTCTGAGTAAAATGACCAATCAAAATAAAAAGTCAAATCACACTATTCAGTTGGTGAAAAACCAAAGATAATAACATTCATTAGCAGCTATGAGCAGATATAAGGAAGTTATGTCAAAGACATACATTTTAGAAGTGCTGAAATAGCAAATATAAGATTCATTTGAATTCATGCTATTTTATGTAATTTTTTGAAAAGTACATCATAATAAAAGATATAAATAAGTCTTGCAATCCTATTTAACATTAAGAATAATCATTTTATGTACTAACAAGAATGATTCCTATTCTAAAATATTACACAGTACATACTTTAATGGCCAATAGGCTCATACTTTTAACTTTTTTTTATGCAATAAAGGCCAAAAATTAAATGGAACTACCTACTTCGTCAAAATTCAGAAATAGTCACATTCATTGGCAGTCATTATAAAACACTAAAAAATCTTAGACATATATCACACATAGTTATCATGAAATCAATTAACCTTTATAAAACAAGAAGCATTTAAACTCATTCAGAATATGTTAACTATCGATTTTAAATATTATTTGTTAATTATGCGTGTATATAAGAATGATCATTTCATATACTAAACAGAACAATCCCTGTTCTAGCGAGTTACACACTACAGCCTTCAATGGCCAATAGCCTCAAATGTTTAGGTTTTTTATCCAGTCAAGGACTAAGATCAAATGGCACCACCTAATTTTTCAAATTTGAAAAATAGCACTATATTCACTGACAATCATAATATGCTAAGAAAATCTTGGAGACATGTCACACATAATAATTCTATAATCAGTATGTCTTTATAAGAAAAAACATTTAAATTCATTGAAAATAATATTTATTATTAGCTAGCAAGCTATTAACCTTGAATGTGGTTCATTAATTGTACATGTGAATTTTACATGTGAATTTGAGGGCACATTCAGCTTTGAAACATTAACTGATGTTCAATATGTTATAATACATAAGTTGCATATAAATACAATCTTTATACAACATAATAGCAGAACACCAATATATCCAAGTTTAACTACTGCAACTATGTACCTTGTTAATTACAAACTAACTACAATAAACATAGGAAAAAGCATAGAATAAATTAAATACAATTAAAATCTGTTTTGATTTATTTTAAAACAGGTTTGATACTGATTGTGGCATCTATCCCAGGGGGTGATCAGCTTCAAGCCTAAGTATCCATTTATATTCTGCAATTTCCAATTTATTAAGATATCTACCCCTTAAATTCAATAATATTTTCAGAATGACTCTAAACATAAATATATGCTTAGGACCATTATCAACATGGTGTTTTGCAAGGGAATTAGTTGTAATACTATGTTTTATGTCTGAACAATGCTCCATAATTCTTTCTTTCTTTTAATTTCCTAGTAGATTTTCCTATGTAAAAAGCAGGGCATACTGTACATGTTGCTAAATAACCTATATTGACCATATAATGTAGTAAAACAGCAAAAAGAGAAATTCTTATTATTAACAGAATTAACAAAATGTGTAGTCTGTGCTATATTCTTGCAGTTAACACAATTATGGCATGTAACATTGAATTTTTTATTCACTTTTTTTCTTGTTTCGGGTATTAGTTTCCTTATAACGCAACTGTTGTTTCAAATATATACGTTCTTTATAAGCAAAGTGTGCCATTCCACCAATATACTTTTCTTAATCCAGTAGTGCCTGTAAAATACTTCAATTATTTCTAATGTTGTTCATAACTCCATTGATCCTAGTGTTATACCTAGTTATATGCTTAACCAAGGAGCTACTAGGCATATTCCCAATATGTTGCTTATGATAGCTATCTCTCATAAAATATGGTCTGGCCTTATCAGCTCTCTCTTTCATTATATGATCTAATGATTGCTTTAACAGAGCCTCACTATATTTTCTCTTCTGAAATTCATATATAATTTCTTTTATTTGCTTGTTACAAGTATTTAAAGCAATGTTTAATGTACTGGCTCAGAGGGTCTCAAAAATTGACTTGTAATTTTTCCCTTGAAAATATTGGGTGAATGCATGCTCTCTCTATGCAAGAATCTGTCAGCCTGCAGAAACATAAGCTTATTAGCTATTTATTTATTTATCTATTGCATTTGTTGACCGGGAAGATCCACTGGGCCAAACAGTGCCCATTTTCAGTGGAAGCCCGGGGAGAAAAGCTCCACAGAGATACTCATACATATAATTTGATAAAACTCAGTAACAATACAATGCTTACAATATGATAAAAGACAAGATAATAGATATATTAGATCAATCTGCAAGTGCACCAGAGCATACAATACATTCAATGTGATAAAAATACAGGAGGCAACTATGTCAGATTAAACTGCCGAAGCTCAGGTAATAATGCAGAGTATTCAAATTGACAAGAATCCATATAACAGTCGTTTCAGATTAGACTGACAGTAGTTGGCACTGAGATAGGCATCATAGAGTTGTTAAAAATATAATACAGTACCTTTTGTAAAGGGCATGGAATTAGTACAGGAGATGGAGGTAAATGTAAAGGTAATGGAGGTGGAGAGGGGAATAGGGGGGGACGGTGGAAAAGAGTAAAGTCAGGTTATGGGTTGTGAAGTGTTAGCACAGGAGCATTAAAGTATTGTTTTCTAGAATATAAATTGTTTTAAAACTCTGAATTAAGTTTTTAACTGCATATTTTAAATGAAATAAATATTTTTGTTATTAGACAATTGATTTATTCTAATTACATAAATTATGCTTAGCAAAGTTAAATGTAATTTTCCTAATTAGTTTTTTCCATGTGATTGGTTGGCTGTGTCATGTGTTTTACTATAAAATGGGGTGAGCTGAATATTGTTTTATTACACACTGATGAAAAGACTTTTCCCCCGGATTTACTAATCTTCCGTGTAAGACTAGATTAGTCTTACACGGAAGCGCCAGTCTAAGAGTATGATGGCAGCGCCATGCATATTAATGCGGGCATGCTGCCTCAACTCTAAAGTTTACACGGAGCGTGGACATGTGTATGGGGCATGTCGGACTGCCGAGCAGTCCAATAATCCACGCCCCTGCAATGAAGAAACACCGCAATTCTGAGTTACATGAGTGAGTTCGCTCACATGTGCAGTGTAACACTACACCCCCCATATGTTAAACTGACAAAATTAAAAAAAAAAACTTTTTTTATTTTTTTTTATTTCATCTGATATAGCTGCCTGTATTTGCACGGGTTTGCCCATTGCTTAGCTACAGTTAGCAGCTTGGAAACCAGAAGAGGATAATAAGAAAAATATATTCGAATTAAGCAAAATAGCAATAGCGTAGTGGTTAGTGCCTTTGCACAAAGAGGAGGCATTCCCAGTTTGAGTCCCCCTACTGCACGTTCTATTTTCTGTTAGAAATCTGTATACAAAAATATATCCTGACATTTTTTATGTATAAGTTTTGTAAAAAGCATTGAAATGTCAAATGTAGTAGTGAACTAATTTTATATATATATATATATATATATATATATATATATATATATATATATATATGAAGGTGAAATGGTTATGCATTCTGAGGCATGAGTACCCTATTTTAAGCAATATAAAGTACTGCTAAACACATTTTACCAGTATTGAGCATATTTAAATCCAATTGCGTGTAGCTGTGCACCGTGCTAACCAGCGCAATGTCGGGCAATGTCGAGCAATGTCAAGCAACGTCGGACAACATCGAGCAATGTCGAGCAACGTCGAGCAATGTTAAGCAACGTTGAGCAAAGTCAGGCAACGTTGAGCAAAGTTGGGCAATGTTGGGCAACGTCGGGCAAAGTCAGGCAAAGTTGAGTAAAGTCAGTTAAACACGGCCATACCTCCTTTACTGTACCTTAACCAGTCAGGTCTGCCCAGTAGGAAAATAAAAAGTAGTGACAGGGCTTGAACTCAGGATACTGTACACTATAGTCACAGTACTTAACCACTAAGCCATAGCAGCATTTCATAAACATGCACTTTCAACAGACACATATCTATCAAAGGAATTTTAAACATTGCCAACATCAGCTAAGCAGGCGTGCCTACAGCTGAGTTTTTCCAAAAGTGGCCAATCACAAATAAGTGCAGGAAATGAGGCATATTTAAGCTCCACATGTGGGAATACTTGCTATAACTGGTTGTAGCTTCCTTCTCCAGTCAGCATGGCTGGTGTTGGAGAAGGCACTCGATTTAGAGTGCAACGCTGGGGCAGTGAGGAGTCCAAAGTAATGGTTTGGCTCCTTGTCCACAATCATGAGGAAAGACTCCTGCTGGGCCAGTACCAGGGCACCCAATATAAAACGGAGGCCTGGAACAGTCTTGCCCATGATCTCACCAGTGCCACTGGTGTTCCTCAGACTGGTGAGCAGGTCAGGCACCATTATTCTGACCTGAAGCGACATAGGGAGGATCAACTGGACCAGTGGATCCAGGAATCCTGTGTGATGCCTAATGCCCCAGTACTGAGTAAGTAGCCATTGTATTAAATAGTTAAGAATTGCTATGGTTGGCTATACTATGAATAGGTATGTCTCAATATCACTGCATTTACTTCACAGCTGCAGGTGTCTGGGCTATGAACCAGCAAGCCCATGAAGATAGGCTGCAAAGGCTGTGTCATCAGGCAGGTTAGTAATTATTCTGCATGTACTGTTATATAAAATAAATGAGAGAGCCTTCGAAAAGTGTTTTAACCCAATAAATAAAGGTGTAGTAATCCTTTAATAAATGTATAATTCCTGGAATACATCTGTATCATTTTCTTTGATATGTTGTTGTACTGTTCCATTCTACAAATAGTAGTGTTGTATTAAGCAGTGTCAACCCACACTTGGGTAGGCCCATATAACATGGATGAAGGGAGTGCCAGTAGCTTTTATGCATATTTACAGCCCTCAACTGTTGGTTCATGCCCAGCATGTACAGGTTAATTTGGCACATGAGTAGCTTGGTATTGTGTTCCCCAGAAATGTCAGTGTGCTGCCAGAAATGTAGGGAGCTGTTAACATATAACTGATATTTTCAGCTGAACATATCTAGATAATTATATGAAAGTAGAGCTGTCAGTGTACCATCTTAGCAGTAGTGTGTGTGAGCAACTCTCAAAATATGTTGCAGTAACATCTGCATCTTGGACAGTTTGTATGTAAGATACAGCTCGTGTATATAATGAACTAGCAAAATCCAATTGCACAATATAAGGACATTGGGTAGTGTAATAATACATGTAAGGGACATATAACTGCAGTTAATAGGAATGTACTGAAAACTAGAAGGATATATAAGTTGTTAATTGAGCTATCTTTTTCCACCCTACTGTATGTGCATAAAAATGCAATTCCACACCTCAATCGGTTTGTCTAATCTCAAAACATTTGTTGGGACATATGTCCTATTGGTTTATAAATATTAGCATTTATTTCTATGCATGTGCCCTGTTAAAATACCACAATATTGGTGGCCTGTTGCCATCAATTAAACCTGCATGCTGTTGTAATGTCCACTATTGTTCTATATATGTATGTGTTGTGCTTGCTTTTCAACTGTTGAAAATCTGGTGTGTTGGGTTAATGGGAATACTTCTGCATGCTGTTATATCTAATTGGGAATGCTGTTGACTGTTACTAACCCATATTTTTATTAAACTCTCCAAAACATAGTTCGTATGGGAAGGCCGGTCCCAGCGGACCCACCTGTCTCACCTCAGCTGTCCATGGCACATGGCACCAGCAGATCTGGTGCACAGCCTGGGACCTCCTCCTCCATTGGCCCTGTGCCACCTTCAGGTGGAAGAGCTGCAGGGGATGGGGCTAGGCCACCCGTGCAAGTGTGCGTGGAGGAGGGGCACCTATCACCCTTCGAACGGTCTGGGCTGTGGTGTGTAAAGAGATTGAACGTTCTGTTGCAGAACCTCTATGCCAGCTTGAGGCCCGAGTGGCGCAACTCCTGGGTCAGCCTGCCCCTCCTACACAGCCCCCAGCGCAGCCACCCTCTGGGTCGTGAAGGTGCAGTGGTGACTGCCCATGGGTGGGGACCTCAGTCCCACTGTTTCCATCATGGGCTTGCGATTTCCAAACATCCCTCCCCGTCAAAGGTGTTCACCCACCACATGTGTCATATACCACCCCTGTATGCATCTTGTTTGTCTTGTCTGTTTACCTCCCCAACCTACCTCCCCAAATATACCTACTTCCCCTACCCCACATTCCACTCTCACCTGAAAAAAAGGGCAATCTGCTCCCAAAAAGAAAATTACACCCCATACATAGCTGCCCATTTTACACACATGTCCACTGGACACATTAAATGTTATTTAATTGGCATTACAACATACTTTGTTGTCCTCACCCCTCTCTCAGGGGTTGAAGGTTTCATATCTACCTCCAAATTTATTGCATATGCACAGCTGTTGCTGTTGAAGAAATGGGCAGCTATGGACCTTCCCTACACCCATCCTGTACATCCTGAGCTATTTTCCATACTGTCTTTCCCTCTTTGTGCCCCTTTTTCACCACTTTCCTATCTCCCCATTTTTCTTTTCTTTCAAAGAAATGAGCGCGGGGGTTAGCGGGAGTAAGCACTATTAAGCAGTAGTTAGCTGGTTTGTGCGAGTTTGTGCTTCTTTGCACTTGGCTAAGAAATGTGCAACAATGCGCAAACCCGGGCAAACCCACTTACAACTGCTTAAAAGTGCCTTAGTCACTCTGCATGTGAGGGCCCTTGTTCTGCTCAGGAGCAAAATAAAACACCTCTGTAAGTCTCGAACCCCTGACATTGCACATAATACACATGACGTACTACTAAGCCACGGTAGATTTACATCAAGTTGGTGCTTAAATAAATATATCATGCATCAGAATGAGTGAACGTAAAGGAAAAATAGGAATACCATACCACACAACATGTTCTGTGGATGTTGACCAACAGTTGCTGTGGGATTACATTACATAACTGTGATAAGAGAAGCAGCCATTCTAGCAGGAAATAATGTTACACCATCACTTTACAACCCCACACAGTATCACAGCAGGACAAACACTGGCATATCTGTTTAGGGCAGATGCCATACCTCCCGACTGTCCCTAATTTTCAGGGATGTCCCTGATTTTGGCGCAAATTTTAGCTCTGTCCCTCTGAATCCTTCCGAAAACTACTGACTTTGGCCAGAAAGGTGGTGAAGAATGAATAATGACAATAATTAAGAGTTAGACACTTCTTTTACTTCAGAAAAGGTGTATTAATTCATATGCTCTGATTCTCTCCATGTCTCAACTTAATGGCACTAATATTTTAAAGGGGTCCCTGATTGTCCCAGACTTTTTCTTGACTTTTCCCTGAGTCTGTTCAAATATGTACCTGATTGGTTGAGAGGTCTGGCAGAGGCAGAAACACAGAGGCATATCAGCCTTTCTGCTGTTACACACTGTGCAAATAGCTTTGGAAGGAGTTTTGGAAGAATACTCTTATGAAGGAATACAACACTGAAATACAAATGGATGTAGCCATGTACTGGTAGCAACCAACTGTAAGAATGTCATTGCTCTATTGCTGAAAAGAGCTGTGTGGTGCACAGACAAAAAATAACAGGCTATTCTCTGGCTATCATGTGGATAGGTCCACAGTTGGGAGTTACGTAGACAGACTACTTGCCTTGATAAACTAACATGTACACAGCAACCCTGTAAGTCCAGCAAGATAAAATCCACACAATAGTACTTACACTCTCTGTACTTCTGTAACCCTACCCAAATGTAGAATATACCTGTGTGTGCAGGGTCTACCAAGGATGTAGGTAAGCATACTCACAGTACTGAAATGTGTCCAGTTTTTTCTGAGCAGCTTGTGCTAATGTCAACACTAAAAAAGCACAAACTGTTTAGAACTGAGTAAATGAATATTCACAGTATAGTAGTTCACAAACAATTCTTGTGCCAAAGGAATACATCTCAATAACTAGCTTTGTATGGCAGTTAATTGTAACAGTTGAAAAGAAAGTACATCTTTCCATGTATCTTGGGGTAGCATTTTGAGGGGTGAGTACATTTCTACACTGCCAAGTGGGTACTGGAAGCAGCAACATTAGGTCTGAGTACAAAATGTAAATCTCTGGCTACACTCCTGGATTCTGATATAAGAACTATACCAACCTTCTGTCTTAAACAATGATGTCCACAGCAAATAAGGATGATCTCCATCTTGGAAAGCTGAAAGGGCCACACCTACATGTGTCAGAAATTTATAGTACTGAGTTGTTATGACAGTGATTACTGCAATTACTACACAGCAGGCTGCATGCAATTAGCAAATAGTGGCCACTAACTGGTGCAGAGGCCATCACATGCTCATGTGCAAATTCCTACAAAAGCAGGCTGCAATCTCTGCCAACAAACTCAATCACTCTATTGCAGAGACTGACAGAGAGGGATACAGAGACAGAGAGACAGAGAAAAAGAAAAAGAAATATTACCAAATCATACAAAGGAAAGGTATGTGACACATATGTCTTTACTGGCATGTAGTAGATGTTATTGAAGAATAGTCTACATAATGTGAACCATTCATATATGGCAGCAGTACTTCTTTATGCACAGATGTTCTGCTTAACTACTGCTATGGACAATACTGTGTGTACCTGTGGGCAGTGGGACATACCTGTGAAATGTGTAGCTCAGCATTAAATGTCAAAGATCTGATCCATGTTATCTGTGTTCTGTACAGTAGTGTGGCCAATGGCTGTTGGGGGGATTAGCGCTAACATTATATAAACATGGGTATGACAGAACAACACATGCATGATAGTCATATTAAAGTGTAGCTTAGCACTGGCAACTGCTTTAGCAGTCCAGTATGCTTATCTAGCATCTGTTGCCATATATACCCCGCTAATGTTAGTGTGTGTTCATATGTGACACATGTTTGTGTTGCAGCAAGGCCCAACAGTTTAGCTGTGAGGTCCAGGGACTTACAACAGTGTGGACCTTGTGTGTGTGTATGCCACACACATACGGAGAAATATATATGTGTCATATATATATTCACATCTGTATATGTGCATAGAGCAGGGGACATATTGCAACTGTTTGTGAAGGGGGGAGATATATATGTTGGTGAAGGTTAGTATGCGCATATTTGTATGTAGGCTTTAGTGTGTGACAAACAAGACAGCATACAGTGCTGGTATATGACATGTGGTGGTTAAACACTGTGTGTGGTTTGTTCAGTTTGCAATGCTGACACCAGTAAGGCCTGCTAAAGCTACCTGGGCTGTGAATACCTTCAATGCATTTATCCCAAGACTGTGCGATTTTATGACATTACTGTACACCTTACATCTTTTGTATAATTGATATTCTCACTATGAAAGGTGAAATGTATATGTGCCTACATATATATGTATATGTAGACCAATGGATATACTCATACACACCTACATCTACTTGTTGTAATAGATTCTCTGTACTGTTGACTGACTGTGATGATCAATGTTTGTGAATATGTCAAAGATGTGTATCTGTGGGATAGCTTAGTGGAAATTGTTTATGTCATGGTATTATGGGTCTTGGCTTTGATCCTAGCAAAAGCTGTGTGTTCTGTTGCTAGGCAGAACAAGTGCTATTGCATACAGTGTGATTAAGTCCCTTGATTTTAACTAGGGTATGTCACTGGAGGCTAAAGCACTACATCTATGATTATTGATTGGTACCGATGTTTAATGCAAATCCTGTGTGTACTGTAGTACTACTTGAAGCTCTGGGCCTGTACAGGAAAGTATGGTGTATGTCCACATTGCTTGCATCCACTTTTTTGTGTGGTCCCTGTATTCATCACAGATTACATTTCTCAAGATTAAGGTTGTGTAAGTACTGACACACAGTACTGTATAGTACACACTGAAAGCTTATCTGGGTTGTCATACCTTTGTGTCCTGTAATTATGGCTGATGTGTGTGTGGGTATGTCTGTAACATGTCCTTTGACATATGTGTAGTAAAACATATAACTGCGTATCTAGCAACATTCATAGTGTACTACAGCAGTATGCGACCTATATTCCCAATTGTGCACATAGTTTGGCTACGGGTTTGGCATTAACAAGTTGTGTGGTATGATAGTAATACATTTACTGGACCTTACACTCATTGTGATGGATGATATATTTCTTTACACATCAGCTTGATGTATATCTGCTGTGGCTAGGTGGTGCATCGTGTTGCATACAGTGTGCCAGGTACTCTTGTACAGTCTTATATAGTGATTTTAGTTTGTTGCTGTGCAGGACATGGTTCATTAGATAGAGAGTGAGCAAGGCACTTTCAAGCAGTTGTGGGGTGAGCAGTGATAACTGGCAGTTACAGTGTTTCACTCTCGGTTAGCTTATAGGTTGCTATATATGGCAGTTCAGTGATATCTGTACTGTATAATGTTAAATGTGCCATATGACTTGCTCAGACATATTTTTGTATTTATGTCTTCCAGGGATCATGGCCTATCACAGGAACCCCAGTTACAGTAGTGCTGAAGATGATATCATTACTAGCAGTATGATTCAGCACTACCATCTCATGTTCTCATGAACCAGCCAGGACCAGCAGGAGCGTACTGCAATGTGGCAAGATGTTGTCCGCAGGGTCAATGAGGTAGGCCTGCATAACCGGACATATGAGCAGGTACGCCACCACTGCAGTAATCTTCTCAGACATGTCCGTCAGTGTGCTGCTGATGTGCGTAGACAACAACTTGCAACAGGAGGTGGTGTTAATATCCACCCCCCCTCACCAGAGTGGAGGAGCTGATCCTGAGCCTGGTGGCACCTGCCAACAACAACAGCAGCAGACATACACCATGATGGAGGTTGGAGCCATCCAGCAAGCACACACGGAGCATGCAGGTAACATGGCATATCTGTAGACTACTGTTATCTGTATTGGTAGATCATGAATATGTGAGATGTGGAGTGTGTCGTTTAAAGATGTGGAGCCTGTTGCTGTGCAATACTGATTATTTGGAACATAATCTGTAGCCCTGTGAATGTTAACTGTTGTTGTACTGTAAAATTGCAAACACACAGTAGCAATGCCACAGTTGTGGCCACTGACAAACTGTCTCATCTCTATGTAGGTCACTCTGGGATGACATCAAGGCAGCGGACAGATGCTGGTGAGTGTGTTCTACATTTATTATTGTAAATAAAAAGTGCATGTCATAGTTAAGGTGTAGGCCATGTACACATGTAACACACCTACCTATAATGCATGCTGTGCATGTTTGGTGTAAGAGCACGCACATCTCACTAATGTGATTAGCTGCCTCAAACACATGCAATACCCAAACCATCACAAACAAATGTGGCTAGACTGTAGTGACCATTGGATAGGCACAGTTGATGCTCAACATGCACATAGCATACATATCTATGTCATACTCAGAGTATTTTAACATGCTACACATAAAGGATTCCCAAACCCTCTGTAAAGACACACTCCAGTATCCAAAATCTCATCCACACATTACACATAATATACCTGAGGGGTAGAGGCCTATCATGGGGCATTTAAACACTCTGCAACACACTACACATTCATGTCAGGGAATGCTCCTTGTTGGCCTCCTTACAAACTCACATAACAACTGGTTGTAAAATGGTGAATTTAGCCAAGGTAGTACAGGTCCGGCACAGCATGATTAGTGTTGGTTTGTGAAACATTTGTAGCCTTGAGTGACCACCTGATGCTTCATGATAATGGCCTATGGTACTATACCCCATCCAGTTATTGCAACCACAGTACTACACATAGCTTTCATTGTTAGGAACCTTAATGTTGCGTGTGTGCACACATATGCACCTCTAGACAGTATGCATACCAATCACCATTTGCTCAACTGACACATATATGTCTTGTGATGTTATTGAGTGGCTAGGTCATATGACACATATTGGGTATGTGTAGTGTTTAAATATGCAGTTGTGTTTTAGCATTCCATGTCATGGATGAGACTGGCATGTCCACAATATGATCTACACTCACCATAAGTACCGTACATTGGGTATGTGGCCGAATGGTATTCCATCAATTATCCATGCACCACTGATAATGTTGTGTGAATACTCATCATGCATGTGCTAAAAATGTGTCCACAATTATTTGCTAAAGACACAGAGGCTGTAATTAGCATTGGATACCTATCTGACATGCAGATACACATCCAGCAATGGTATATACACCTGTGCGTTATGGTGCACAGTACATTACAGGGTTATGAATACCTGCACAGCAATATTGTGTCCATGAATGCATTGTGTTCTGGGGGAGGGCCATCACCTAATAACAAAACACATGCATCAAAGCCATGTATACTGTTAGTAACAAGGACTGACTACACTTGCACTGCATGCTGTTGAGCAACACATGTCCTGCATGCTGACACGTGTGATATGACTGTTTTGCTTGTGATACTTTACCCCACCATCACCTGCTATTGTGTATGTTCTGTGATTGCTGGTGTTGTGTGTGTCTGCTTTAGGGAGGAGTGTTGTTTTGTGTGTGTGCATGTGTGCATGTGTGCACATGTGCATGTGTGCATGTGTGCATGTACACATGTGTGCATGTGCGCGTGTGCATGTATGCATGTGCACGTGCACACATGTGTGCATGTGTGCATGTGCGCATGTGTACATGTGCGAATGTGTGCATGTGGTCTGAAGTCATGTTCAGGTCTTAAAGTGTGTTTCCTGTTTTCCTCTCACAGGTGCCAAGGTGGGCTGGTTCAGTACAGCAGGGAACCTGATGTCACTGAGACAGACAGTGATGATGAGGATAGGTCTGTTGAGGCACAGGCAGGTTTGTCAGGGTCTGTTGTTGGGCCACCAATTGACAGTACACAAGTCTCCACCCCATCCATGCACACAGTCATACTGCCTGTACATCCATCATCACCATTGCCCTTAGCTGAGAGACAGTGTACGGTTGGCACTGGTCAAGACAGTGTGGTATCTATGGCACATGTATCAGGACACAGCAGCCATAGCCAGATGTCTGGAATGGTACCACATAGGCAGATGCCCAGGGGTTCTCGTCAGAGCACTGCTGGTCATCATGCCCCTGGCAGACGTGCCACACCTCTTTCTACCACACACATATTCCAGGCTGTCATGGAGGCACAGATATGAATAGAGCAGTACACCAGACAGGGACTAAGGGCACAGAGGGCTCATTACACCTCTGTAAATGACAGTATCCGTGACCTAGCAGGTGCCATACGTAACTACACTGAGGTCATTGATAGACATTGGGGTGAGACATTGGATGTCCTCCACAATGTCATGTCCATGTGTCAGGAAAGTGCGGGACAGTTGAGACATCGACGTGGACCTATGCCAGCAACATCAGCAGCTGGAGGTTGCCGTGGATGTCCAGCAAGTCACAGCCGCTCCCGTAGTGCCAGTACCAGCCCCAGCAATGTTGGGGGGGGCTGTCCATAGAACGTCCTAGTAGACCACACACGAGCACATGGCTCTGGCCAGTTCCAGCAGGGACCTGGATCCAGTGGACATATGTCAACCTCTTCAGATAGTACCCAATCTGGGTTAGTACCTGATACTGTCTGTAGCACCCCTGCCAGGCACAGGTTCCATATCTGTGGCCAGAGACAGTGATCTGTAAAGCCTGCCAGGTACAGTATGTAGCTGTCTCACAAATCCCTGTATATGGCAGCCACATGGTGGAGCTGTGTGCATGCAGACACACACACATAAACCAGAAACCTAGGGCAAACACATACCCACACACATTACATTAACATTGGCCCATAACAGTACTCATGGATCTCACACACACACACTCACAAACACATGCCGATTGTATGGCTCAGTGTAGGCCTCTGGCAAACCAACAACACACCCTGTGCATATGATGAAACCTGTGCCACCTCCTGTCATCTGTAACATTGATGCAGGAACAGGCTAACATGGTGCAGATGCACAGGGTGACTTTAATAAAGTATAGCAATGGCTGGATGTGTAGCATGTTGTCAGCAGTAAAGTGTAATGATATCCTTGAAGGTGTAGCTGAGCAGACATGATGCATTAAAGCTGTAATTAGCAATGTTGTATTGTTTTCACCAGTGTTTATTCCAATTGTATTTTGTTTGCCCTTGTGCCACTTGGCTGATGTGTGTAGTTGTGTCAGCATGCATTATACAGTGGACAGTAAGTGTGGGGTGTGTGCAACACAGATTTGCAGGTGTCCATTTTTGAACATGGTGGAGGTGCACTGTCTGCATGTACATGCATATTGGGCACATGGGCAAGGTGACATGCCCTGTATTGGCCAGTGTTAACACTCCATAGTTTCTATTGGTGGCCAGTATGCATAGTGCTACACACATTTTGGAACTTGAGTCCTCATGTGTGTGTATGACATGGGTTGACACTGTGCTGTGGGTGATGCTGTTGTTGCTGTCATTGGTTTGCATTACTAAGGTTAACACTGTCCCAGCTGCATAATCCTTTAGTAATGCACACTGTACACCTACAGGGTTGAATGGACCGTGTTATCACAAACACAAGAAATTCTCACTTATACAGTAAAAGTGCATTAGTCTCATGGACCCCTGCCATAAACTAAATATATAATAGAAGGTGTGAAGTTGTACCAAAAAAGAGTTACATACCAAGAAGGGATAACCTCTCTGGTCATAATCATTGGGAAAATACAATCCCTCAATAAACATACAAGGCAAGCTTCAAACTACAAAATGGCAAGGATTCCAAAGACAACACTAAAGCTTTCTATAGTGTTGTGTATAATCTACAGGGGAAATCTCAGATCGGGTCACAGTTAATGTAAATGGTCACAAAGTACACTTATCTGACTGACATTACCAATTTCTTGTCAGACAGTTTGAATGCGGATTTCACCACCCTGTCGTTACACAAGGGCCACATTTCCAGACCTGAAGAATGTAAAACCTGATGATTCACAGACACTCTAGTTAAAACATCTCTTTACCAAAGTCCAAACCACAGTGGCAATGGTACTGGACAGTGTCCCTGGCTGTGTCATACACAAGCTGACATATGAAGTCACCACTCACCTAAACACTCTGTCCAGATGCAGCCTCTATACAGGTTACATACTTGTGGAATGACGCATGGTAATGGTGTTCACAGTCCACAAGGGTTGAGCTACAACGTCTTCTTCTTCTCCTTTTGGATGCTCTCATTAGGGGTCACCACAGCAGATCATCTGTTTCCATTTCTTCCTGACCTCTGCATCTTGCGCTGTCACACCATCAACCTGCATGTCCTCTCTCACCACAGCCATAAACATCATGTTAGGCATTCCTCTTTTCCTGTTACCTGGCGGCTTCATCCTTAGCATCTATTTCATAATATACTCTGCATCCCTCCTCAGCACATGTACAAACCAACTTAATCCTGCCTATCTGGCTTGGTCTACTAGCCTTCAAACCTGGACTGACCCTCTAATATACTTATTCCTAAACCTGTCCACCCTCACCACACCCAGTACAAATGTTAACATAAATTGATTAAGGGTAGAACTACAATAGATCCTGGAAACTCTCACCCTATAAGCCAGACAAATGTTATCGGAAAGGCTATGGAGCACAGCATTATGGAACTCATTAACAGAGACATTATGAACCTGCAAACACTGCACAATACCCACTTAGGTTCTCTAAATGCCAGATCATGGCTCCTACACCTAGTAGGCTTCAAGCCAGTTAACAAGGCTATAGGTGAGGGAGGGGAGGTCAACACAGCCAAGCTATAGCTCACCAGCAATTCTTACCCATCCCACATTCTGGTATTATACATAACCTCAACAGACTGACCATAAACGATTGTTAGATGATGGATTGACAACTGACGCACAGATGTAGGACACACAGTAACATTTACAGCCTCCATGTACAATTATATGCCAGTAACAAGTGGTATTTACCTGCACTCAGTCCTGGGACCACTCCTGTTTGGCATATAGCTTTCTTAGGTACAGGCAAACACAGTAGGGATATGTCTGCCCACTTTTGATGAAAATGCATACTGTGGGCTATACTTTATTTGCCAGATGACACACACATCCTCCAAAAGGGTATCATAGAGACAGATACCTGATGTCAAACTCATGCTGTAAAGCTATAAGCCAAAAAAAGCATAGTTATCCACTTTTAGAAAACAAACTATCCCCAGAGTACAACATAGGTAGTAGCCCCCAAAATGTGGAACAGGTACTAATGTATACATAGAGCCATGTGTTTAGTCATCTCCCCTTTGATAATCACATTACCAAAGGGTTTTGGAAATCCCTCTGTGGAGCACATAAGCAATAAAGGGGTTGAATGCAGATCCACAGAGGTTGTTGCACACCTATAATGAGTAGTCATATTTGCCAGACTTTGCTTGCTTTGGAACAATATTCAAATATACCTCAAGCATAAACCCTCACTCACACTCTTCAACAGAAACTGTGATGAGTGGATGTGAAACAGAAGACGTAGCCCAGGGATCACTGCAGTGGCTACGCTTGTCACTAGCATACAGAAGTAACCTAAGGTCTGGAAAGCGCCAGCATGCTCTGGCAAAGATAACAGATGCTTTCATGGAGAAAACAGAGTACCCACCTATGAAATAATTGGGGTCACGTGTATGTATATGGCTTTGCCCCACAGCTACCTTACATGTGTAATGCACATACAGTTGTCATTGTGATATGTCATACACTAGAAAAATCAAAACCCACTCCACATTGCCCAACGGTGTCACACACAGTCAGCAAGTGCGAGATTCAAACACCTTCCTAAGTACATTATTATATTACAGCAGTATGCATTTACACAACACGCTATACACATTACTGGGATTTCTTTGTTCCACAGGTATATTTGTAGGATGGTGACATCATCAGACTTGACAAAGATGAGTATACCACTTTTAAGGGGTGTGAGTATTCTCCAAAAAGGTTGCGCTTCCCCAGGGAGACGCACACAGTTGGCAAGGGCAGGATTCAAATCCCTACCTAATTACATTATGATACTACAGCAGTATGCATTTACACAACATGCTATACACATTACTGCAAGTTCACATTTCCACGGGTATATTTGTAGGATGGTGACATCATCAGACTTGACAATGATGTGTATACCACTTTTAAGGGGTGTGAGTATTCTCCAAAAAGATTGCTCCTCCCCAGGGAGACACACACAGTTGGCAAGTGCAGAATTCAAACCCCTATCTAACTACATTATGATATGATAGCAGTACGCATGTATACGACACACTATACCCATCATTGGGATTTCTCCTTTCCACAGGTATATTTGTAGGATGGTGACATCATCAGACTTGACAAAGATGAGTATACCACTTTTAAGGGGTGTGAGTATTCTCCAAAAAGGTTGCTTTTCACCAGGGAGACACACACAGTTAGTAAGTACAGGATTCAAACCCCAACCTAACTGCATTACAATACTATAACAGCACGCATTTACACAACGCACTATTCACATTACTAAGATTGTTCCTTTCCACAGGTATATTTGTAGGATGGTAACATCATCAGACTTGACAAATATGAGTATAACACTTTTAAGGGGTGTGAGTATTCTCCAAAATGGTTGCTCCTCCCCATGGAGACACACACAGATAGTAAGTGCAGGATTCAACCCCCTATCTAACTACATTATAATAATGCAGCAATAGACATTTACACAACACACTATACACATTATGGGGGGGTTTCATTTTTCCACAGGTATATTTGTAGGATGGTGACATCATCAGACTTGACAAAGATGAGTATACCACTTATAAAGGGTGTGAGTAGTCTCCAAAAAGGTTGCTCTCTCCACAGGGAGAGACAGACAGACACACATACACACACATACACACACACACACACAGTTGGCAAGTGCGGGATTCTTAATCCAAACTAAGTACGTCTTTACACTTCAGCAAGCAATATGGAGTTACAGGGTGCAATACAGACATTACTTGCTGACAGTTTGCCCAAAGGTTTTCTCACATTTGCTAACCTCAGCAGGTTTATCATATTAGGTGTATTGTGAGTGTATTGCATGCATAGGGCATGACCATATCATATATGGGTTGATGCACAACATGCTGGCACACACAGGGTCAAACCGGTGGCTAAGCTCTGTCAACCCAATACTGGACAATACAGTCAGGAGGAGTAGGGTCATACAACCACAACACCAACAGTTTCACATAGACCTACAATATAAGCACCAGCAAAACACACACATAAATACACATTACCATACTTGTAGAATACAAATATTAATCTGAAAAAGACAGAGTGTCCTCCTAAGCAGACAAGCAAGCAACATGCACCTCCAAGCACACGCCAGAAAACACATAATACACCAAAGCAGTGTGCCTCACAATAGGCCCTAAGGCAAAACAACATACTCAACACACTAGTAATAGGTGACTTCATAGTCAGGCACACAGATGTTCCACTCACTCAGCTGGACAAGGGGAAGGTGGTTCTGTCAGCTGTCTGTCAGGTGCTATGATCTACCACATAACACAAGCACTTACATCACTCCAGAACAGGTATATATATGACATGTTCTTTGTACATGTCAATGTGAATGATCTGAGACATACCTCCCAGGACATGACAAGAGATATATATTAGCTCTATGACCATGTAGCCCAGGCTTGTATGGCCCTGACCTTGAGTAGCATCTTACCTTCACCTACATGATATTGCAATATAACAGAAAGACGATAAACTTCAACAATTGGCTGAGCTTCTGGTGTCATTCAAAGGGGATTCAGTCTCTGTCTGCCTGTGATGACATGATAGACAAGCCTCGTTGCATAGCTACAGATGGTTTGCACTTGTTGCCCCTATGCTTCCGAATACTGGCCAAGGTTCTTGCTGTCCCCATATTACCTTTTTTAGGCAAGACTCAAAGGTTCATAGGTTCATAGGAAGGTACTAGGCTATCGGCCATGGGGCCTATACAAGCCCAGCCAAAAAGGTACCCTGGCTTTTGTCACCCAAGAAATGTATTTTCCTGTGCCACTGTTGAGCAGAGACACAGAAGTGATCCCCGGGGTGAATTTCCTATTTCCCATCCATTCTTGAAGAGTGCTAATGAGGAGCTTTGTTTGATATAGATAGGTAGTTTATTTTGGAGTATGGGAAGTCTCTGGGACAGGAATCTATCCTTCGGCCATGTTCTGTTTATTGTGGTGACAAGGTTTAGGTCCCTAGAGCATGTAGCTTGGAGGGATTGGGATTTCTTTAAGTGAAGCATGTCCAACAGCTCTGGGTTTGACATAGCTTTGTATGTTAGGCAGAGATCACCTCTGAGTAGGCGATATGTGACAGAGTAAAGCTGGAGTTTTTCGAGACGGTCTGTGTAGGGCATGTGTTTGAGGCCGGTAATCCTCTTTGTGAGGTATTTCTGCGGCCTTTCCAGTTGTTGCAGATGTCTTGTGAGGTACATACCAAAAGGGGCATTGTACTCTATAATGGATCTAATGAGTGATGAGTAGAGGGGAACAATGACCTCTTTTTTTCTGCATGAGAAACCTTTTGTGATGAGGTGTGCCATGTAGAAGGATGTCCTGACTACTGTGGCGATGTGATTATCAAAGGAGAGACTACTGTCCACCTGTGTTCCAAGGTCTCTTATCACACTTTTGGTGTTAAGTATACTACCGCCTATGTTGTAGTTCATGGGTACAGAGTTTTTACCAAAGGGGATGACAATGCACTTTTTGGCATTGAGCTTGAGGCCATGGCTTCAACAGCAGGCATCTGTCTCAGTGAGGCCCTTTTGTAGGATGTCCACATCGTTAGTAGTTTTGATTATGGCTCCTAGTTTGCAGTCATCTGCGAACTTCATTATCCAAATACCTTCTGTGTTAGCCTGTACTTCAGGGAAGTAGATACCAAACAGGACAGGACACAGGACTGAACGCTGTGGTACTCCACTTGTCACTGGTCTGAAGTCGGATTTGGAGTCTGCTACTTTCACAGTGTGAGTTCTGTCAGTGAGCCAGTTAGCAACCCATCTTGTGACATAGGGATTTATACCTATTTTAGTGAGTTTATCTATAATTCCAGAGTGGGGGATGGTGTCGAAAGCCTTGACAAGATCTAGATAGGCTGTGTGAACCACCTTACCCTTGTCTACGGCTTTGGTGACTGCTTCAAAGAAGTCTATCAGGTTAGGAGACATCACCTGCCTTTTACAAACCCGAACTGGTTGTGGTCCAGAGTTTGGAGATTACCAATGTCTTTGTTTATAAGTTCCTTGATGATACCTTCCATGGCCTTGCATACCAGGCTCATCAGGCTAATGGGGCACTAGTTCCCGGGGTCTGTGGTGGCTCCCCCCTTGTGTAGTGAGATAACCGTCACTGTGCACCATTCAGCAAGCACAAAGCCTGAGGTGAGGCTAAGATTGAACATGGTACATAGGTGTGGTGCCAGTTCATTCTGTAGTTTGCGTAGAACGCAGCCTGGGGTGTTGTCTGGTCCCATGGATGCTGTGTTCCTGGCTTTGGAAAGTGTGGTTTTTACCTGTGCAGCTGTGATGACAGGAACTTTGCATTCTTCCAGTATACATATGGACTCTTTCATGGGTGACAGGGGGGTAAAGTTAGCACTGAACCTATCTGCCAGGATGTTGGCAATATCAGTTGGGTCTGTATATTTAGTGCCATTGTGCTGTAACTCAGAGCAGATCTGAGTGTTGCCATTGAGATTCTTGACATAGCTATAGAATGCTTTGTGGTAGTCTTTAGAATCAGTGGCGATTTTGTTTTCACAACTAGCTTTGGAGGGTTTTATCAGGGATTGCAGCTTCTTACTGAGGTTGACCAGGGAGCTCCTCCACTCAAGGGATTTTACCCTCTTTTGTAACAGTTTCTTCCTTCTGTTGTACAGTTTGTTTATGGCAGGGGACCACCAGATTGGCTTCCTTTTCTTGGAGGAGAGCGTCTTGGTTCTGTTTGGGATAGCATGATCCATGCACTCATGTAAGTGCTTATAAAGTGCAATTGTGTAGGAATCAGTAGTCATAACTGCATTGTCCATCTGCATGGGTGTCATGAAGTTCACCACTTCTGTCTTAAGAAGCATGAAGTTGGCTTTGGAGAAATTTTTTAACATGGTTTCCTTAATGGGGGGTCGGGGCAGAATGTGGATATGTAGGGTAATTAGCTTATGGTCGGATCAGACCAATGAGGCGTTGACTTCAGGTGTGGAACACCGGTCACTCAGGACAAACCAAACCCCGTAACCAACACAAATAACCACAAAGTGAGCTAAATGCTACTCATTGCCAGAAGTCTCAGCCTCCAAATGCACACACTCGAGGCACTTCTCAGTATGGAGAATATTGATATCTGTGCAGTAACAGAAACCTAGTTCAAGGCTCCAGAGAGCACACCAGCACTACCAGGATACTACTCATTCCATACCTTCTAGCATCAGAACCTGGATCATAGCACATAGGGTGGGGATGTATCCATATTCATCAAGGATACCTACACCTCTCTCTACATCCTCTCTACAGGATATGTACCCATAGAATGTTGCACAGCAACATTCTTCCCACTCCACAGGGATGGGACCAGAAAAGACCCTTGACATTCATGCTCTATGAGCCTGACAAGTCTGATCTGCAAGGCAATGGAGCCAATCATAATGGAAGTCAACAATAAAGACATTGGGAACCTTCACACAGTTGGGTACACCCAGTTTGGCTTTGTCAAATGCAGATCACGCCTCCTGAACTAGGTGGATTTCTTTGAGACAGTTACCCAGCCTACAGATGATTGAAAGGAGCTCCACACAGCCTACCTCTACCTTGCTAAGGCCTTTGACACCATTCCCCAGTCAGGTATCATAGATGAACTCACCAACCTGGGCATGAATCCATACATCACAAGATGGATTGCAAACTGGCTCACAGATAGATCCCACAAATTAAGAATTACTGGCTACATGTCAGACTCTACACAGGTAACAACTGGTGTCCCGCAGGGTTCAGTCCTGGGGTCCCTCCTGATTGGTATAGACTTCTCAAAAGTACATGCCAACACAGGAGGGTTGTGGTTGACTAATTTTGCTGGGAACTGTAAAGTGTTTGCCATAATAGATTCCCCGGATGACACAAATATTCTCCAGAAGGGACACTATGAGACAGATGTGTGGTGTCAGAATCATGGCCTCAAGCTCAATGTGAAAGAATGCATAGTAATCCCCTTTGGGGAAAACAAAGTACCCACAAACTACCACATAGGTGTTACCCCCTAAAACCTGACAAGGTAATAAGGGATCTGGAGACACATGTAGTCATCTTTCCTTTGACAACCATGTTGCCAAAGTGATTAGGAAATCTTATGTGGCCCACCTAATCAACAAAGGGTTTGCATCAGGATCAAAAGAGGTAGTGGTAGCCCTCTACTCTTAAGTCTTCAGACCCATCATTGAGTACAATGCACCATTTTGGATGTACTCGACTAAGCATGTCCAGCAGCTAGAGAGACCACAGAGGTACCTCACCAAGAGGATTACTGGCCTCAAGCAGTTGTGTTATGCAACACAACTGGTTAAACTAAATCTGTTCTCCGTTGCATACTGCCTACTCAGAGGCACACTCTGCCTAATATACAGAGCCATGTCCAACACATAACTGTTGAACATATTCCATCTACGGATAACAAAACTGAGTCACACTACATACTCCAGGGATATGAACCTCATCACAACAATGAATACAACATGCTGGTGGGATAAAGTACCATCCCGGACACTTGCCTTACTGTGGAACAGAGTCCCAATGTACATCAGACAGAGCCCCCTCGCTGACACTTCTTCAATAGGAACCTTGATGAGTGGATGGGAAACAGACAATTCACGCCAGTCAATCACATCAGCAGCCCCACTAGAAAGGAGCTTAGGGTACTAACTATTAGAACTAGGGCTTAGGAGACTACCCAATGGGGTGGCGAAAGCTGCACAACTTGCCTAGGCTAATATATGCCTTCGTGAAGATAGTCAACTACATACCTATGAACCTATGTGACAGGTACATCTCTACAGATGGTAGATGTGTACTTCATTGTACAGTCATGTTGTACAGCAGGCACATGCACCATATACACTGTAATGTTTACAGATACTGGTGGCTATTATGTACAGTGGGTGAGATGTGCACCTCATGTCTTTTGTGCCATTGGGATGTGTGCTGGGTGGGACAGTCCTGGATGGCTCCCTGTCATGGTCACCCTCTTATACACATCTCTACCCAGCCACCTTTAGCTTATTATACTGTGTTCCCCCTACATATATATAGGTACATAGGTAGGTAATAGGCTATCTGCCTGAAGGCATATATTAGTATGGCCAGAGTGTGCAGCTATCACCACACATGGGGTTAGTTCCCTAGGCCACTGTGTAGTAGAGCTGATGAAGTGATCCATGGTGTGACAGTTCAGTTTCACATACACTCATCAAGGCTCCTCTGGAAGAGTGTCAGTGAGTGACTCAGCTTAATGAAGGTTGGGAGCCTGTTCCAAAGCAGGGGAAGTCTGTGAGTTGGTAATGTATTCCTCCAATATGTTCTATTTATTGTTGTGATGATGATATCCCTAGAGCATGTGGCACAGTGAGCTTGGGTTTACTTCAGATAGAGCATGTACATCAGTTCTGCATTGGACATGGACCTGTCTGTTGGGCAGAGATCGCCTGAGTAGACAGTATGTAACAGAGTACAGATTGAGTTACCTTCAGTCATGTTGCATGGGGCAACTGTTTGAGGCCAGTAATCCTCTTGTTGAGGTACTTCAGTGATCTTTCCAGCTGCTGAAGGTGCCTAGTCAGATTCATCGCAAGTGTACCGTGATACTCTCTGATGTGTCTGATGACTGATGAGTAGAGGGAACCTCCTTTGACCTACATGCAAAGACCTTGGCAATTTGTGGGAACACATAGCATGATTTTCTAACCACTTTGTGAATGTGTTTCTGGAAGTAGAGATGACTATCCACATGTGTCCATATATCCCTTATTATTACCTCCATATTTAAGGTGTTGGCACCTATGTGGTATTTGTATGACTGTAGCTCGAGGCCATAATTTTGACACCACATCTGTCTGACTGAGACCCTTTTTTAAGGATGTCTCTGTTGTCCCAAACATCGATTTTGACAACCTTTTTGCAGTCATCCACAAACTTTGCTAACCCTAGCCCTCATGTGTTTGACTGTATTTCTGAAAAGTATACACCAGACAGGAGGAGTCCCTGGACTGAGCCATGGGGGACAGCAGTTGTTACCAGCTTACAGTCCAACAGGGAGACCACAATTCTTACCTTGTGGGATCTGTCTGTGCCCCAGTTGGCAATCCATCAGATGACATACGTGTTTATGCACAGGTTGTTGATTTTGTGGATAAGACATGTGTGTGGGATGTTGGAAATGGGCTTTTCAAGGTCTATGTAGGCCGTGTGGAGCTCATTTCATTGATGTATGTCCTGGGTGACTGCCTTGAAAACTGTCTAGCAGGTTTAGGGACCATGATCTGCCCCTGACCAAATCAAAATGGGTAAGGTTGGGTGTTTGTAGGCTCCCAATAGCTCTGTTTATGAGTTCCATAATGATGGACTCCATGGTCTTGCAGATCAGGCTTATTAGGCTTATAAGACAATAGTTCCCATGGTCTGTTGTGCACCAACACTTGTGGAGTGTGCCAAACGTTGCTGTAACCCATTCAACAGTTTCATATCCTGTACAGAGGGTGAGTCTCAACAGACTGTTCAGGTGCAGGGTCTGTTTGTTTTGGAGTTCACATATGACACAGCCAGGGACACCATGTCATCCCATAGACACCGTGTTTTTATGTTGGGATAGAACTGTTTAACCATTGTATATGTGATTTCTGGCTTTTCACAATCTCCAGGTATGGTAATGGATCCTTTTGTCAGTAAGAGGGGGATAAATATGTATGAACCTGTCTGACAAGATGTTGGCAATGTCATTTACGTACATGTATTCATTTACACTTTGCACTGACTCAGAACATATATGAGTTTACATTGATATTTATGACATAGCTAAAGAATGCTTCATGGTTCTCTATGGACTCTTTGGCAATATTTTTGCCAGAACATGGCTTGGATAATGTTAGGAGTGCTCATTGTTTCTTGATGATACTGATTGGAGATTTATTGACCTTCTTTGGATTTTCACTTTCTTTGAACAACTTAAGTACTTGTATTACATAGTTTGATTATGACGGGTCCGATATATTATATGGGTCTGTTTTCATATCACTGTGTGTGCAAGGCAGGATTGGTGAATAGTGACATGTGTCTGGAGTAAGAATTGCAACTGCCAGATATGTGTGGCCCACTGCTGTACTCAGACATGGCCTAAGTGTATGAGCATGCTCAGTATGACCTTTTAGTATGTTGTTGACTGAAATTTGCTTCGTTTGTTTAAGTGTGTGAGAATGCCCAGTATGACCTTTCAGTATGTTGTTGACTGACATTTGCTAAATTTGTTTAAATGTGTGAGAATGCCCACTATGGGCATATATATATATATATATATATATATATATATATATATATATCTATATATATATATATATATATATATATATATATATATATATATATATACATACTATATATGTGTCTGAAAATTCAAGTTGTTTTTTACTTCAGGGCTCACCTTTGTGTTGTACATCAACAGGAAGCACTCTGTGCCTGCAGGGCTTCCATGAGTCAATTTGCATACACTTATCAACATTTCTACATACAGAGGGGACAGCTATTATTTGTACATTTCTACCCGGGGGGGCACACCTGATTGTTACTGTGGGTGTACATAGGATGAGGGGTACACCTGACACTTATACACATTTGCTAGGCCTGCACTGCTATGTCAGGTACTCCATTTCAGTCTGCACTGTTGCCTATCATACTGGCTTGAGGCATACCACTGTACTACAGACCTTAGCTTCCAATTACACGCATATTAGTTTGTGACTTCATAGCCTACCCAACCCACATCACACTGCCTGGCCAGCTGTTATCTGTCTGCATAGGCCTGGGGGGAGGTTACTCATATGCCTCTTCAGAGGGCATGATACAGCATTGGTTTTTGTTTGCATTTGTCTACAATTGTCCTGCTGGCTGTGACTGTTAGGTATGTGACCCCCCCCCCCCCAACTGGTATGTGTGAGTGACTTATGTTGTGTCTGTGTCAGTGAAATGCTGTCATGGCTTAGTGTTTCAGTACTGTGACTATAGTGCACAGTATCCTGAGTTCGAGCCCTGTCACTGCTTTTTATTTTTGTGCTGGGCAGACCTGACTGGTTAAGGAACAGTAAAGCAGGTGTGAGAGTGTTTACCCGACTTTGCTCAACTTTGCCCGACTTTGCGAAACGTTGCCCAACTTTGCTCAACATTGCCCGACGGTGCGCTGGTTAGTGCGATGCGCAGCTATGCGCAATTGGATTTAAATATGCTTAATACTGGTAAAATGTGTTTAGCAGTGCTTTATATTGCTTAAAATAGGGCACTCATGCCTCAGGTGGTGCTGCAGGGTTGCCTATGTCGGATGCACATAGTACACTCCCTATACATGTTTGAAAACAGGTAGTGTCAAGTTAGGCATCCGTTTTACTGTATGTGCGAGTCAGAGAGAGGTGTCATTTCCAGGGTTCCTACAGAGTCAGTGTATGTGCTATGCGTTGCCCCTTTGCCAAGGCCAGGGCATACTGGGCATGCCTCCTTCTGCCTACTGGGGCAGGCTCAGGTTGTTCCTCCTCCAAGTCTCGCTGTGCCTGTGTAGGCCTTGGCAATGGTGGGGGGCTGTTTGGCCCTGCCCCATGCTGTTCCTGCTGCAGCTGTTTCTGCATGATCATATTGTGGAGCATGGCACATACCATAACAATTTGGGTACATGTAGTTGGTGAGTACTGCAAGGCTCCACCAGATGTGTCCAGGCACCGGAACTGTGACTTGAGCATCCCAAACACATGCTCAGTTATGATTCTTGTTTGTGCGTGTGCCTCATTATGGAGTTCTTGTTCAGGTGTGTGTGCATTTCTGATGGGTGTCATCAGCCACGGCTCAAGTGCGTATCCAGCATCTCCCACTAGGTGACCATCAGGGATGTCCCCATTGGCAAATCTCTGGTACAGCTGCGTCAGATGCCAGATGTGGGAATCGTTATAGCTTCCAGGGCAGCCAGCACACAGATTCATTATTATGCCCTGGGCATCGCACATGACCTGGCAATTGATGGAGGGGAAGCCCTTGCGGTTGATGTAGAACCTACCCCTCTCACAGGGTGGTGATCTGATGCATATTTGCGTGCAGTCTATTGCACCCACTACTTCAGGATATTCTGCTATTTGGTGGAAAAGACACATATTGCTGGCCAATGCCTCACGGGAATTGGGGAAATATATGTGCTCACCGGCATGTGCTGACATGGCATCCAGGAACTGGTGGAGTACCCTGGATGCTGATGCCTGTGAAATCCCCATCATATCACCAGTTGGTCTCTGGAAGGTACCTGTAGCTAGTATTCTTATGCCAACACATACCTTGGTATCCACTGGGATGGGTTCCCCTCTGTTGGTTCTGTGTGTGAGGCACGGCCGGCACAGCTCAACAATTTGCTGCAGGAGGTCTCTGTCCACCCTATAGTGCTCCACTATCTCCAGTTCATGTAGCCCCTGGTAGGTTACCCTGGGACTGTATACTCTTCTCCGTCTCATCACTGTGGGTTGCTCAGCAGCATTCACAACATCACCACCCTCAGCACCTTGCACATGTTGGTTTATGATAGCAAGAGCAGCCCCTAACGCTTTGATTGACTTAAGCTTTTTAAGCTTTCCCTGTTTGTATACTGCAGTGTTCATAGGTTCATAGGTAGATACTAGGCTATCTGCCCTAGGGCATTTATAAGCCTAGCCAGAGTGTATTTGGCTTCCGCCTCCCTATTAGATTAGCCTACTGTGCCTCTGTAAAGTAGGTCACAGAAGGTACCCTTTTAAGATTAGTTTACTGTGCCACTGTCTAGCAGGGACACTGGGGAGATCCCAGGGGTGAATTTGCGATTCCCCATCCACGCATCCAAATTTCGCTTGAAGAGGGTCAGCGAGGGACTATGTCTAACATGAACTGGGATTCTATTCCAGAGTGAGGGGAGCCTCTGGGAAATGAATCTGTCCCTCCAGCGTGTCCTATTTATTTTTGTGCTGAGGTTTAGGTCCCTGGAGCATGTAGCTCTAAGGGACTTGGATTTTTTGAGGTGGAGCATGTCCATTAATTCTGGGTTTGACATGGCTTTGTACGTCAGGCATAGATCGCCTCTGAGTAGGCGGTAAGCAACTGAGTAGAGCTGGAGTTTCTTTAGTCAAGCTGCATAGGACATCTGTTTGTAGCCCATGATCCTCTTGGTGAGGTACTTTTGGGGTATCTCCAGTTGCTGCAGGTGTCGGGTAAGGTACATCCCAAAAGGGGCATTGTATTCAATTATGGGCCTGATGAGTGATGAGTAGAGGGGCACAATGACCTCTCTTGATCTAGATGCGAACCCTTTCATGATAAGGTGGGCTATATAGAAGGTCTTTCTAACCACTTTGGCAACGTGATTATCAAAGGAGAGATTACTATCTACGTTGGTCCCCAAATCTCTAATTACTTCTTCTGTACTTAATGGATTACCACCTACGTGGTAATTTGTGGGCACCTTGTTTTTCCCAAAGGGGATGACTATGCACTTTTTAGCATTTAGCTTGAGGCCGTGGCTCTGGCACCAAGCATCCGTCTCTGTGAGACCCTTTTGGAGGATGCTTGTGTCAGCTGGGGATTCGATTATGGCCCCCAGTTTGCAGTCATCTGCGAACTTTGTCAGCCATAATCCCCCTGTGTTAGCCTGAACCTCAGAGAAGTATATACTGAACAAGAGAGGTCCCAGAACTGAGCCCTGTGGGATGCCACTTGTAACTGGTTTGGATTCGGACATGGCACCTGTGATTCTGACCATGTGCGTTCTATCTCTGAGCCAGTTTGCAACCCATCTTGTGATATAGGGGTTGATATTTAAGCTGGTAAGCTTATTTATGATACCCGAGTGGGGTATTGTGTCGAAGGCTTTTGCGAGGTCCAGGTAGGCTGTGTGGACTACCTTGCCCTCATCTATGGCTTTGGTAACTGTTTCAAAGAAATCAACTAGGTTTAATAGGCAAGATCTGCCCTTAACTAAGCCAAATTGGGTAGGGTCCAGTGTCTGGAGGCTCCCAATGTCTTTGTTTATGAGTTCCATGATAATACGCTCCATAGCTTTACAGACCAGACTAGTCAGGCTTATGGGGCGATAGTTTCTGGGGTCCATTGTGGCACCACCTTTGTGGAGTGGGACCACTGTAGCTGTACGCCATTCTTTGGGCACATATTCTGTAGTAAGGCTAAGTTTGAAAAGTGACTTAATGTGAGGGTTCAGTTCTTCTTGGAGCTTGTGTAAGACACAGCCTGGGACACCGTCCGGTCCCATAGGTGCTGTGTTTTTTGCTTTGCAGAGGGCAGCTTTCACCTGTGCATCTGTGATGTCAGGGAGGTTACATTCAGTTGGGATAGGCATTTCCTCTTTTGGGGGGGAAGGGGGGAGAAGTTTGCGCTGAATCTGTCTTCCAGGATGTTGGCTATGTCTGTAGGTTCGGTATATTTTGTACCGTTATGCAACAATTCAGAGCATATCTGGGAGTTTCCGCCCATGTTCCTGACATAACTAAAGAAGGCCTTGTGATTATCTTTAGTGTCTAGGGCAATTTTTCTTTCGAAACTGGCCTTTGATAATTTTATGAGGGATCGAAGTTTCTTGCTAATACTGAACAGAGATGCCTTCCCTTTTTGGGATTTTGCTCTGTCATGTAGTAGCTTCCTCCTTCTGTTGTATAGCTTATTTATGGCCGGGGTCCACCAGACCGGTCTCCTGTTTTTGGAGGAGTGAGTTTTGGTTTTATTTGGGATAGCACGACCCATGCATTCCTGCAGGTGCTCATAGAATGCATTTGTAAAGAATTCTGTGGATTGGGCTGTATTATCCTCTGGCCCAGGGGCTTTGAAGGATTCCACCTCAGTCTTAAGAAGTGCAAAGTTGCCTTTTAAGAAATTCTTTACAGTGATTTCCTTGGCTGGGGGTGGGGACGGGATATGGATGTCCAGGGAAATTTGTTTATGGTCTGATCTTACCAATGAGGGGTTTACCTCTGGTGTGGAACATAGAGTCCCCATGTTGGTGATGACCAGGTCCAATATGTTGTTCCCTCTTATGGGAGTGGTGACCAGTTGTTCCATTGTGTTACAGTTTATAAATTCAAGGAACCATTAGGCGAGGGTGTTTGGGCTTGAGTAGTTTTCCCAGTCAATGTTTGGGTACTTGAAGTCACCCAATAACATAGTGTTTGGAGAGACCTTCATATTCTCCAGTGTTCTCAGGAATGCCAAGTGGGGTTCCTGTAATAGGGAGGGTGTTCTGTAGCAGGCTACAAACTGAAAGGCAGTTTTGCCTGCTGTTAGTTGCACATGGATGGTTTCCGATGCTTCGTGCAGTGCCACTAACCTGGAGGTGTAGGTATCTTTGATGAATATAGATACTCCACCTCCTTTTGTGCTTCGGTCCGAGTTTTGGGGCCGAAACACATGGTATGAGTTATAACCTGGTAGTGCTGGGGTGCTCTCAGGAGCCTAGAACCAGGTTTCTGTTACTGCACAGACATCGATTTTCTCCATACTGAGGAGAGCCTCGAGTGATTGCATCTTGAGGTTTAGACTTCTGGCATTGAGTAGCATTACCTTTAGTTTATTTATCCTTGGGTTGTCTATGGAGGTGGGTTTGTCCTTTGAGCCTTGCCTAAAAAAGGCACTATGGGGGTGGCAAGAGCCTTGGCCAGTATACGAAAGCCTAAGGGTGACAGGTGCAAGCCGTCCCTAGCGAAGCAATGTGGCTTGTCGAACATGTCATCCCAGGCTGACAGACACTGGATCCCCTTTGAATGACACCAATATTTTAGCCAATTGTTGAAACTGATCATTTTGTCTTCATACTGTGGCATCATTCTTGGTGAGTGCAAGATGCTACTCAAGGTCAGGGTCATACCAGCCTGGGCTACATGGTCAGAGAGCTCCTCTATGTCTCTTTTCATGTAGTCCAGAGAGGTATGTCTCAGGTCATTCACACCGGCATGGACAATGATGGAGTCATACTTGTACTTGCTTTGGAGTGACCTGAGTGCTTGCGTTATGTGGCAGATCCTGGCACCTGACAGGCAGCTTACAGTGACCTTCTCCTTGTTCAGTCTGGTGAATGGGAGATCAGTGTGCCGGACAACAGAGTCCCCTATAACAAGTGTATTTGGTGTGTTGTTTGGCCTTAAGGGCTGTGGTTGTGAGGCACACTGATTTTGTGAGATATGTGATTCATGGGTATTGTTGAGGGGTGGCTGTTGCTTGGATATCTGCTTAGGAGGTCTTTGCTGTTTAGGCAGATTTTTCTTTAGAGTCTCCGAGTATGTTTTTGTGTGTTTATGTGTTGGGTATGCAGATGCAATAGGTCTGTGTGAGACTGGATTTGTGGTGTGGGTGGTTACCTTTTCCTCCTGACTGACTGTGCCAGTCTTGGGTTGAGAGAGCTCTGCCTCCAGTTTGGCTGTGTAACTGCATCTCTCACATGTATTAGAATTTGTTGGAAGGAGGAGAGGGTTTTCTGTGTACATAAGGCAATTGTAACATTGCCTCAAAATTCCCAGATTCACCAGCTGGACTGGAGAGTAGCCTTGAAACTGACCCTTGGACATACCAGATTAGTATAGGGAACTGTTTTTTTACTGATCAGATGATTAGGAAAGGGAACTGATTTTTCACTTGATCAGGAAGGACCAATCGGGAGTCTAATACTTATGAGAAGTCAAGGAGGGTGTAGTGCTTTAGTTAGTTAGTGTTTCCTTATAAGAGCTGAGCAAGTGCAGGGCTTTAGAAAGAGAATAGAGTGATTACTTTGAGAGTTTGAACAGTTCTAAGGGAAAAAGTGAAGAGCAGATTTTGTGGAGCCTGGAATAGTTTAAACCTGTTTAGGCGGCGCTGCCCGACGCTGCTCAGTGCGCAAAACCGAGCAAAAAGAGAGTTGTAGGGTTTTAAGAGAGAGAGATCAAGGAGTTTAGAATTGACCCAAAATGGCCAATAAAACTACAGCTTCTAGGTAGTAACCACTCCTCCAGGGACAGGCAGGCTGTTCAGTGTTAACCACTCCCACTGGTGAACACAGAGACTTCCCTTTAGCCCAAGCATGCACTGGCCTTCTAGAAACTTCCAAATAGTTCAGAACAGCAAATCTGTAACTGAACTTTCTTAACTTTCAGAAAGTGGGAAAAAGCAAGATTTTTTTTTCTTTTTGTTGTAGTTTAAAGGTAGCAGAGATACACAAGCAGCAAAATAATCACAACAGTGCAATAAATGACCCCACACTTGAGTGCTAGGCCAAAATCAGGTAAAATGCAGTTTTTAGAGAAAAAAACGATTTTAAATTAAGTGCAACACAGGAAATGCAGTAAACAGGCTCTAGATGTGTTGCAAGTACTGTTACTGTTACAGATATAAACTTTAGCAAACCGGAAAATGCCAAAAAGTAGGCGGCAAAGCAGTAAACGTTAACAAAAAATCAGAAGAAAATACTTAAAATCACAAAAGTGGCTCCTTTTCTTCTCTCAGCGTTTTCTCCCCTTGGTAGGTGCTTCAGCAACAACTAGCAAGCCTGAAAAGACTCCAAAACCATGAGGCAGCCTGGTTTTAAGAGAGACAGATCAAGGAGTTTAGAATTGACCCAAAATGGCCAATAAAACTACAGCTTCTAGGTAGTAACCACTCCTCCAGGGACAGGCAGGCTGTTCAGTGTTAACCACTCCCACTGGTGAACACAGAGACTTCCCTTTAGCCCAAGCAAGCACTGGCCTTCTAGAAACTTTCAAACAGTTCAGAACAGCAAATCTGTAACTGGACTTTCTTAACTTGCAGAGTTCTTGGGAAAAAACAGGGAGGAATGCTGTTTGCAGAGTTTAAAGTGCTGGGCTGGGCTGGGCTAGTCTGCTGCCTGTGTAATTGGCTGATTCTGATATATTTCACTTGGCAGCTCTGCTAGTTCTCCTTGGTTAACTTCCTACTACTTCTTTTCCTTCCTTTTGCCTTTCTGTTTCTGCCCAGGGGGAAGCGCCGTGCAAACAAGCCCAAACACGCGCACATGCGCGCACACGCTGTGTGCATGTTTGCAAGGAGTTTCCTATCTTTTAATATTCTTTCTTTCACCAGCAAATTAGGTAATTTGCATACCATGATGCTGTCCGTGCAAGAGTAGTTTTAGCATCTCTTGTGCATGTCCCTGCCGACTGTTCCTGTATTGCACGACAGACATATTGCCTGTCTGACGTCTTACACTACTCTACAACTCCATGCAAGCTTTCGTAAATACGGCCCTTTGTCCTGAAAGCTTTGTGGTGTGAATTGGATTTTACATTAAACTGAGTTTTATTTGTATCTCTAGCTTCATGGGTCTGGTTTTCTTCAAACTACTTCTACTGCTCTGTCAGTGGTTGTGGTGTCCACTCCCAGACATGAGGTCATGGACCTGCTCATAATTGTGAGAAGAGTTCATCCAGCAGACATGACTCATGTTCAAGTAGCACCACCACATCTGACCATGGGCATAGACATGCCAGTGCAACTCCTGGCAGAGCCAGTTCTCATGGTAGGGGGTGACAACGATGAACTGATACCTCTTCTATGCACGACTCACACCTGTCTGACATGCCAGGATGTAGTGCTAGCACAAAGCTAGGCTTTGCCTGTGCAAACACCCACAAATACCTGCTACATGAGGCATTAATGAGGATTGCAGGTCTTTCTGACTCAGTAGCCATTTGATGTTATTGACATTTCTGCCTGTCTGTCTTTCTTATTCACACACACATTTATTATGTTGGCATCAGCTTTGGCCTCCTGCAACCCCCTCCCAAATCTCAGCCTGAGTAAATGATAATGACTGCATCATCGCCTTGTTTCTATCTTTTCGATTAAGGGTTACATATGTATGTTGTCTGATGCACAGGGTATAGCAAAATGAGTGCTTTGGATATGGTTTGGTGATGTCATTTGGAAATTATTTCTGATTCCTTACAGCATTTTAGTGTTATGATTGCTACCTTGAAATTGTTGACACATTAGTTAGGCTTATTGCTCCACTTGTGAGAATGTAGGGAGATGTAGACCTTGGACTGCTTTTTCTATTCTCGCTATTTTGGATGCATGAGGCATGTCAGCTGATAAACTGCATAAATATGTCTTCATACATCGATCATGTCATGTATTGATGTCATTCCTGGACAACTCACATATTCTACTTGGGTACATTTTTAAGTAACGGTATGGAGGTATCTGTCATTCATTCATGTTCTTACACATTTATTTTCCTGTTATAGGTTCAACACTTACCGTGATAGTACTACAGTTACAAATGTTGTCATTCAGAACTGACTCTTTCTGATACTAGCAGTACACACCAATTACATGGGTAAGTTTCAGGGTGGCACAATGGTGCAGCAGTTAGCATCGTCACCTCACAGTTCTCCAGTTCAATTCTCAGCTGGGGTGCCTTCTGTGCAGAGTCTGCATTTCCTCCCTGCATTTGCATGGGTTTCCTCCAGGTGCTCCAGTTTCCTCCCACATTCCAGAGACATGCATCTGGAGCATTTCTCCATGGGCCTCCACTGAAAATGGGTTCTGTCCCATCTGGATTTTCCTAGAAGACAAATGTTAAATAAGTAAAGGTTGTAAGTGTTGCCTGGCATAAATTTTACTGTATGCATGTGCATAGGATGAAAGTTGTACCCCTTAGGTGGTCAGCGTGTGTGCTATCCATTGCCTCTTGGCCAAGGCAAGGGCAATTGTGCATGCCTATGTCTACTTACACCCACAGCTGCTAGGAGTTCCCCCTCTCTCTCTTCACTTTCATGTGGCTGCGGTGACCTTGCTAGTGGTAGTGGAATGTTTGCTGTTAGCCCTCAATTTTCCTGTTGCAACTGTTTTCACAGAATTATATTCTGTAGGATAGCACAGACGGTGATAATTTCAGCACAAGTATTGGGATCGTACTGCAGAGCACCCCCTGATGTATCTTGGCACCAAAACCATGAATTCAGCAGCCCAAGTACACACTCTATGATATTTCTTGTTTGAACATGTGCCTCATTATAGCATTCCTCTGTTGGTGTGTGTGCATTTCTGATGGGTATTATCAGCCATAGTTTGAGTGCATCCCCTGCATCCCCTAGTGAATGACCTTGTGGGATATATCCCCTGGAAAATCTCTGGTAGAGCTGTGAATTGTGCCAAATATAGGAGTCGGAGTAACTGCCAGTGTATCCAGCACACACATTCAGGATGGTTCCCTTAGCATTGCACACAACCTGGCAGTTAACCCTTTTCTGTTCCTGAAGACCCTTCCCTGTTTCCCAGGTGGTGCTTTGATCTAAATGTGTGTGTGTAGTCTATGACACCCAAGATTTCAGGAAAGTGTGCCAGAGGGTAAAAATCCTGCATTGTTGCAGCTCTGTCCTCAGGAGGTACAGGGGCAATATATATAGTCACTGGCATGCTGTAGCATAGCATTCAGGAACTGCTGTAGGATCGTGGATGATAATGCCTGTGACACACCTAGCATGTCTCCTGTGGGTCTCTGAAATGTTTCTGTAGCTAATATTCTAACTGCTACACATACCTTGGTCTCCACATGTATTGGTTCCCCTCAGTTTGCCCTTGGTCTCAGCTCTTGACGGCAGAGGTTGTAGAGTTCCTGGAGTGTGTCTCTATACACTACATAGTGCTCTACTATTTCCATTTTGTGCAGACCATGAAAAGTTAAACAGGGTCTAAATACCCTTCTCCTCCTTGCCTGATGTCTATCAGCAGCAGCATAGACTTGAACCTGTTGCACATATACATGCAGAAGAGCAGTAGCAGCCCTTGACATTCTTTCCCTGTAGTGTAGTTTCTGTGGCTGTGTTCTAATAGGTTTTGGAGTAGAAGGCAAAAAAAAAATTGTAGGTGAGAAATACTATGCTGGGAAATCAAAATGCAGAAACCACCTCAGTCTTGTGTGTTTTTGATAATACATTGAATGCTTATGCCACATATTATGGGTGCATTTAAGCTATGATGGTACCTGTAGGTATGAAGTTGCCTGGACCTTATGAATGATGTATCCCCTAATGGATAGGAAAGCAGAAATTCACCCTGGGTCTGTCTCCCATGTTTCTGATAGAAAGAGGCAGACAGTAATGCCCAAACTAATATAACCACCACCAAAACATAACCTGTAGAAACTTCCTAACATACCCCCTCCTAAAAAATCTCCATGATACATAGGGATACAATTGGGATGGGTTGCACAGCTAGGCTTATTAAGGCCATGCTGTGTTTTGCCTTGTTTATACCTATGAACCTATGAACTTATATGCAGAGCTATATAAGGTATAAGTTTATGTGTAAAACTGAAGCTAACCATTAAAGAAAATCCATTTATCCCTATTTAATACCACATCTGGTGACCAGGCCCAACAAGCGTTCTATGGAATTTACAGAGAGGACTGGCCAGACATTAGTGTATCTCTAAAGCCAGACTATCACATTTTCATCATAACCATCATTACAATAATATAACTAATTTATAGTAATAGCAGGAATATAAGAACTATACTAGCCAGGCGATCATGGAGACCATAAGATGTCTAGCCATACATACCTTTAAGAAGACACACTTGAAGTTCTTGACACCATTTACAAGCATTTAATAGTGCTCTTCTCTCAAATCAAACAGGGCCACACAGCATAACCCTGGTGAAAATTGGGGTTTACCCATTTAATCATCAAGACTGGCCTTAAAGATAACGAAAGTAGCACTCTGACTTATAGTGGTAAATTATTCCAGATAGGAATACATTGAGTTGTGAACCTATCAGTTCACCTCAGAACAACCAGTAGGCTACTCAGTATAATGACAGTCATGCTAATCAATTGGAATAGCTGAAGGATTTAAGGCTTTTCATCTTCTCAGTTAGTAATCTTTGGGGGCTTTCCAGCTGAGCAACATGCATGGATTTGAACAGATGAAAGATGGCATTTTATTCCATGATGGGGCTGATAAGGGAAGAGTACAGTGGTAGGATGAATTCTATGGATCTTGTAGATACTTCCTTGGAAATTAATTGGGCCAGATAAGAGGATTTCCTGACTATGGTGGAAATACAATGATTGAAAAAGAGAGAAAGAGAGAGAGAGATGGAGAGTTATTCACACAAGTACCCAGGTCTCATGACTGTCTATCAATTTATAACATATGAGCCTTTTTAAATGAATACTGCTATGCTTCATATTTTTGCACTTAACTTGAGATCATATTCTGTATACCAGGAATGTGCATATTCCAGCCCTAGCTGAAGCTATTAAGTATCAGGGGATGAGCAGATAACAGTGCCCATCTATCGGTTATCAGCAAACTTGGTCAACCACACTTCTGGGCTATTAGCATGAAGGACTACAGAATAAATGCCAGACAGGAAAGGGACCATCACTTCTCCTTGTGATACCCAACTTGTTACAATTTTATCCCAGATATGAGTGAATTTTCACTGTTTTTGGCATCTTTCAAAATTCCAAGAAGAATCAAAGATCAGGTTCAAGAGGAGAACACAGCTAATTACTCAGATACATACCTTTTCCAGTTTTCAAAAAAAGAGGAAGATGGGAGCTAGATGGTTACAGTTTATGGATACCAGCTGGGGTAGCTGAAGACAGATACAAAAAGGTATTATTGTACAGAAATTGTGATAGACAATTGTAAAAACCTCCCTGAAGACTAAGTAAGTCAAATACAGTGACTGAGTTCAGGAGAGATTACTAGGGAATATAACACCATCCTTACAAGGAGCGAGGAGGGATTTAAGTGGTTAATTAAGAAGAAAATTCAACTTACTCAATAAGGGCAAATGAAGTGACATTTATGGTCATATCTGCCATTGGAATACATGCCTATATGTTTAGCATACTCAGTGGGAATACTTTGATTTCTTTACACTTTCACATCTTGACAACTTCTGTTGACATATCTTTCACAGGAAAAAGAAGCAATCCAAAACTGACTTAAATATGCACATGAATACACTTACTCTACTCATACATATATTTATATAGATAGATATAGATGTATCTATATATACATCTATAGATATAGATATAGCTAGATAAACAGATATAGCTAGATAGTTTACATACATATATAAAATGTATTCCAAGTGACGCTGCTAAGTTCAACATGTGAATTTTAAGTATTTAAGCAAAGCTGCAGCAACAAAATGTTGGAAATGACTGCAAACTTATACTAACATAAACATGTCTACATATAATGTCATCCGATCACCATGATGATCTGTACAATCAGTGACAGACTGGTCATGACTGTCTAAACCCTAAAGGGGTTTTACCCATAAAGTGTGGGTAGTACTAAAGATAGTAGCCACTGTGGGTTGAATATGAATCTATAAAAGTCTTTCCTTTTGTATTATATGAGAATATGTGTATAATTGTATGAAAAATAAATTCAGTGAACTTAAGCACATAAAATCATGCCTCCCAAGTTTCTGGTGTCCAGAAATACAGCATAGAGCATGACACTACATAGAAGTAATAATAGTAGCTATAACATTTATGATGTCAAGGATTAAAGAAAAAAGAAAGGCATGCATATTACCTAAAACTATAGTTTTCATGTACTACTGATTTTTTTGACAAAGCACAGTTTGGCTCCTTGGTTTCCATAAAATGATACTGAAACAACAGTGCTTATTTTACACAAACTTGTAGTCAAAGGCTTTTTACTGAAATGTTGAAACTATGATTGTTGATTCCGGAAACACGAAAAAAGGACCAAAAATACAGAAGTGTGAATATTGAACATTGCTCTTTTTCTTCAAACTTTGTTTTTACAGGGGGGCAAGCCCCCCTGTACCCTCATACTCCCTGAACTTATATATACCAACTCTGAGATCATCATACCTGAAAGAAACAGGACTGTTCCAAGAAATATCAGACTTGAAATTAGTTTATGTAAGTCTAGATTTCAGTGTCCACATTTTCACACTCAGCAATCTGAGTTTTAACATTTCAAATGGTTTAGGTGTGTGTGTGTGTTCATGTGTGTGTATTCAAAATATATGCTTAAAGGACTCAAAAATTATAGTGAAGTACATAATGAGGTTGTTGAATTCCCAGATCAGATAAAACAAGACAAAAGTTAAAAACTGGAAGTTCAGCAAGTTCTAATGATATTTAGCTGGTTCTGTTAACTAAGTAGCAATGCAAGTAAAGCATTCTTGACCCTTTTTGCTAGCTTAGTAGCAAACAGCTAACAATGCTCTTAATTAATGTTTTATCTATGTAAGTCATTGTGTGCAACATACCTAACATTTTATTTTAAGGAAAAGGGATCAGGGTCAGATGTACCTGTATTTAAAGCAAAGAAAGGTATTCATGTCATGGGTAAGGTAACAAGAAGGCATGTAAAGAATGACATCCATGGCCCCATGAATGGCCATTGAATGGAAAAAGACAGATCAAACTGGATTCAGACAGACTATTGCTTTTTTTCCAAGATATGCAGTGTTCAGCTCCATCTGCTTTGATTGATTGATTGATTGATTCATTCATTCATTCATTCATTCATCATTCTTTCATAAATTCATTCACCCAGTCATTCATTGTTTTAATTCCAGGAATTTAAATTGATCTTGAAACCAGGCCAAAAGACAACATTGGATAATACAAAGTGCACAATAATGTCAACAGAATAACATTAGTAGAACACAATCAACATAAGAAATAGAAAGTATCACAAGCCAGTATGAAGTAAATATGCAGCACTCATAAGAAGGTGAAGGACCCGTTTGACAATAAGCAGTACTATGCTGATAAAGAGACACTAGTAAGAAGTCTGTGGAGTGTGTCCATAGAGTTGGGCAACAACTGACATAATATGAAGAGACATACATACCAAACGTGATGTATATTTATAGTGTCAAGAGATAGACAATGACATAATCCTATACAAATGAAGAGACATGAGTAGCAAAGAGTGTGGTCAGGATGGCAGACATCTAATACCTCTGGGAAAGTTCTCTGCAGATTTGTAAGAAATGTTGACAGGATTTTTGCACTAAAAATAATCATATTGGAGTTTTTAGTATAGCACTTCTTTAAAAAAACTTTTAAACCATCTCTAGATCATATTTAAAGAAAGTTTTTTCAAAGACTATCCTGTCAGTTCAATTATTTATTCACTGTGGAACTGCATTAAAATTAGTTATTCCAAAGCAACAGTACAAAAAAGAATTATGAATAAAAATCACAAAAAAATGTATAAGCTTGATGTTAAAGGGGACTCTATGAATGGAGACTATAGCAAACCAGCAAGCATATCTTATTAAATATATGGTTAAACAGCAAATTGTTAAAACAGGGCAGCATGGAAGTAGCTTTAAATGATTTTGAGGGGAAACTGAATGAAGAAAAGACACAAACTAAATGTATTCTCAAACAAAACATCTAGTTATTAGAAAAACTCAATAACAGAGAGAACAGAGAAAATATGAATATTTATTATTATAGCTGAGTAAGTACTAGGATAGCTGTCCTTGTGAACCATATTAAGTCTAGTCAATTTCCATCAAAGGTGAGAATTAAACCATGTCCCTTGTGTCTGTGAGGTAATCATCTTGTTAGAAGGCAAAAATATGATAAATTTATTTTCTTCATCACTTACTAGCTTCACTTATCTTTCCATAGCATAGATAGAGCGCACAGGGTTTTAATTTTTTGTGGCTTCCTAAAATGCATAACTTACCAGAGATGCTATACCATTGCTTAAAGAGAGGATGCGGAGTTAGATCTAAATTTCAAGCTAAAAAAGGAGCCCCACCAACATTCATCCTGGTTAAATTCATCTCAAGTATTAACAAAAAATTAATCCTGAGAAATGCGCGGACAAACTCTCTTCCTAAAGTAGGAGGAAATACAATTAGATTTGACAATGACTATGTAAGTAAAGTCATAAACCAAAGGAAAATGTATATTCCTTTTATTAAAGAACTAACAAAAAGTAGCATTAAAATGCATCTTCTCTTTCCTGAAATAATAAAAGATTTTTCTTCAGGATAGTCCAAAATATTTAACACTTTGGAAAAAGCAATAATGTTTGCCTAATCTAATAATACACAAAACCTAACTCAATTGACTGGTCCAGAATGTAGCTAGACAGACACGCTGAGAGAAATAACTGAAAAACTGTCACCTTATCAAAAAGAAATAAAGGGTAAATTAGTATGTTTTTCCTTTTTGTTATGCTTTGTATTTTTTATGTAATATTAACAATGCAAGTATTACATTTGTATGTTGCTGAAATAGCAAGTAAGGAAAGGTAGTCAGTAAAACTACAAGAAAAGGATGCCACAGTTCGTAAAAACGCCACCAATTTATTGTAAGTGCTTTTGTACAGCCCAAATTACTGCACTTCCTCAGACAAAAAAATCCCTCTAAAAACCTTCTTAAATAGCATGTTACATCAATTACATCATTCAACTAACTATTTAAAAATATTTAAAGAAACCAACTTTTTATAAAAAACTTTTAAACCAATAACTTAACTTGACATCAATAAAAATACCAAGTATATATGTAATTAAACTAGAATATGTTATTACTAACATATTAATGAAATTTAAACATATTTCATATTGAATTGAAAACTAAAAATATTTATTTCATCTTTCCAAGGCTTTTAATTTTAATAAACATTTAATAGAGCAATATTAATTAAGTCCTGGAAAGATATTGGGACTAGTACGAAGTTGCCATAACAACTCCCTTTCTTCTAATTTCAGATGCCATGGTCCACCCCAAACATTCTTCTTCACTTGTTCTATAACTACAAATTTGAAAATATGTGTTGGATTATCTTTGACATGTTTCGCTAAGGCATTATTTAAGTTACTCTTACCAATACTATAAAAATATTCATAAATTCTATTTTTTAACTTTCTCTCCATTTTCCTTATATAAAACCCTGGGCAAAATTGATATAAAGCAAGGTTATATTACACCTTTGGATTCACAGTTATATTTACCTATAACTTTATACAAAGTGTCCTTGATGTTAAAAGAATTGCCTACTAAAATGTGTTTACAATAATGGCAATGGCCACATCTGAACATTCCATTAATTTTATTGTTCAACTTTAAAGGTGTTTCTAAAAGACATTTTAAATTAGGCCCTCTTCTATATGATATTAATGGCTTATTACCTAATTTGTTGATGATAGGGTAATCATGTGTTATGAAAATCCATTTATTTTTTACAGTAGTACAAATCATGTTAGTTTTATTAGAATATTCTGTACAAAAACTAATAACAAATGGAGTCTGAGCTGCTTCCACATCATGTACTTGCATATTTGTATTCGAAGAAGTTCTATCATCACATTCAGTATTATGACCTTTAAATAAAATAGGTTTAAAATGACCTATATTTCTTTTGCGTCTAACTTCCATTCGAAACTTTTCTATATAATGTTGTGGGTATGCTCTATTGAGAAACATCTGTTGTAAATTATCACATTCAACTTCAAAATCAATATCAGAAGAAATCATTCTTGAAGCCCTCACTAATTGGCCTTTTATAACGGCCTTCTTTTAATGCAAGGGATGGATGCTTAAAAAATATAAAAAAGAATTGGAATAGGTAGGCTTTCTATAAATCTTTGCTGAATACCTATTAAAATTCCTATCTTTGATAAGCAAAATATCCAAAAAATTAATACATTCCATATTAAATTCAAAGGTGAAATCTAAAAATGTTGTAAATGACTTAATTGTTTCCACAAAATGTCGAGCTTCTAAAAATTCACCCTTGAAAATAAAAAAAATATCATCCTGGTATCTCGTATACCAGGTAACTTTCTCCATAAACAATTGATTTTTGAACAAAAACCATATTTCCCAGTATGCCATTACTGCAATGGCAAAACTACCTCCGCAAGGCGACCCCATAGCTATACCTGATTTCTGAAGGTAGATGTCATTATTGAAAATAAAATAATTATTATTTAACACTGGTTCTAAAAGAGTTACTAGCACATTGATAGTTATATCATCCAGACCTTTTATTCTTGTGAACTCCCTTACCCATTCAAGCCCTATAGTTTGTGGTATAACCGTATACAGGTCCTTGATGTCTATGGTAAGGAAGTTAACATACTCACAAAATTCTAGAGTGTTAATACCTGCCAAGAAACTCCAAGAGTCCTTGCAGATTTGGTATTTACTACCCAGCAATGGTTTTAACTTATTATCCACCCATTTCGCACAAGCATATGTTATTGACTTCCATCAATAATAGGACAGAATGGTGGATTATTTAAGTTTTTATGTAATTTGGTCATACCAGACATAACTGGAGTTATTGGTGCTGGCATAGTTAAAAAGTGATAAATATCAAGTGAAATAGAATTCTCAATGAACAAATCACTTAAAACACTCTTGACATGCTGATAAAATTAATAATAATTAATGGAATTAATAACAATAAAATTAATGGAATGTTCAGATGTGGCCATTGCCATTATTGTAAACACATTTTAGTAGGCAATTATTTTAACATCAAGGACACTTTGTATAAAGTTATAGGTAAGTATAACTGTGAACCCAAAGGTGTAATACCTTGCTTTATGTCAATTTTGCCCAGGGTTTTATATAGGGAAAACAGAGAGAAAGTTAAAAAATAGAATTTATGAACATTTTTGTAGTGTTGGTAAGAGTAACTTAAATAATGGGCTGGATTTATGAAAGCTTGCATGGAGTTGTAGAGTAGAGTAAGACGTCAAACAGGCAATATGTCTGCCGTGCGATCCTGGAACAGCCGGCAGGGGTGTGCACGAGAGCTGCTAAAGCTACTCTTGCATGGCCAGCATCATGGTATGCAAATTACCTCATTTGTTGCTGAAAGCTATGCAAATGAGGTCAATTTGCAATCCAGGAAACACTAACCTGTCCGTGGAAGATTAGTGTTATCTGCAGAAATGTACTCCATTGGTAAAGGAGTACCATTCTGCAAATAGCTAAACGGAGCTATGACAGCTTCAAATAAAGGATGCATACAGTTGAGGAAGCATGCCAATGGCCAAATATAAGGCCATTGGCATTTATAAATGCTTAAAATTATTAAAATCCAACTTTGTTTTCCCCCAATCTCCGATGTTTAAGCATAGCGCAGCACAACTCAAACGTGCGGCACTTTAAAAACAAGAAAATAATTTAAAAATAGCCATTTTCACTAAAAAGCTTATCCTGCCATGCAGGTGAATGGCAGGCTGAAGACAACATGGCCACTGAGTACTGGTTGCTAAGGGGGGGAAGCTCAGTGTGAGAGATGTAACCATGCATTAGTAGGCAATCCCATGCAAATGAGGATAAGGATAGTGAATCCCAATTTTCCCCAGCATGTGAGCCATGTCCCAAGAGTGTAAGTGTAGGAGTAGGTGAGTAACAGAGTAGAATATAGGTGACATCATGAGGGGGTATGTCAGAAAGGCTGTAAGCTAATTGGAGCACAGTGTCTTGTGTTTGCCCTGAGTTGCTCAGGATTGCAAGAGGCGTGTCTACAGTTGTCCTATTTGAAAACCAGAAACCAAAGGTGCACACTGTGAAAATATCTGAAATTTCTTGCAAACATGCACACAGCGTGTGCACGCGTGTGAGTGCGTGTGCACGTGTGAGCGCGTGTGCGTGTGTTTGCACGGTGCTGCTCCAGGCAGAAACAGAAAGGGAAAAGGAAGGAAAAGAAGTAGTAGGAAGTTAGCCAAGGAGAACTAGCAGAGCTGCCAGGTGAAATATATCAGAATCAGCCAATTACACAGGCAGCAGACTAGCCCAGCCCAGCCCAGCACTTTAAACTCTGCAAACAGCATTCTCCCTGTTTTTTACAAGAACTCTGCAATACTGCAGTATACAGAGAAGGAAAGCTTAAAAAGCTTAAGTCAGACAAAAATGTTAGGGGCTGCTCTTGCTATCATAAACCAACATGTGCAAGGTGCTGAGGGTGGTGATGTTGTGATTGCTTCTGTGCAACCCACAGTGAGGAGACAGAGAAGAGTGTAAAGACCCAGGGTAACCTACCAGGGGCTACATGAGCTGGAGATAGTGGAGCGCTATAGGGTGGACAGAGACCTCCTGCAGCAAATTGTTGAGCTGTGCTGGCCACGCCTCACACACAGAACCAACAGAGGGGAACCCATCCCAGTGGACAGTATGTGTTGGCCTAAGAATACTAGCTACAGGTACCATCCAGAGACCAACTGGTGATATGATGGGGATTTCACAGGCATCAGCATCCAGGGTACTGCACCAGTTCCTGGATGCCATGTCAGCAAATGTCGGTGACCACATATATTTCCCCAATTCCTGTGAGGCATTGGCCAGCAATATGCGTTTTTTCCACCAAATAGCAGAATACCCTGAGGTAGTGGGTGCAATAGACTGCACGCACATACACATCAAAGCACCACCTGATGAGCGGGGTAGGGTCTACATTAACCGCAAGGCCTTCCCCTCCATCAACTGCCAGGTCATGTGCGATGCCCAGGGCATAATAATGAATGTGTGTGTTGACTGCCCTGGAATCTATCACAATTCCCACATCTGGCATCTGACACAGCTGTACCAGAGATTTGCCAATAGGGACATCCTTGATGGTCACCTAGTGAGGGATGCTGGATAAGCACTTGAGCCATGGCTGATGACACCCATCAGAAATGCACACACACCTGAACAAGAACTCCATAATGAGGCACACGCACAAACAAGAAACATAATTGAGCGTGTGTTTGGGATGCTCAAGTCACGGTTCCGGTGCCTGGACACATCTGGTGGAGCCTTGCAGTACTCACTAACTACATGTACCCAAATTGTTATGGTATGTGCCATGCTACACAATATGATCCTGTGGAAACAGCTGCAGCAGGAACAGCATGGGGCAGGGCCAAACAGATCCCACCATTACCAAGGCCTGCACAGGCACAGCGTGACTCAGAGGAGGAACAACCTGAGCCTGCCCCAGTAGGCAGAAGGAGGAGTGCCCAGTATGCCCTGGCCTTGGCAAAGGGGCAACGCATAGCACATACACTGACTCAATAGGAACCCTGGAAATGACACCTCTCTCTGACTCGCACATACAATAAAAGGGATGCCTAACTTGACACTACCTGTTTTCAAACATGTATAGGGAGTGTATTATGTGCATCCGACATAGGCAGCCCTGCAGCACCACCTGAGGCATAAGTGCCCTATTTTAAGCAATATAAAGCACTGCTAAGCACATTTAACAGTATTGAGCATATTTAAATGTAATTGTGCATAGCTGCGCACTGCACTAACCAGCACCACGTCGGGCAACGTCGGGCAACATTGGGCAAAGTCAGGCAAAGTAGGGCAAAGTTGAGCAAAGTCAGGTAAACACACTCACACCTGCTTTACTGTTCTTTAACCAGCCAGATCTGCCCAGCAGGAAAATAAAAAGCAGTGACAGGGCTCGAACTCAAGATACTGTGCATTGTAGTCACAGTACTGAACCACTAAGCCATGAAAACATTTCACTGGTGCAGACACAACTTAAGTCACTCACACATACCAATTGTGGGGGTCACATACCTAACAGTAAGTATCAGGTGTAACCCTCATCCTATGTACACCCACAGTAATAATCAGGTTTGCCCCCCGGGTAGAAATGTACAAATAATAGCTGTCGCCCCGTATGTAGAAATGTTGATAAGTCCCTGCAAATTGACTCATGGAAGCCCTGCAGGCACAGCGTGCTTCCTGTTGATGTACAACACAAAGGAGAGCCCTGAAGTAAAAACCAACTTGATTTTTCACACACATATAGCATATATGCCCATAGTGGGCATGCTCACACACTTAAACAAATTTAGCAAATTTCAGTCAGCAACATACTGAAAGGTCATACTGGGCATGCTCACACACTTAGGCCATGTCTGAGTACAGCAGTGGGCCACACATATCTGGCAGTTGCAGTTCTTACTCCAGACACTTGTCACTATTCACCAATCCTGCCTTGCGCACACAGTGATATGAAAACAGACCCATATAATATATTGGACCCCTGTCATAATCAAACTATGTACTACAAGTACTTAATTTGTTCAAAGAAAGTGAAAATCCAAAGAGGATCAATAAATCTCCGATCAGGATCATCAAGAAACAATGAGCATTCCTAACATTATCCAAGCCATGTTCTACCAAAAATATTGCCAAAGAGTCCATAGAGAACCATGAAGCTTTCTTTTGCTATGTCATAAATATCAATGTAAACTCATATATGTTCTGAGTCAGTGCAAAGTGTAAATGAATAAATGTACATGACTGACATTGCCATCATCTTGTTAGACAGGTTCATACATATTTACCTTCCTTTCACTGACAAAAGGGCCCATTATCATACCTGGAGATTGTGAAAACCCAGAAATTACATATACAATGGTTAAACAGCTCTATTCAAACCTAAAAACACGGCGTCTATGGGATCACATGGTTTCCCTGGCCGTGTCATATGTGAACTCCAAAACAAACATTCCCTGCACCTGAACAGTCTGTTGAGACTCACCTTCTGTACAGGAAATGAAACTGTTGAATGGGTTACAGCAGCGTTTGGCACACTCCACAAGTGTTGGTGCACAACAGACCATGGGAACTATTGTCTTATAAGCCTAATAAGCCTGATTTGCAAGGCCATGGAGTCCATCATTATGGAACTCATAAACAGAGCTATTAGGGGCATACAAACACCCAGCCCTACCCATTTTGGTTTGGTCAGGGGCAGATCATGATTCCTAAACCTGCTAGACAGTTTTCAAGGCAGTCACCCAGGATATACATCAATGAAATGAGCTCCACACAGCCTACATAGACCTTGAAAAGCCCTTTTCCAACATCCCACACACATGTTGTATCCACAAAATCAACAACCTGTGCATAAACACGTATGTCATCTGATGGATTGCCAACTGGGGCACAGATAGATTCCACAAGGTAAGAATTGTGGTCTCCTGTTCAAGCTGGTAACAACTGCTGTCCCCCATGGCTCAGTCCTGGGACCCCTCCTGTCTGGTGTATACTTTTCAGAAATACAGTCAAGCACACGAGAGCTATGTTTAGCAAAGTTTGTGGATGGCTGCAAAAAGGTTGTCATAATCAATGTTTGGGACAACAGAGACATCCTTAAAAAGGGTCTCAGTCAGACAGATGTGGTGTCAAAATTATGGCCTCGAGCTACAGTCATACAAATACCACATAGGTGCCAACATCCTAAATATGGAGGTTATAATAAGGGATCTATGGACACGTGTGGATAGTCATCTCTACTACCAGAAACACATTCACAAAGTGGTTAGAAAATCATGCTATGTGTTCCCACAAATTGTCAAGGTCTTTGCATGTAGGTCAAAGGAGGTTCCTCAGTCATCAGACCAATCAGAGAGTATCACGGTATACTTGCGATGAATCTGACTAGGCACCTTCAGCAGCTGGAAAGACCACTGAAGTACCTCAACAAGAGGATTACTGGACTCAGACAGTTGCCCCATGCAACATAACTGAAGTTAACTCAATCTGTACTCTGTTGCATACTGCCTACTCAGGTGATCTCTGCCCAACAGACAGGTCCATGTCCAATGCAGAACTCATGCACATGCTCTATCTGAAGTAAACCCAAGCTCACTGTGCCACATGCTCTAGGGATATCATCATCACAACAATAAATAGAACACCAATTTGTTAGTATTAAACCCATACTTGCTGCTCGTAGGTAGCTGGTTGGTTAATAAAATAAAAAGTTAGTGATTTTTACAAGATTATTACGCTATATATAGAATGAATATTTATCATGAAATCTACATTATATGAATTACCTATTTATGGGATATATTTTCAACAGTTATATATATTTTTATATATATTTTGATATTGAATACATCAATACTATAATAATTAAATTATTTGAGAACAGTATAGATCATTTGTATTCATATTGCAGTAGGAAGTATTAATGAAAAGAAAGATTACGTGCTATTTATTTATTTATTTTCTAATATTCATCATTTATTGATTGTTTCATGTAGATATATATATATATATATATATATATATATATATATATATATATATATATATATATATATATCCTTTCGTATTTTTATATTCTATATATTCTATACATGTCTAAAGACCTCGCTCATAATAGATGTATGAACATGGTATTTGATATATATTTTAAAACAACTATGTTGGCTTTATTACAGTGAATTTAATATACACTGAAATGGTATAGAGAGAAATAGATAATGTATTATAATGGGTTAATCTTATTTAATTGATGAATTAATTAACTAGCTAAATGTTTTAATTGGAATAGATGGAGTATATATACTATTTGAATTTTAGCAGTTTGATGAAATCTGAAGAAGCGTGCTCTGGCAGCACGTGAAAGCGCTCATTTTATGAACTTGGAGTAAACTTCGTTTATGCTATATTTCGTGGTGGTCCTTTCCTGCATTTTTCTTATATTTGGTTTCTTGTTTCTGGAGTTGGACCTTTGGAAGGCAGTGGAACCTCTATCTATAATAAATAGAACATGTTGGAGGGATACATTACTAACTCACAGACTTCCCCTGCTTTGGAACAGGCTCCCAACGTACATTAAGCTGAGTCCCTAACTGACACTCTTCCAGAGGAGCCTTGATGAGTGTATGTGAAACTGAACTGTCACACCATGGATCACTTCATCAGCTCTACTACACAGAGGCCTAGGGAACTAACCCCATGTGTGGTGATAGCTGCACACTCTGGCCATACTAATATATGCCTTCAGGCAGATAGCCTATTACCTACCTATTTACTTATATATATGTAGGGGGAAAACAGTATAATAAGCCAAAGATGGATGGTCAGAGATGTGTGTAAGAGGGTGACCATAACAGGGAGCCATGCAGGACTGTCCCACCCAGCACACATCCCAATGGCACAAAAGACATGAGGTGCACATCTTACCCACTATACATAACAGTCACCAGTATCTATAAGCATTACAGTGTATGTGGTCCATGTGCCTGCTTGTACAACATTACTGTACAATGAAGTACACATCTACTATCTGTAGACATGTACCTGTCACATAGGTTCATAGGTATGTAGTAGACCATCTTCACAAAGGCATATATTAGCCTAGGCAAGTTGTGCAGCTTTCACCACCCCATTGGGAAGTCTCCCAAGCCCTAGTTCTAATAGTTAATACCCTAAGCCCCTTTATAATGGGGCTGCTGATGTGATGCCTGACATGAACTGTCTGTTTCCCATCCACTCATCAAGGTTCCTATTGAAGACTGTCAGCGAGGGGCTCTGTCTGATGTACATTGGGACTCTGTTCCACAGTAAGGCAAGTGTCTGGGATGGTACTCTATCCCACCAGCATGTTGTATTCATTGTTGTGATGAGGTTCATATCCCTGGAGTGTGTAATGCGATTCAGTTTTGTTATCCATAGATGGAGCATGTTCAACAGTTATGTGTTGGACATGGCTCTGTATGTTAGACAGAGTGTGCCTCTGAGTGGGCGGTACACAATGGAGAACAGATTTAGTTTTACCAGTTGTGTTGCATAACACAACTGTTTGAGGCCAGTAATCCTATTGGTGAGGTACCTCTGTGGTTTCTACAGCTGCCGGATATGCTTAGTTGAGTACATCCAAAATGGTGCATTGTACTCAATGATGGGTCTGATGACTTAAGAGTAGAGGGCCATCACTACCTCTTTTGATCCTGATGCAAACCCTTTGTTGATTAGGTGGGCCACATAGGATTTCCCAATCTCTTTGGCAACATGGTTGTCAAAGGAAAGATGACTATCTACTTGTGTCCCCAGATCCCTTATTACCGTGTCAGTTTTAAGGGGGTAACACCTATGTGGTAGTTTGTGGGTACTTTGTTTTCACCAAAGGGGATTACTATGCATTATTCCACACTGAGCTTGAGGCCATGATTCTGACACCACACATCTAGATCATAGGGTCCCTTCTGGAGAATATTTGTGTCATCCGAGGAAATCTATTATGGCAAACACTTTACAGTTCCCAGCAAACTTATTCAACCACAACTCTCCTGTGTTGGCATGTACTTTTGAGAAGTCTATACCAAGCAGGAGGGACCCTAGAACTGAACCCTGGGGGGCACCAGTTGTTACCGGTGTAGAATCTGACATGTAGCCAGCAACTCTTAATTTGTGGGATCTATCTGTGAGCCAGTTTGCAATCCATCTTGTGATGTATGGATTCATGCCCATGTTGGTGAGTTCATCTATGATACCTGACTGGGGAATGGTGTCAAAGGCCTTAGCGTGGTATAGGTAGGCTGTGTGGAGCTCATTTCAATCATCTGTAGCCTGGGTAACTGTCTCAAAGAAATCCAACCAGTTCAGGAGGCATGATCTGCATTTGACGAAGCCAAACTGGGTATGCTCAACTGTGTGAAGGTTCCCAATATCTTTATTGTTGACTTCCATTATGATTGGCTCCATTGCCTTGCAGATCAAACTCGTCAGGTTCATAGAACGTGAATGCCAAGGGTCTTTTATGGCCCCACCCCTGTGGAGTGGAAAGAACATTGCTGTGCAACATTCTATGAGTACATCTCCTGTAGAGAGCATGCAAAGAGAGGTGTAGGTACCCTTGATGAATATGGATACATCCCCACCCTATGTGCTATGATCCAGGTTCTGATGCTGGAAGGTATGGAATGAGTAGTATCCTGGTAGTGCTGGTGTGCTCTCTGGAGCCTTGAACTAGGTTTCTGTTACTGCACAGATATCAATATTCTCCATACTGAGAAGTGCCTTCAGTGTGTGCATCTGGAGGCTGAGACTTCTGGCAATGAGTAGCATTTAGCTCACTTTGTGGTTATTTGTGTTGGTTACGGGGTTTAGTTTGTTCTGAGTGACCAGTGTTCCACACCTGAAGTCAACGCCTCAATGGTCCGATCTGACCATAAGCTAATTACCCTATATATCCACATTCTACCCCCACCCCCATTAAGGAAAGCATGTTAAAAAATTTCTCCAAAGACAACTTCATGCTTCTTAAGACAGAAGTGGTGAACTTCAGGACACCCATGCAGATGGACAATACAGTTACGACTACTGAATCCTACACAATTGCACTTTATAAGCACTTACATGAGTGCATGGATCATGCTATCCCAAACAGAACCAAGACGCTATCCTCCAAGAAAAGCAAGCCAATCTGGTGGTCCCCTGCCATAAACAAACTGCACAACAGAAGGAAGAAACTGTTGCAAACGAGAGTAAACCCCATGAGTGGAGGAGCACCCTGGTCAGCCTCAGTAAGAAACTGCGATCCCTGATAAAATCCTGCAAAGCTAGTTACGAAAATACAATTGCCACTGATTCTAAAGACAACCATAAAGCATACTATAGCTATGTCAAGAATCACAATGGCAACACTCAGATCTGCTCTGAGTTACAGCACAATGGCACTAAATACACAGACCCAACTGATATTGCCAACATCCCTGCAGATAGGATCAGTGCTAACTTTTCCCCCTTCTCACCCATGAAAGAGCCCATCTCTATACTGGAAGAATGCAAAGTTGCTGTCATCATGGCTGCACAGGTAAAAACCACTCTCCAAAGCCAGGAACACAGCATCCATGGGACCAGATAATATCCCAGGCTGCGTTCTACATGAACTACAGAACGAACTGGTACCACACCTAAGTACCATGTTCAATCATAGCCTCACCTCAGGCTTTGTACCTGCTGAATGGCGCACAGCGAAGGTTATCAACAACACAAGGGGGAGCCACCATGGACCCTGGGAACTAGCACCCCATTAGCCTGATGAGTCTGGTCTGCAAGGCGATGGAACGTATCATCATGGAACTTATAAACAAAGACATTGGTAATTTTCAAACTCTGGACCACAACCATTTCGGGTTTGTAAAAGGCAGATCATGTCTCCTAAACCTGATAGACTTCTTTGAAGCAGTCACCAAAGCTGTAGACAAGGGTAAGGTGGTTCACACAGCATATCTAGATCTTGCCAAGGCTTTCCACACCATCCCCCACTCTGAAATTATAGATAAACTCACTAAACTAGGTATAAATCCCTATGTCACAAGATGGGTTGCCAACTGGCTCACTGACAGGACCCACACTGTGAAAGTAGCAGACTCCAAGTCCAACTTCAGACCGGTGACAATTGGAGTACCACAGGGTTCAGTCCTGTGTCCTGTCCTGTTTGGTATCTACTTCCCTGAAGTACAGGCTAACACAGGAGGTCTTTGGCTAATGAAGTTCCCAGATGACTGCAAACTAGGAGCCATAATCGAAACTACTAATGATGTGGACATCCTACAAAAGGGCCTCACTAAGACAGATGCCTGGTGTCAAAGGCATGGCCTCAAGCTCAATGCCAAAAAGTGCATTGTCATCCCCTTTGGTAAAAACTCTGTACCCATGAGCTACAACATAGGCAGTAGTATACTTAACACTGAAAGTGTGATAAGAGACCTTGGGACACAGGTGGTCAGTAGATTCTCCTTTGATAATCACATCGCCACAGTAGTCAGGAAATCTTTCTACGTGGCACACCTCATCACAAAAGGTTTCTTATGCAGAAAAAAAGAGGTCATTGTTCCCCTCTACTCATCACTCATTAGATCCATTATAGAGTACAATGCCCCTTTTGGTATGTACCTCACAAGACATCTACAACAACTGGAAAGCCCGCAGAAATACCTCACAAAGAGGATTAGTGGCCTCAAATACATGCCCTACACAGACCATCTCAAAACACTCCAGTTTTACTCTGTCGCATATCGCCTACTCAGAGGTGATCTCTGCCTAACATACAAAGCTATGTCAAACACAGAGCTGTTGGACATGCTCCACTTAAAGAAATCCCAATCTCTCCGAGCTTCGGCCCCAAAACCCGGACCGAAATACAAAAGGAGGGGGTGTATCCATTTTCATAAAGGATGCCCACACCTCCAGGTTAGTGGCACAGCACGAGGCCTCAGAGACCATCCAAGTGCAACTAACAGTGGGCAAAGCTGCTTATCAGATCGTAGCCTGCTACAGATCACCTACCTTGCCTCAGGACCCTCACTCAGCATTCCAGAGAACACTGGAAAATATAAAGGTCCTACCAAACACCATGATATTAGGAGATTTCAAATATCCAAACATTGACTGGGAGAATTACTCAAGTACAAACTCCTTTGCCCAATGCTTCCTAGAGTTTATAAACTCAAAAGCCCTGGAACAGCTGGTCACCATGCCCACTAGAGGTGACAACATACTGGACCTGATCATCACCAACATGGGGGATCAGTGTTCCACACCAGAGGTAAACCCCTCGCTGGTAAGATCAGATCATAAAGTAATCACACTGGACATCCACATCCCAACCCCACCCCCAGTCAAGGAAACCACTGTGAAAAACTTTTCAAAAGCAAACTTCACACTTCTTAAGACTGAAGTGGGAAGTTTCAAAGCCCCCTTGCTACAGGATAATGCTATCCAATCTGCAGAATCCTTTACAAGTGCATTATACGAGCATCTACAGGGATGCATGGATTGAGCCATCCCAAGTAAAACCAAGACTCGCTCCTCCAAAAAGAGGAAACCAGTCTGGTGGTCCTTGGCCATAAATAAGCTATACAACAGAAGGAGGAAACTACTGCATGATAACGCAAAATTCCAAAAAGGAAAGGCATCACTGATCATTATTAGCAAGAAACTACGATCGCTCATAAAATCATCCAAGGCCAGTTTCTAAAGAAACATTGCCAAGGAATCTAAAGATAACCACAAAGCTTTCTTTAGCTATATCAAACATTTAGGTGGCAACTCTCAGATATGCTTTGAGCTACTGCAAAATGGCAAAAAATACACTGAACCAACTGACATCGCCAACATCCTGATGGATAAGTTTAGTGCAATCTTCACCCCCCTCACCCCCAAAAGGGCCCGTGTCCATCCCAGAAGAATGCAGAGCCCCAGACATCATGGACATGCAGGTAAAAACAGCCCTCTCCAAAGCTAAGAACACAGCATCAATGGGACCGGATGGTATCCCAGGCTGCGTCTTACATGAGCTCCAAAAGGAACTAAACCCTCACCTAAATTCACTGTTCAGACTCAGCCTTACCACAGGCTATGTACCCAAAGAATGACATACAGCAATAGTCATCCCACTCCACAAAGGTGGTGCCACAATAGAACCTGGGAACTATCGCCCTATAAGCTTGGCCAGCCTGGTCTACAAAGCTATAGAGCAAATTATCATGGAACTCAGAAACAGAGACATTGGGAACCTCCAGACACTGGACCCTACCCAATTCAGCTTTGTTAAAGGCAGATCCTGCCTCCTAAACCTAGTTGACTTCTTTGAAACAGTTAGCAAGGCCATAGATGAAGGGAAGGTAGTCAGCCTACCTGGACCTCACTAAGGCTTTCAACATCATTCCCCAATCTGGCATCATAGACAAGCTTACCAGCTTGAACATTAACCCCTATGTCACGAGATGGGTGGCCAAATGGCTCACGGATAGAACACACATGGTCAGAGTTGCGGGTGCCATGTCTGACTCTATACCAGTCACAAGTAGCATCCCACAGGTCTCGGTCCTGGGACCCCTCCTGTTCAGTATATACTTCTCTGAGATACAGGCAAGCATGGGAGGACTATGGCTGACCAAGTTCACAGATGACTGCAAACTGGGGGCCATAATCAACTAACCGGCTGACACAGACATCCTTCAGAAGGGTCTTACAGAGACAGATATCTGGTGTCAAAACCATGGCCTCAAGCTGAATGCCAAAAAATGCAAAGTCATCCCCTTTGGAAAAAAACAGTGCCCATGAATTGCCACATAGGTGGTAATCCACTAGGTACGGAAAATGTAATTAGGGACCCGGGGACCCAGGTAGATAGTAACCTCTCCTTTGATAATCACATTGCCAAAGTGGTTAGATATTCCTTCTATGTAGCCCACCTAATCATGAAAGGGTTCACCTCTAGATCAAGATAGGTCATTGTGCCCCTCTACTCATCACTCATTAGGCCCATAATAGAGTACAATGCCCCATTTTGTATGTACCTTAATTGGCACATGCAACAGCTGGTAAGACCACAGAAGTACCTCACCCAAGAGGATCATGGACCTCAAAGAGATGCCCTATGCAGCTTGACTAAAGAAACTCAAGCTCTACTCGGTTGCTTACTGCCTGCTCAGAGGTGATCTATGCCTGACGTATAAGGCCATGTCCAACCCAGAATTAATGGACATTCTCCACCTCAAGAAAAACAAATCTCTTAGAGCCACACGCTCCAGTGAATAAAACCTCAGCAAAGCAATAAACATGACATGCTGGAGGGATAGATTCCTGTCTCAGAGACTTCCCTCACTCTGGAATAGAATCCCAGTTGATGTTAGGCAGAGCCCCTCGCAGACTCTCTTCAAGAGGAATCGTGATGAGTGGATGGGAAATTATAAATTTACCCCTGGGATCACTTCAGTGGCCCTGCTAAACAGAGGCCCAAGAAACTAATTTAAAAGAGAGGCAAAAGCCAACACATTCTGGCTAGGCTTATAAATGCCCTTGGGCAGATAGCCCAGTACCTACATATGAACCTATGAACCTACACGCTCTAGGGACCTAAACCTTGTCACTACAATAAACAGAACATGCCAGAGGGATAGATTCCTGTCCCAGAGACTTCACATACTCCAGAATAAACTATCTATCTATATCAAACAAAGCTCCTCATTAGCACTCTTCAAGAAAAATCTTGATGATTGGATGGGAAATAGGAAATTCACCCTGAGGATCACTTCTGTGTCTCTGCTCGACAGTGGCACAGGAAAATAAATTTCTTGGGTGGCAAAAGCCAGGGTACCTTTTTGGCTGGGCTTGTATAGGCCCCAGGGCCGATAGCCTAGTACTTACCTATGAACCTATGAACCTTTGAGCCTTGCCTAAAAAAGTTAATATGGGGACAGCAAGAGCCTTGGCCAGTATTCAGAAGCATAGGGGCGACAGGTGCAAACCATCTGTAGCGAAGCAACAAGGCTTGTCTATCATGTCATCACAGGCAGACAGAGACTGGATCCCCTTTGAATGTCACCAGAAGCTCAGCCAATTGTTGAAGTTTATCATCTTTCTGTTATATTGCAGTATCATGTAGGTGAAGGTAAGATGCTACTCAAGGTTAGGGTCATACCAGCCTGGGCTACATGATCATAGAGCTAATATATATCTCTTGTCATGTTGTCCTGGGAGGTATGTCTCAGATCATTCACACTGACGTGTATAAAGAACACGTCATATAGGTACCTGTTCTGGAGTGATATAAGTGCTTGTGTTATGTGGCAGATCATAGCACCTGGCTTACAACTGACAGTAACCTTCCCCTTGTCCAGCCGAGTGAGTGAGTGGAACATCTGTGTGCCTGGCTATGAAGTCACCTATTACTAGTGTGTTGGGTATGTTGTTTTGCCTTAGGACCTGTTGTGAGGCACACTGCTTTGGTGTACTATGTGTTTTCTGGCGTGTGCTTGGAGGTGCATGTTGCTTGCTTGTCTGCTTAGGAGGATACTCTCTCTTTTTCAGATTAATATTTGTATTCTCTGAGGATGGTAATGTGTATTTATGTGTGTGTTTTGCTGGTGCTTATATTGTAGGTCTATGTGAGACAGTTGTTGTTGTGGTTGTATGACCCTACTCCTCCTGACTGTATTGTCCACTATTGGGTTGACAGATCTTAGCCACTGGTTTGACCCTGTGTGTGCCAGCATGTGGTGCATCAACCCATATATGATATGGTCATGGCCTATGCATACAATACAGTCACAATACACCTAGTATGATAAGCCTGCTGAGGTTAGCAAATGTGAAAAAAAACTTTGTGCAAACTGTCAGCAAGTAATGTCTGTATTGCACCCTGTAACTCCATATTGCTTGCTGAAGTGTAAAGATGTACTTAGTTTGGATTAAGAACACCACACTTGCCAACTGTGTGTGTGTGTGTGTGTGTGTGTGTGTGTGTGTGTGTGTGTGTGTGTGCGTGTGTGTGCGTGTGTGTGCATGTGTGTGTGTGTGTGTGTGTGTGTGTGTGTGTGTGTGTGTGTGTGTGTGTGTCTGTCTGTCTGTCTCTCTCTCCCTGGGGAGAGAACAATCATACCCAATGTACAGTACTTATGGTGAGTGTAGATCATATTGTGGACATGCCAGTCTCATCCATGACATGGAATGCTAAAACACAACTACATATTTAAACACTACACATACGCAATGTGTGTCATATGACCTAGCCACTCAATAGCATCACAAGACATATATGCGTCAGTTGTGCAAATGGTGATTGGTATGCATATTGTTTAGAGGTGCATATGTGTGCACACATGCAACATTAAGGTGTACAGCAATGAAAGCTATGTGTAGTACTGTGGTTACAATAACTGGATGGGGTATAGTACCATAGGCCATTCTCATAAAGCATCATGTGGTCACTCAAGGCTACAAAAGTTTCCCAAACCAGCACTAATCATGCTGTGCCAGAACTATACTAGCTTGGCTACATTCACCATTTCACAACCAGTTGTTAAGTGAGTTTGTAAGAAGGCCAATAAGGAGCATTCCCTGACATGAATGTGTAGTGTATTGCAGAGTATTTAAATGCCCCATGATAGGCCTCTACCCCTCAGGTATATTAGTATAATGTGTGGATGAGATTTTGGATACTGGAGTGTGTCTTTACAGAGGGTTTGGGAATCCTTTATGTGTAGCATGTTAAAATAATCTGAGTATGACATAGATATGTATGCTATGTGCATGTTGAGCATCAACTGTGCCTATCCAATGATCACTACAGTCTAGCCACATTTGTTTGAGATGGTTTGGGTATTGCATATGTTTGAGGCAGCTAATCACATTAGTGAGATGTGCGTGCTCTTACACCAAACATGCACAGCATGCATTATGGGTAGGTGTTTTACATGTGTACATGGCCTACACCTTAACTATGACATGCACTTTTTATTTACAATAATAAATGTAGAACACATTCACCAGCATCTGTCCGCTGCCTTGATGTCACCCCAGAGTGACCTACATAGAGATGAGACAGTTTGTCAGTGGCCACAACTGTGGTATTGTTACTATGTGTTTGCAGTCTTATAGTACAACAACAGTTTACATTCACAATGCTACAGATTATGTTCCAAATGATCAGTATTGCACAACAACAGGCTCCACATCTTTGAACGACACAGTCCACATCTCACATATGCATGATCTACCAATACAGATAACAGTAGTTTACAGATATACCATGTTACCTGCATGCTCCATGTGTGCTTGCTGGATGGCTCCAACCTCCGTCATGGTGTATGTCTGCTGCTGTTGTTGTTGGGCAGGTGCCACCAGGCTCAGGAGCAGCTCCTCCACTCTGGTGAGAGGGGGATGGATATTAACACCACCTCCTGTTGCAAGTTGTTGTCTACGCACATCAGCAGCACATTGACGGACATGTCTGAGAAGATTACTGCAGTGGTGGCGTACCTGCTCATATGTCCGGTTATGCAGGCCTACCTCATTGACCCTGCGGACAACATCTTGCCACATTGCAGTACGCTCCTGCTGGTCCTGGCTGGTTCGTGAGAACATGAGACGGTAGTGCTGAATCATACTGCTACTAATTATATCATCTTCAGCACTACTGTAACTGGGGTTCCTGGGATGCGCCATGATCCCTGGAAGACATAAATATGAAAATATGTCTGAGCAAGTCATATGGCACATTTAACATTATACAGTACAGATATCACTGAACTGCCATATATAGCAACCTATTAGCTAACCAAGAATGAAACACTTTAACTGCCACTTATCACTGCTGACCCCACAACTGCTTGAAAGTGCCTTGCTCACTCTCTATCTAATGAACCATGTTCTACACAGCAACAAAATAAAATCACTATATAAGACTATACAAGAGTACCTGGCACACTGTATGCAACACGATTCACCACCTAGCCACAGCAGATATACATCAAGCTGATGTGTAAAGAAATATATCATCAATCACAATGAGTGTAAGGTCCAGTAAATGTATTACTATTATACCACACAACTTGTTAATGGCAAACCCGTAGCCAAAATATATGCACAATTGGGAATATAGGTTGCATACTGCTGTAGTACACTATGAATGTTGCTAGATATGCAGTTATATGTTTTACCACACATATGTCAATGGACATGTTACAGACATAACCACACACACATCAGACATAATTACAGGACACAAAGGTATGACAACCCAGATAACCTTTCAGTGTGTACTATACAGTACTGTGTGTCAGTACTTACACAACCTTAATCTTGAGAAATGTAATCTGTGATGAATACAGGGACCACACAAAACAGTGGATGCAAGCAATGTGGACATACACCATACTTTGCTGTCAGGCCCAGAGCTTCAAGTAGTACTACAGTACACACAGGATTTGCATTCAACATCGGTACCAATCAATAATCATAGATGTAGTGCTATAGCCTCCAATGACACACCCTAGTTAAAACCAAGGGACTTAATTACACTGTATGCAATAGCACTTGTTCTGCCTAGCAACAGAATACACAGATTTTGCTAGGATCAAAGCAAGGACCCATAATACCATGACATAAACAGTTTCCCAATAAGCTATCCCACAGATACATATCTTTGATGTATTCATCACAGTCAGTTAACAGTACAGAGAATCTATTGCAATAAGTAGATGTAGGTGTGTATGAGTACATATATATTTATATATACATATATATATATATATATATATATATATATATATATATATATATGTGTGTGTGTGTGTGTGTGTGTGTGTGTATATGCATATACACATCCATTGGTGTACATAGACATTTATATGTAGGCACATATACATTTCACCTTTCATAGTGAGAATATTAATTATACAAAGGATGTAAAGTGCACAGTAATGTAATAAAATTGCACAGTTTTGGGATAAATGCATTGAATCTGTTCACAGCCCAGGTAGATTTAGCAGGCCTCACTGGCTTCAACATTGCAAACTGAACAAACCACCCACAGTGTTTAACCACCACATGTCATATACCAGCACTGTATGCTGTCTTGTTTGTCACACACTAAAATCTACATACAAATATCCGCATACTAACCTTCACCAACATATATATCTCCACCCTTCACAAATAGTTGCAATATGTCCCCTGCTCTATGCACATATACAGATGTGAATATATATGACACATATATATTTCTCTGTATGTGTGTGGCATACACACACAAGGTCCACACTGTTGTAAGTCCCTGGACCTCACAGCTGAACTGTTGGGTCTTGCTGCAACACAAACAGGTGTCACATATGAACACACACTAACATTGGGGGGGTATATATGGCAACAGATGCTAGATAAGCATACTAGACTGCTAGAGCAGTTGCCAATGCTAAGCTACACTTTAATATGACTATCATGCATGTGTTGTTCTGTCACACCCATGTTTATATAATGTCAGCACTAATCCCCCCAACAGCCATTGACCACACTACTGTACAGAACACAGATAACATGGATCAGATCTTTGACATTTAATGCTGAGCTACACATTTCACAGGTATGTCCCACTGCCCACAGGTACACACAGTATTGTCCTTAGCAGTAGTTTAGCAGAATATCTGTGCATAAATAAGTACTGCTGCCACATATGAATGGTTCACATTATGTAGACTATTCTTCAATAACATCTACTACATGCCAGTAAATACATATGTGTCACAAACCTTTCCTTTGTATGATTTGGTAATATTTCTTTTTCTTTTTCCTTTTCTCTGTCTCTCTCTCTCTCTCTGTGTCTCTCTCTCTCTCTCTCTCTGTCAGTCTCTGCAATAGAGTGATTGAGTTTGTTGGCATAGATTGCAGCCTGCTTTTGTAGGAATTTGCACATGAGCATGTGATGGCCTCTGCACCAATTAGTGGCCAGCATTTGCTAATTGCATGCAGCCTGCTGTGTAGTAATTGCAGTAATCACTGTCATAGCAACCCAGTACTATAAATTGCTAACTCATGTAGGCGTGGCCCTTTCAGCTTTCCAAGATGGAGATCATCCTTGTTTGCTGTGGACATCATTGTTTAAGACAGAAGGTTGGTATAGTTCTTATATCAGAAGACCTGCACACACAGGTATATTCTATATTTGGGTAGGGTTGCAGAAGTACAGAGAGCGTAAGTAGTATTGTGTGGATTTTATCTTGCTGGACTTACAGAGTTGCTGTGTACATGTTAGTTTATCAAGGCAAGTAGTCTATCTGCATAACTCCCAACTGTGGACCTATCCACATGATAGCCAGAGAATAGCCTGTTATTTTTTGTCTGTGCACCACACAGGTCTTTTCAGCAATAGAGCAATGGCATTCTTACAGTTGGTTGCTACCAGTACATGGCTACATCCATTTGTATTTCAGTTTTGTATTCCTACATAAGGGTATGCTTCCGAAACTCCTTTCAAAGCTATTTGCACAGTGTGTAACAGCAGAAAGGCTGATATGCCTTTGTGTTTCTGCCTCTGCCTGACCTCTCAACCACTCAGGTACATATTTGAACAGACTCAGGGAAAAGTAAAGAAAAAGTCAGAAAGTCAGGGACACCTTTAAAATATTAGCGCCATTAAGTTGACACATTGAGAGAATCAGAGCATATGAATTAATACACCTTTTCTGAAGTAAAATAAGTGTCTAACTCTTAATTATTGTCATTATTCATTAAGTGTAATTCACCACCTTTCTGGCCAAAGTCAGTAGTTTTCGGAGGGATTCAGAGGGACAGAGCTAAAATTTGTTTCAAAATCAGGGACATCCCTGAAAATTAGGGACAGTTGGGAGGTATGGCCTCTGCCCTAAACAGATATGCCAGTGTTTGTCCTGCTGTGATACTGTGTGAGGTTGTAAAGTAATGGTGTAACATTATTACCTGTTAGAATGGCTGCTTCTCTTATCGCAGTCATGTAATGTAATCCCACAACAACTGTTGGTAAACATCCACAGAACAAGTTGTGTGGTATGGTATTCCTACTTTTCCTTTACATTCACTCATTATGATGCATGATATATTTATTTAAGCACCAACTTGATGTATATCCATCGTGGCTTAGTGGTACTTCATGTTGTGTAGTGTGTACAAGGTCTGGGGTTCGAGACTAACAGAGGTGTTTTATTTTGCTCCTGAGCAGAACAAGGACCCTCACAGACAGAGTGACTAAGGCACTTTTAAGCAGGTGTAAGCGGGTTTGCATGGTTTTGCACAATGCTTAGCAATGCTTAGCTAAGCATAAACTCGCGCAAACTCGCTAACTACAGCTTAATAGTGCTTACTCCCACTAACCCCATGCTCATTTCTTTGAAAGAAAAGAAAAATGGGGAGATAGGAAAGTGGTGAAAAAGGGGCATAAAGTGGGAATGACTGTATGGAAAATAGCTCGGGGTGTGGAGGATGAGTGTAGGGAATGTCCATAGCTGCCCATTTCTTTAACAGCAACAGCTGTGCATATGGAATAAATTTGGAGGTAGATATGAAACCTTCAACCCCTGAGAGAGGGGTGAGGACAACAAAGTATGTTGTAATGCCAATTAAATAACATTTTATGTGACCAGTGGACATGTGTGCAAAATGGGCAGCGATGTATGGGGCGTATTTTTTTTTTGGGAGCAGATTGCCCTTTTTTTTCAGGAGAGAATGGAATGTGGGGTAGGGGAAGTAGGTATATTTGGGGAGGTAGGTTGGGATGGTAAACAGACAAGACAAACAAGATGCATACAGGTGCGGTATATGACACATGTGGTGGGTGAACACCTTTGACGGGGAGGGATGTTTGGAAATCGCAAGCCCATGAGCCCCCAGATGGAAACAGTGGGAATGAGGTCCCCACCCATGGGCAGTCACCACTGCACCTTCACAGCCCAGAGGGTGGCTGTGCTGGGGGCTGTGTAGGAGGGGCAAGCTGACCCGGGAGTCGCCACTCATGCCTCAAGCTGGCATAGAGGTTCTGCAACAGAACGCTCAATCTCTCTATGTACCACAGCCAGGACCATTCGAAGCGTGATAGCTGGCCCTCCTCCGTCCACGCTTGCATGGGGTGGCCAAGCCCCATCCCCTGCAGCGCTTCCACCCAAAGGTGGCACAGGGCCAACGGAGGAGGAGGTCCCAGGCTGGGTACCGGACCTCCTGGTGCCAGGTGCCATGGCCAGCTGAGGTGGGACAGGTGGGTCCGCTGGGACCGGCCTTCCCATACGAGTTATGTTTTGGAGAGTTTAATAAAGATATGGGTTAGTAGCAGTCAACAGCATTCCCAATTAGTTATAACAGCATGCAGAAATATTTCCATTAACCCAATATACCAGATTTTCAACAGTTGAAAAGCAAGCATAACACATGCATCTATAGAACAATAGTGGACATTGCAACAGCATGCAGGTTGAATTGATGGCAACAGGCCACCAATATTGTGGTATTTTAACAGGGCACATGCATAAATGCAAATATTTATAAACCAATAGGACATATGTCCCAACAAATGTTTTGAGATTAGACATACGGATTGAGGTGTGGAATTGCATTTTTTATGCACATACAGTAGGGTGGAAAAAGATAGCTCAATTAACAACTTATATATCCTTCTAGTTTTCACTACATTCCTATTAATTGCAGTTATATGTCCCTTACATGTATTATTACACTACCCAAAGTCCTTATATTGTGCAGTTGGATTTTGCTAGATCATTATATACATGAGCTGTATCTTACAAACTGTCCAAGATGCAGATGTTACTGCTACATATTTTGAGAGTTGCTCACACACACTACTGCTAAGATGGTGCACTGACAGCTCTACTTTTATATAATTATCTAGATATGTTCAGGGGAAAGTATCAGTTATATGTTAACAACTCCCTACATTTCTGGCAGCACACTGACATTTCTGGGGAACACAATACCAAGCTACTCATGTGCCAGATTAACCTGTACATGCTGGGCATGAACCAACAGTTGAGGGCTGTAAATATGCATAAAAGCTACTGGCACTCCCTTCATCTACGTTATATGGGCCTACCCAAGTGTGGGTTAACACTGCTTAATACAACACTACTATTTGTAGAATGCAACAGTACAACATATCAAAGAAAATGACACAGATGCACTCCAGGAATTGTACATTTATTAAAGGAATATTAAACCTTTATTTATTGGGTTAAAACACTTTTTGAAGGCTCTCATTTATTTTATATAACAGTACATGCAGAATAATTACTAACCTGTCTGATGACGCAGCCTTTGCAGCCTATCTTCATGGGCTTGCTGATTCATAGCCCGGACACCTGCAGCTGTGAAGTAAATGCAGTGATATTGAGACATACCTATCCATAGTATAGACAAGCATAGCAATTCTTAACTACTTAATATAATGGCTACTTACTCAGTACTGGGGCATTAGGCATCGCACTGGATTCCTGGATCCACTGGTCCAGTTGATCCTCCTTACATCGCTTCAGGTCAGAATAATGGTACCTGAACTGCTCACCAGTCCGAGGAACACCAGTGGCACTGGTGAGATCATGAGCAAGACTGTTCCAGGCCTCTGTTTTATATTGGGTACCCTGGTACTGGCCCCGCAGGAGTCTTTCTTCATGATTGTGGACAAGGAGCCAAACCATTACTTTGGACTCTTCATTGCCACAGCGTTGCGCTCTAAATCGAGTGCCTTTTCCAACAATGGCCATGCTGAATGCAGAAGGGAGCTACAACCAGATATAGCAAGTATCCCCACCTGTGGAGCTTAAATATGCCTCATTTCCCACACTTATTTGTGATTGGCCAGTTTTGAAAAAACTCAGCTGTAGTCAGACCTGCTTAGCTGATATTGGCAATGTTTCAAATTCCTTTGATAAATACGTGTCTTTGAAAGTGCATGGTTATGAAATGCTATCATGGCTTAGTGGTTCAGTATTGTGACTATAGTGCACAGTATCCTGAGTTTGAGCCCTGTCACTGCTTTTTATTTTCCTATTGGGCAGACCTGACAGGTTAAGGTACAGTAAAGGAGGTGTGGCCATGTTTAGCTGACTTTGCTCAACTTTGCCCAACTTTGCCGAACGTTGCTCGATGTTACTCGACGTTGCTCGACATTGCGCTGGTTAGTGCGGTGCGCAGCTACGCACAAATAAGTTGTGGTTGCACTGGTTGGTGCGGTGCACAGCTACGCACAAAGACATTGCGCTAGTTAACGCGGTGCGCAGCTACGAGCAATTTAATTTAAATATGCTCAATACTGGTAAAATGTACTTAGCAGTGCTTAAAATAAGGTACTCATGCCTCAGAATGCATAACCATTTCACCTTCATATGTATATAATTCGTTCACTACTACATTTAACATTTCAATGCTTTTTACAAAACTTATACATAACAAATGTCAGGAAATATTTTTGTATACAGATTTCCAACAGAAAATGGAACGTGTAGTAGTGGGACTTGAACCAGGAATGCCTCCTCTTTGTGCAAAGGCTCTAACCACTACGCTATCGCTATTTTGCTTAATTTGCATATATTTTTATTATTATCCTTTTCGGTGTCTAAGCTGCTAACTGTAGCTAAGCAATGGGCAAACCCGCGCAAATGCGCAAATATGGGCAGCTATACCGGAAATAAAACAAAAAAATTCTTTTAATTTTTAAATTTGTACATGGTTTAACATATGGGGGAGTGTAGTGTTACAATGTACACATGTGAGCGGTCTCGCTCATGTAAGTCGACATTTCTCAAGTTTCTTCATTGCAGGGGCGTGGATTTTTGGACTGCTCGGCAGTCCGACACGCCCCCTACACTCATCCACGCTCCATGTAAGCTTTAGAGTTGAGACAGCATGCCCTCATTAATATGCATGGCACGCTGCCATCATAATCTTAGACTGGTGCTTCCGTGTAAGACTAATCTAGTCTTACACGGAAGATTAGTGAATCCTGGGGAATGCCTTAGCAAAACATGTCAAAGATAATCCAACACATATTTTCAAATTTGTAGTTATAGAACAAGTGAAGAAGAATGTTCGGGGTGGACCATGGCATCTGAAATTAGAAGAAAGGGAGTTGTTATTGCAACTTCGTACTAGTGCCAGTATCTTTCCAGGGCTTAATAAATATTGCTCTATTAAATGTTTATTAAAATTAAAAGCCTTGGAAAGATGAAATAAATATTTTTAATTTTCAGTTCAATATGAAATATGTTTAAATTTCATTAATATGTTCGTAATAACATATTCTAGTTTAATTACATATATACTTGTTGGTATTTTTAATTGAGTGATGTAATTGATGTAATATTCTATTTAAGAAGGTTTTTGGAGGGAATTTTTTGTCTGAGGAAGTGCAGTAATTTGGGCTGTACTAAAGCGCTTACAATAAATTGGTGGTGTTTCTAGTTTTTCTTGTATTCAACAGTTGGTTACTTTTCTTTAAGTGTGTTTGGTTTGTTTGGTAGGATGGCCACCGGCGTTATATCACCACCTGGATCCATTTTTTTCACAAACAGCAGATACAGCATGATTGGGGGCTTCTATACCAGAAGTGAATGCTGTTGGAGCCTTAATGTTACTCATTCAGGAGCTCACCAATCGTGTGGATGATTTAGCGAGGAGAATTCCAATTACTCCATCCACTACATCTTTACCAACAAGCACTATAAATTCTAGTGGCCGCACCATGAACTCTAATTATGCTTCTATTTTGGCTAACAACACGAACAGCAATGCCATGAATCAAAGCGACAACCAAGGTAACATTATTGCCACTAATGCTGTTCCTTTGGCAGGTAACGCTAATTTAGGTCTAGCAAATAGAATTAGTGTTTCTGCCCAGATTACATCTTCATCAGATTTTATGTCTACTTCTTTGAATTTTGATCCGTTTAACTCTCAGAACAACAGTAGACATGTAAACACAACAGATGTTGTTAGCAACTTGGTTAACAACTTAAAGGAATTTGATCACAAGTTGCTTAAATATAAAAAACTGCAGTTAGAAATTCTTTACTTTCGTGAATGCTTAAAACTTGACATTATACCTAAGGAGCTTAGACAATGGCAATTTCCTGTTGGGATAATTAAAGACTCTGCCTTTCACCTTGAGCTTTTGGCCTTTTTAAACAAGCAAGGTTGTGCATTTCTTGAGTTACTCATTAAGAATTATACTGAGCAAATGGGAGATCTCAAAATGCAACTTGAGATTTTTGAACATACTATCAAAGCTGATCCCGACTTTCCAAGATATGAATATGATTTTAAATGCATTTTCAGCAGTATTGATTCATTAAGTAAAAAAATCATAGAAACAAAAATGTGTAAGATCAATCGGGATAAAATTGATTACCATCAATCTTGTACTTATCCTGATCCACCTATAGTTAAATCCTTCACCACCCCGCCTAGAATGGTAGAATCTACTGAGACTCTAGAAGAGGAAGGATCTGACTCTGACATCATAGCGCATCCTGCAGGGGTAGAGGTTAGAAGGAGCGAAATGATAAGAAACAACCAAGAAGTACACCAACAAGCAAGCTTTCATAATAATGGTAATAACAATTACCAAAATGTTAATCGGCAGGGTTTTCATAATGGGTCCAACAACAGGAACAACATAGGGAACCAAACAACGAAATCGCACCAACAGAGGAAGAAATTCAACAAACGCAGGAGATAGTTGTGGATACAGCCTCAGAAGGTTGCAAAATTGTTTTAAGCCAACAAGGTGACTTTAAAATTTATAATTTTTCTACCATGTACATTCCACAGGAAATTACTGATTTTTTTTGCGAAAGGACTTAATTTTGTTCCTTCTGCCCATTTTAACTTTGCCAAAATGTGTGATCTAAAACTGTTTATTAGGAAGCTTAATTTAACACTTTTGCTAGGCAATAATTTGAATGTTATTGATCCCTATAGAATTCCTAGTACTTTTAATCCCCCACTGCACCCTACTTTAGTTTTATACGAAACAGTATGTGAAACACAGATCAAGTTCATGGCAAACTAACAACACGAAGTGAAGTGTGTTAGTAATATTTTTGAATATGAAAAATAATTTTTAAACCAAATAAGATATAACCGTGTTTGTGTAATGAAACCAGATAAAGGCGGTTGGGTAATATTTATGGATGAAATTGATTATATTAATAGGATGAACTCTATTTTGAATACCACTAACTATGAGAAAGTTTCTGTTAACCAATTTAATAAGGCTTATCAGCATGTCAAGAGTGTTTTAAGTGATTTGTTCATTGAGAATTCTATTTCACTTGATATTTACCACTTTTTAACTATGCCAGCACCAATAACTCCGGTTATGTTTGGTATGCGCAAATTATGTACAAACTTAAATAATCCACCATTCTGTCCTATGATTGATGGATGGAAGTCAATAACATATGCTTGTGCGAAATGGGTGGATAATAAGTCGAAACCATTGCTGGCTAGTGAATACCAAATTTGCAAGGACTCTTGGAGTTTCTTGGCAGGTATTAACACTCTAGAATTTTGTGAGTATGTTAACTTCCTTACCATAGACATCAAGGACCTATATATGGTTATACCACAAACTATAGGGCTTGAATGGGTAAGGGAGTTCACAAGAATAAAAGGTCTGGATGATATAACTATCAATGTGCTAGTAACTCTTTTAGAACTAGTGTTAAATAATAATTATACCATGAGCCCTCATTAATATTCCAAAACGTGCACACTGATTGGTCAGCATGCACGTTGCAAATCGACTTATACTAATGGAAAAAGGTCCGGTCACCTGGACTTTTTCCATTAGTATAAGTCTTTTTTAAAACACTGTCTCGCTATGTTAAAGGAGTTTAACATAGCGAGACAGGCTTAAAAAAAGCAACGGAGATCTCCGTTGCTTTTTTTAAAGCTGTCTCACTATGTTAAACTCCTTTAACATAGCGAGACAGTGTGTAAAAAGCAACGGAGATCTTGCTTTCCCCATTGCTTTTTTTTTTAAACCTGTCTCACTTTGTTAAATGGGTTTAACATAGCGAGACAGTTTTAAAATAAGCAACGGAGATCTCGCCCTCGTGACCAAACCACGCCAACCATGGGTAAATCCAGCATTACCCACACCCAGGCATGGGTTATTGCTATATTATTTTCTTTTCAACAATGACATCTACCTTCAGAAATCAGGTATAGCTATGGGGTCACCTTGCGGAGGTAGTTTTTCCAATGCAGTAATGGCATACTGGGAAATATGTTTTTTGTTCAAAAATCAATTGTTTATGGAGAAAGTTACCTGGTATGCGAGATACCAGGATGATATGTTTTTTTTTATTTTCAAGGGTGAATTTGAAGAAGCTCAACATTTTATGGAAACAATTAAGTCATTTACAACATTTTTAGATTTCACCTTTGAATTTAATATGGAATGTATTAATTTTTTGGATATTTTGCTTATCAAAGGTAGGAATTTTAATAGGTATTCAGCAAAGATTTATAGAAAGCCTACCTATTCCAATTCTTTTTTATATTTTTTAAGCATCCATCCCTTGCATCAAAAGAAGGCCGTTATAAAAGGCCAATTAGTGAGGGCTTCTAGAATGATTTCTTCTGATATTGATTTTGAAGTTGAATGTGATAATTTACAACAGATGTTTCTCAATAGAGCATACCCACAACATTATATAGAAAAGTTTCAAATGGAAGTTAGACTCAAAAGAAATATAGGTCATTTTATACCTATTTTATTTAAAGGTCATAATACTGAATGTGATGATAGAACTTCTTCGAATACAAATATGCAAGTACATGATGTGGAAGCAGCTCAGACTCCATTTGTTACTAGTTTTTGTACAGAATATTCTAATGAAACAGACATGATTTGTAGTATTGTCAAAAATAACTGGATGTTCATAACACATGATTACCCTATCATCAACAAATTAGGTAATAAGCTATTAATATCATATAGAAGAGGGCCTAATTTAAAATGTCTTGTAGAAACGCCTTTAAAGTCGAACAATAAAATTAATGGAATGTTCAGATGTGGCCATTGCCATTATTGTAAACACATTTTAGTAGGCAATTCTTTTAACATCAAGGACACTTTGTATAAAGTTATAGGTAAATATAACTGTGAATCCAAAGGTGTAATATACCTTGCTTTATGTCAATTTTGCCCAGGGTTTTATATTAGGAAAATGGAGAGAAAGTTAAAACAGAATTTATGAACATTTTTATAGTATTGGTAAGAGTAACTTAAATAATGCCTTAGCAAAATATGTCAAAATCCAACACATATTTTCAAATTTGTAGTTATAGAACAAGTGAAGAAGAAAGTTTGGGGTGGACCATGGCATCTGAAATTAGAAGAAAGGGAGTTGTTATGGCAACTTCGTATTAGTGCCAATATCTTTCCAGGGCTTAATGAATATTGCTCTATTAAATGTTTATTAAAATTAAAAGCCTTGGAAAGATGAAATAAATATTTTTAGTTTTTAATTCAATATGAAATATGTTTACATTTCATTAATATGTTAGTAATAACATATTCTAGTTTAATTACGTATATACTTGTTGGTATTTTTATTGATGTCAAGTAAGTTATTGGTTTAAAAGTTTTTTATAAAAAGTTGTTTTCTTTAAATATTTCTAAATAGTTAATTGAGTGATGTAATTGATGTAATATGTTATTCAAGAAGGTTTTTGGAGGGGAATTTTTGTCTGAGGAAGTGCAGTAATTTGGGCTGTACGAAAGTACTTACAATAAATTGGTGGTGTTTTTACGAACTGTGGCATCCTTTTCTTGTATTCAACAGTTGGTTACTTTTCTTTAAGGGTGTTTAGTCAGTAAAACTATCAAATCACAAGAAAGCTAAATTAATAATATAAAAACATCATAAGCAAAGATAAGGGAAATTGCACTCATTAATATTTACTATATAAATATGTTAAGATGAGGGAATAACATTCCTTAAATATACTTAGAAAGTACATAAGGGATTAGAGAAATGCATAGTTGAAGTAATAATAAATAGTCATAGATATCAAAAAGTAGTTTTGACATAGGAAGCAAAAGTTAAATAAATAACACAGGTAATGATTCTTATTCATTTGCTCATATTTTATGTGTGTGTGTGTGTCTGTGCTTGTGTATGTGGCTTTAAAATGAGAATAATCTAAAAATCCTATACATATTCATAAACTTATTAGACTTTTTTCTCTCAGATTAGAATTATCTTCAACCATAAATCCATTAAAAGTTGAAATAAAAGAAAATGCTACATATATTTTATAAATTATATATAAACTTAAACCAAATAGTAAAATATAGGAGGAAATATTAGAAAAATAATATTAGGTTTCAGCATTAAATTAAATATGAAACAAGGTAAGGCTTTGACAAAAGATAGAATATAAAGTGAAATTAAAGAACAGATAAAGAAACTCAAAAATAGAAAGGCTCCTGATTTAGATGTAATTATGTCAGTTTATAAATATTTCCCCAGGATACATATTTACTAAAAAGTTATTTTTGCCATTTCAACATATTAACCAAATTTTACCTGTAACCCCAACCTAAAACAAGGGAGGTGTCCTGAATTATGCTTTTCATATTGACCTATATCTCTGTTGAATGTACATTCTAAAATTTGTATTTCTATAATTTCCAGGAGAATGAAAGAAACAGTTGATAAATTAACACACAAAGACCAAAAAGGTTAAAAAAGCAGAAATGCAAGGCAATATTAAAAAAAAAATATGACAGGTATAAATTATGCCAATAAAAATAATTCTAAATGGGCTGTAATAAGTCTGGATTCGGAGAAAGCATTTCATTCAGTTGATTGGACATACATTTTCAAGAATGTTAGAGATATATAAATTCCCTGATATTTTTTTTTTAATAAAAACATTTACCAAAATTCTAATTTTTTTGTGAAAACTGATTATTCATATGTCAGATGATTAATATAAACAAAGGGACAAAACTGGATTGTCCTCTTCCCTATTATATGCTTCAGTAACCAAGTCTTTTCAAAATTTTATTTGAAACAACACTTAAATAGAAGGTATTAAATGTAATGACATTATCAATATAAGATACATTTAGATGCTGGTGATATATTATTAACAACTGGAGATGTAATTAGATCATTTAATGTGATACATGATTCAATTAAATTATTTTAAAGAGTTTATAAAATGAAATGTAGCAGTGAAAAGCAGAATCATTGCTTAATCAAAAAATTGATTCATTCTGGATTAAATAATTATGGCATAGATATTGGATAATATAGATTCAATAATCACTGTGAAATATAATAAACAGGTTGAACAATCTAACTCCCTAGTTAGACAATGGAATAATATGAATTTCATTTGAAGATATGCTAGTGTTATTAAAAAAGTATATATAAAAATAAAGTAATATAAGAAATTGTTCAAATGGTAGGGACGTAGTTTTCAGAAACTGAGCAGTTAATCAGTATTGATATGGGATAAGATATAGCCTCAGCTGCAATTTTAGGAACTATGCTGGTAAGTTATCAGCTGCAGTTGTAGTTGGATTAAACATGTTTAGGAGTTTTTCTATGGTTTTGGTGGGGATGGGTTGAAATATGAAGGAAGTATTATTATTGTTATTTAGATTATTAATTGTAGGTTATTTGGGTTATCTCTGGTTAGTGCAAGAATACTTTCTGTAAAGTATTTGTTAAACTATTCAGCAGTGGTTTTTGTGGGTGCTCAGTACACAAGTGAGGTATTTTTGAGGTTTCCACTTCTTGTTATGGGGGGTGGGGGCAGAGACCTGCTTGACCTGAGGGGTGGGTTGGTTTACTGAAAGAAAAATAAAAAAATGTAAAAGAGCATTAGGTTAAAGCAGCAAGTGCTGTGTGACCAGTCGCCAGCAATGGCAGTGCTATGAATAATAAGTAATAGCTCTGGTAAAGCTGTAAGAGTCAGGGGAAGGGCATACAGTATCAAGATAGGTTATAGACTATTAAATAAGTTAAATGATGCATAGGACAGCTATAGAAATGAAAGTCATGTGTGCAAGTGTGTCCGTTATATGCTATTGCCTATGTATGAAACAATCTTATACCAGTTAGACAATCTTTATAGAACCCAGTGGAAAATAATGCATAGTATTACATGGGATAATAATCAGTTAAAACATATTCCTTTTTCTTTAGTGATAGCAGATAAGAGACTGTTATGGGTATTAAAGAATGGCATGGATAATTATGCTAACAAGATAAAAAAATTCAAATTATACCAATATACTGTTAAAGACATTTAGATACTTAGGACAAGATTCAATAAACTCTACACTGCTTGCTAAAACTATGTGTATTGTAGCACAATGTACATATGATAACTGACAATTTGTATTCAATCAGTGGCTCTACATGTGCAAAGACGGTAAACATTGTGGCATGTTAATTACTGCATAAGCAGCTGAATTGCATGCTAATCAACCAATCCAAGATGATATTGCTATTCAACAAGCTATAAAGCAATTTAATACATTTAGTGTTGCCTTTTGACTTGTATTCCAAAACCTACTACAATTCAGCCATGGAAACTACACTAGAGGGAAGGAATGTCTGGGGTTGCTACTGCTCTTCTGCATGTGTATGTACAACAGGCTCAAATCTATGCTGCTGGTGCTGCTGCTGCTGCTGATAGACCTCAGGTAAGGAGGAGATAGGTATTTAGACACCATGTAACTTTACATGGGCTGCATGAGATGGAAATAGTAGAGCGCTACATGGTGGATAGGGACACATTCTAGAAACTGTACAACCTCTGTCTCCCTCACCTGAGATCAAGGGCAAACTGAGGGAAACCAATACCTGTGGAGACCAAGGTATGTGTAGCACTTAGAATATTAGCTGCAGGAACTTTTCAGAGACCCACAGATGACAAACTGGGTGTGTCACAGGCATCAGCATCCAGGATCCTACACCAATTCCTGAATGCTATGCTACAGCATGCCAGTGACTATATATATTTTACCTGTACCCCTGAGGGGAAAGCTAGACCTATGCAGGATTTCTACCCCATAGCTCACATTCCTGAAGCCTTGAGTACTATAGACTGCACACACATTAAGAACAGAGCACCCCCTGGGGAACAGGGAAGGGTCTACATCAACAGAAGAGGATTCCACTCCATTAATTCCCAGGTCATGTGTAATATGAAGGGAATCATCCTGAATGTGTGTGTGCTGGCAACCCTGGCAGTTACCATGACTCCCATATCTGGTGCAACTCACAGCTGTACTAGGGGTTTTGTAGGGGTGATATCCCACAAGGCCATTTACTGGGGGATGCAGGGGATGCACTTGAACCATGCATCAGAAATGCACACACATCCACGGAGGAACGCTATAATGAGGCACATGCTCAAACAAGAAATATCATAGAGGGTGTGCTTAGTCTTTAGAAGTCATGGTATCGGTGCCTACATACATCGAGATAGGGGGGGTGCAACAGTCCAATCCCAGTACTTATGCTGAAATTATTACAGTCTGTGTTATAGTACACAATATCATCCTGCACAAACAGCTGCAACAGGAACACCAAGGGCTAGGAGCAAACTTTTCTCCACCACTGGCAAGGTCACCACATGCTCAGGCGAGGAGTCAGAGAGTGAACCCTCCAGCAGCTGTGGGTGTAAGTAGATGTAGGAGTGCACAATTTGACCTTGTCCTGGTGAACAGGCAATGGATAGTACACATGCTGACCACCTAAGGGGTACAACTTTCATGCTATTCACATACATGTGATGCCAGGCAAAGCTCACACCCTTTACTAACCCATATAATGGCTTTGTACTGCTAGCATCAGACACGGTCAGCCCTGAATCACAACATTTGTAACTGCAGGACTATCAAGGTAAGTGATGCTCCTGTAAAAGAAAAATAAATGTGTAAGAATGAATGGCAGATAACTGCATACTGTTACTTGAAAATGTACCTAAGTAGAATGTGTGTGAGTTGTCCAGCAATGATATCAATATGTGACACGACTAACTTATGTAATATATATTTATGCAGTTTATCAGTTAACATGACTCATGCATCTAAAATATCCAGTATAGAAAAATCTATCCAAACTCTACTTACCCCCACATTCTCACAAGTGGAGCAATAAGCACGACTGTCATAGCAATGATTTCAAGGTAGGAATCACAGCATTAAAATGCTGTAAGAAATCTGAAAAAATTCCAGATAACATCACAAATACATATCCTAAGCACTCGCTTAGCTATATAGCCTGTGCATCAGACAATATACATATGTAACCTGAATCAAAAAGATAGAAACAAGGTGATGGCATAGTTATCATCATTTTCACAGGGTGGGGGTTGGGCGCAGGAGGCCAAAGTTTACACTAAAGTAGTGAGTGTGTACAAGTAAGAAACATAGGCAGGCAGAAATGTATATAATATTAAACTGCCACTGAGACAGAATGACCTGCAACTCTCATTAATGTGTCATGTAGCTATTATGCGCAGGTGTCTGTATGGGTGCTCGATGTGAAATGCTTGTGAGTGTCTGCATGAACACAGCCGAGCTCTGTATTAGTACTACAACTTGACATGTTGGACAGGTGTAAGATGTGTACATAGTAGATGTATAAGTTCATAGGTTCATAATTTCATAGGAGGTTACTAGGCTAATGGCCCTAGGGCCACATTATACCTGTGTTCCTTAATTGACCTTGGTTAGATGGTTGTTATTCGTAGAGTGGGTCTATGATCATTCCCAACTGCCCCTGTCCATGAGGGACATATGTGACAACCCTGGGGTGAATTTACGATCTCTCATCCAATTATCTAGGGTGAACTAGAATAGGGTTATTCAGGAGCTCTGCCTCACATGAACTGGGAGTTTATTCCAGAGGAGTGGCAATCTCTGGGAAATATATCTGCCTCTCCAGCATGTTCTGGCAATGTCACAGGCTAGGTTGAGATCCCTGGAGTGAGTGACTCTTGTCCCATTTGATTTGCACATATGCAGCATTTCCATTAGGACAAGGTCAGAGACTGCTCTGTAGGCCAGGCACAAGTCGTCTCACAGCAGCCTGTATGATACAGAATACAGTGACAGGGCTTTCAGTCTTTCCATGTAGGTTATGTTTTAGAGGCCCTGAATTATCTTGGTGAGAAACCTCTGTGGTCTCTCCAGCTGCTGCAGGTGCATGGTGAGGTACATGTAAAAGGGAGAAGTGTATTGTATTAGTGGTCTGATGATGGTTGAATACAGAGGAGTTATAACATCCTTAGTCTTGAATGCAATGCCCATTCTTATGAGATGTGCAAAATAGATGGCTTTCCTTACCACTGCGGACAATGGTGATCGAAGTTTAGATTGCTATCAATCTGTGTTCTCATATCTCACACCACTGGGTTTGAGCTTATGGGGGGGTGCTGTCAATATTGTAATTTGCATGGACTTCCTCTTTGCCAAAGGTGATAATGCATTTCTATTTTTGTGTTTAGTTTTAGTCCATGGCTTTGGCACCAACCATTTGTCTGTGTTAGACCTTTTTGTAATATGTTAACATCATTTCGGAACTCAATAACTGCACCCAGTTTGCAATTATCAGTGGACTTGGTAAGCCACAGGCTATCTACTTTCACCTGGACTTCTGAGAAATAGATTCCAAACAGTAGATGGCCCAGCACAGATCCTTGTGGTAAGCGACTGGTAACTGATCTACTGGTAGAGGTGGAATCCCCAACTTTGACAGTATGCATTCTGTTGGTGAGCCAATTGGCTACCCATATAGTGACATATGAATTAATCCCCAGCTGGGAGAGTTTCTCAATGATACCTGAGTGAGGGAATTCTGACAAAAGCCTTTGTTATGTCAAGATAGGCAGTATGTACTGTTTTGCCTTCACTCAGGGATTTGGTGACATTCTTGAAGAAGACCAACAGGTTCAGTAAGCATAATCTACCCTTAGTGAAGCCAAACTGGGTCGGGTCAAGAGTATGAAGGTCACCTATGTCCTTGTTGATAAGGTCCATGATGATTCTTTCCATGGCCTTGCAGATAAGGCTGGTTAAGCTTATGGGTCTATAATTATCAGATTCAGTTGATGGACCCACTTTGTGCAAAGGGATTACTGCTGCTGTTCTCCAGTCTGCTGGAACAAAGTCAGTGCTCAGGCTGAGGTTAAAGAGAGTGCCAAGTGGTTTCACTAGTTCTTGTTTCAGATTGTTTAGTAAGCAGCCTGGGATGTTATCTGGTCCCATAGAGGCCATGTTTTTGGCCTTAGAGTGTGTGGATATGACTTGCTCTTTGCAGCTGCTAGGTAGAGGACTGGTGCCAGGAATGCATTGGAGTATGGCTGGTGGGGAAGGGGGTGAAGTTTGTGCCAAATCTGTCAGCTAGCAGGTTGGCAATTTCCTCAGGTTAAGTATGAAAGGTACCATCCAGTATAAGTTCAGCAGATAGTTGGGCGTTCCCTTTTAGATTTCAGATGTAGCTAAAGAATGACTTATGATTATCCTTAGCTAAGGATGCTAATTTAACTTTGTAACTTGCTTTAGGGGACTTTAGATGATATCTGATTTGCTTGTTCAAGCTGTGGAGGATATTCTTCTTCTGCTGAGTAACTTTCCTCTTGTTCTTAGACATCAGTTTCTTCCTTTTGTTATATAGCCTAGTTATACCTGAGGTCTGCCAAGGTGGCCTGTTTTTCAGGAGGACTTGGTTTTGATCTAGTCAGGTACAGCTGAGCCTATACAGTTGCTAAGATGTTATACAGGGCATTTGTGTACTCCTCTGCATAAGAGTCATTGTTGGCTGTGTTAGCAGGAGGTTTGAAACTTTTTATACCGTCACCTAGTAGGCTATAGTTTGCTTTGGAGAAATGTTTCATTTTTTTGCTCCCTTGGGGATGTCAGGTCTGATCGTTACTTCAAATGAGACAGATAAATGGTCTGACCTTTCCAGGGAGGGCGACATACAGGGGTTAATGCAGTGATCCTCCATGTTGGTGAGTATTAAATCTTGGATATTTTAATCCATTGTGAGGGCACAGACTAGCTGTTCCAGGGAATTTATATTGACAAAGTCCAGCAAACTCAGAATGAGCACGCTTTTGTGCTCGTATATGTTGCCCAGTTGATGGATGGATAGTTGAAATCTCCCATAATCAAAGCATTTGGCTGTATAGTGAGTGATTCTAGTAAGTCCAGGTAGGCAGTGTGCATCTCTTGGTTCATGGTGGTGGCCTGCATCTAGCAATGATGTGGTAGGGTGCTTTGCCTATAGTTAGTTAGGCCTGGAGTAATGCAAGAGAGTCATACTGTTTAACCAGTCTTGAGATGTATTTGGCTTTAATGAAGATGGCTACACCTTCACCTTTGGTTCTTTCATACTTGTTTTGGGGTCTGAATGTGTGGAAGGCATTGCATGGTCAGGGTGATCTCTGTGGCCTTGACCCATGTCTCAGTGACTTCACAGATGTTAACATATTCCAAAGTGAGGAGTGCTTCCTGGGAGAGCAGTTACCTGTTTAGGATCTTAGCATTAAAAAGCATAATCTTCAGTTTGTCTCAAGTGGATTTTTTTACATCGGAATTTTGGTGTTTTGACATTGCCTAAAAAAGGCAGTATGGGGGAGGCAAGCACCTTTGTCTGTATCCAAAAGCCTAGAGGACATGTCTTTCCAGGCTGACAGATACTGATCTCATGATTTGATGGATCCTGGCACTTGACAGGCAGCTGACAGTGACTTTCTCCTTGTCCAGCCTGATGAGGGGGACATCTGTGTGTCTCACTACGGAGTCGCCTATGACCAGGACATTTGGTTTTGAGGTGTTTTGCCTTATGGGCTTATTTGCTCAGATACTGGTGTATGTGTTGTTATGTGTAATGGATTCTGTTTGCTATGCAGTGTGTGCAAGTGATTTGTACTTGGAAGGTCTCTAATCTTTTGGTAGGCTTCTATTGAGTACTTCCACGTATGTGGGTTCATGTGTTTTGACCTTTTTTTGGGTGAGAGGTGATGTGTATGTACTGACAACCTGTTTGATGTCCAGTTTGTTGTTATGTGAGATAACTGATTCCAAATTCATAGTGTAATTACATCTCTCACATATTGTATTTGCTTGTTTTAGAAGTAAGTGGTTGTCAGTATACATGAGGTCATTATTACATTGCCTCAGGATGCTTAAGTCAATCAGGCTGGCCAGAGAAATGGTTGGAAACTGACAATCCATTATGGCAGGTTTTTACTGTAAGTACTATTATGGAGTGGGCTTGTTTGACCAGATTTTGCTCTAGGATAACAAAGGGACTTATTCTATTGAAGACTAAGGGTGAAAACTATGGCAACACTTCTCAGTGCACAACTGAGTTTCCTGCAATGCAGCAGGGAAGCTTTGGAGGATTCACTAACAGATGTCTAGGAGAAAATTGTCTTTCAAGGCATTTGTGTCTATACTTGGCACCACTGAAACGTGTTGAGTGGTGTGTAGCTACATGCAAATTCAAGGCTTAAATGCAAGTGAAATTAAACAATTTTAAGCTAAACTACAAATGGGAAAGCACACAATAAGCCGTCCTCCTGTAATTTCCAACTCAGATGAAGCTCAGACTATACACTTCTGCCACAAGGATGCAGGCAGGACCCTTCTAATTTAAGACGGCTGGAATAGTGCTCAAGTGTAACTATACAGACAATATTCAGCAAATCTGAATCTAGTTTATGCTATGTGCTTGCTACTTAAAGCAACAGTACAGCTATTTTTAAAGTGCAGAAAAATACATTCAAATCAGCAAAAATGAGGCAGCAAAATGATAAAATGCAGTCAGCAAAGTGCACAGGAAACTCACAGGGTACTTATTTTTTTACTTTGAGTGGATGCTTTGGATTTCAGCAGATTCTCTCCATCTGCAGCACTGGGCCTCATTACACCCCTGTGCAGACATTAATTACACATTAACACATACCCTGTTGGGCATTATCGCTTGCTTATAACTTTTGGCATAAGCCTCTTGTCCCTCTCCTAACCCTTCTTTACCCCTAAGTTAGTCACTTTTTGCTACAATGCAAAAACGCTTAATAATGAGAACAGACCAAACACATGTCCATGAATGTTCCTTTACACCAGGCATTATGTGTATGTTCATCTCTCATTGTATTTCTGCCTTCATTCCCACACCTCTTTATGTGTGCGTATCTGTTATGCTGATGGATGTACAGGTCATCTCATGGTTTCTGCATGCTGACATGACTCTTCTGATGGATAATACAAACATGTTACCTCGATTCAGTAGTTTATCAGTGCTCCTATATTGTTCAATATGTAAAAAATTGCTGTTGTAATCCCTTTTTGTCATATTCAGGAGATGATGGATGAATTGTTTATCTAATGTGATGTGAAACTGTTCTTACTCTGAACAAGCATACTGCACACACTTTTCAGGATATCTAGAATAGAATAGAATAGAATTCCAATTCATGTTAGGCAGAGCACCTCACTGACTCTCTTCAAAAAGAATCTTGATGAGTGGATGGGGGATCATAGGTTTGTCCTGGGGATTACTTCCGTGTCACTATTAGACAGAGGAACAGTAAACTAAACTTTAAAAAGGGCACAGTATACTCAAATCAAGGGGTGGCGTAAGCCAAACACAATCAGGCTAGGCTTATAAATGCCCCAGGGCAGATAGCCTAGTATGAACCTATGAACCTAGCCCTACACATATATTTAGCATATCTGCTGAGTCCTAATAATCATTTCAAAAGATGTACCACCCCTTATCATTTCTAGAAAGCTGTACTCACACTTAACTTGTGATTTGCAGTGAGGCCTGAAAAACAGCTACTAGTTGCACAACTGTATTGAGGAAGGCATCACTCATAAAATTTGGGGAAGACGCATACTTTAGTGTAGTTATTGATGGTCACATTTTCTGTCCTGATCACATTTGCTTAGCTAATGGCATCCTCAAACCACTTGATAAAAAAGAGAATAATTTGGATTTGAACCCTGGCTCACATGTGCTTTGACTAGGAGCTTGCAGCTTTTGTACACCATGCCACAGAGAAAGCTAAGGAACAGGTGTATTTTCCACACTCAGTACTGTCCAGACTGCTGATGGCCATGCATCACCACTTAGCCTGCTTGCACAAAGGAAGGCAAACCAAATTAAATCTTATACTTTTTCCTTAAGCAGAGAACCATGTTTGCTCAGTGCTTAATGTCACACAAACAGGGAAAGTATAGGCAACAGTTGTTTATGTAATAAAACTTTGGACCCAAAATTTAAAATCTAGACTACAGCATGAACATCATTGCATCTGTCAGCAATTTCTCCCATAATATGTCTTGCAAACTACTTCACAAGTTCAAGCTGAATTCATGAAATGCAAATCAGGCATGCACTAACACTTTGCCATCATCTGCACAAATCAGTTTTTTGGTGACTCGCTATGTAATGAGGTGTTTGGTGTGCCTTACTCTGGTTACTGGGCTGTTAATTCCATGACATGGAAAGGCGTTCATAAACACAAGAGAAGAGCAAGGACATGTGTGCTTGACTGAACACATACTTTCTGATATTCATGTGTGCCCTGCAGCAATGCACTTGCAAATGCAAATGATGTATGGTTACTTGGGCCATTGTCAAGTAGACTACAGAAATACAGAGCATAACTGCATTGCAGACTACAGAAATGCAGAGCATAACTGCATTGCTATATTTGGTATGGATTTATACTGACAATGGGCATTGGTCATCCAAGGTCATATCATTTATTTATTTATTTTTATTTATATTTGTTGACCGGGAGTGTCCGACTGGACGTAGGTCCATTTTCAGCGGAGGCCCGTGGAGAAAAGCTCCACAGTTAAAATAAACAGACAGTAGTTACATTAGATTACATAGTGATTAACAATTTACATAGCAATTACTTACAACATATTTATAGATGAAGAACATAGTACATCAGTAGAAAACTAGAATCTTTATCTGTGAAGTACATAACAGACATTAACAAATGTTAAAATAAGAAGTTCCTGCTGTATAAGTACTAGGCTTATGAGCATCTGAGCTTGCTATAATCAAGGTAATTAGTGGAGTGGAAAGAAAGGTAATGGTTGGATGGGGTGGGTGATATTAGAGTGGGAGTTGCAAGGGCATAGCCAGCATGTTTTTAGGTGCGCTTTTAGTAAAGTTTTGAAGTGGGTGAATAATGGCACGGAGGTAATTGTGGGTGGGGGGGAGTTCCATAATTTGGCTATGGTGCAAGAGAATAGTGCTTCACCAGCAGAGTTATTGGCTTTAGTGATCTGCAAGTGATTTTTGTTGCTGGACCTTAGTGGTCTGGTGGTGCGATAGGGTTGGAGTAGATTCTGGAGGGATGGGACATTTAATGGATGGTTTACTAGTTTATGGGCAAGTGAGAGTTGATACCATTGAAGGAGGTGAGGGAGTTCAAGCCAGCCCAGTTCAGCAAGTGAGAGACAGTGGTGACTACGGTAGGATGCCCCTGTGGTGAATTTGGCAATTTTGTTGTAGCAGGTCTCTAGCTTGTTTAGATCGCATTGCCTTAGGTTGGTATATATTGGAGAGGCATAAAGTAGGGTGGAGATAAGGTGGGAATTTGCTATGGAAATCTTTGCTGCTTTGGTGAGAAGATGCTTATTTCTGTATAATGCTCCTAGTTTTTTGTAGACTTTTTTATGGTCATGGATATGTGAATGTCAAATTTTAGTTTACTGTCTATTTCCACTCCAAGCAATTTGGTGTGTTCAGTTGGGTATATAGTGGTGTTGTCTTTTGCTCTGATGTTAAAGTGAGAGTTGTTTTGAGCATGTTTGGTGGGATGGAAGATGAGTAGTTTAGTTTATTTGGGTTGAGTATTAATTGGGCATCGGATAACCAAGTTTCAACAGAGGAAAAGGTTACCTGTGTGAACTTTTGCAGTTTGGGTAGGGACTGGGATGAGCAGATGATGGTCGATTCATCTGCGTATTGTATGAGTGTGCAATGTGTGGTGGCAGAGGCTAGATTATTTGTGAAAACAGAGAAGAGTAGGGGTCCAAGGATGGATCCTTGGGGAACCCCTATGGAGGCAGGTAGTTGGCGAGATATGTCATTCTGCCATACAACGGATTGTTGGCGGTCAGACAGGTAACTCTGAAACCAGTTGGTGACTGATTGTGAGAAGGATAGGTTATTGAGGACAGAGATAAGTTGTTTTTGTGAGACCATGTCAAATGCTTTAGATAGGTCTAGGAAAGTAGCAGAGGAGAGATAGCCATTGTTTTTATGCTGAAGGATAGTGTTAGTAAAGGAGAGTAAGGCAGTGGTGGTGCTATGGTTTGGTCGGAAACCATGCTGAGTATTGGAAAGGAGGTTGTTAGTAAGGAGGTAGTCTGAGACCTGAGAGTGTATACATCTCTCTAGTATTTTGGAGAGTGGAGAGAGAATAGCTATGGGGTGGTAATTGGTTAGTTATGTGGAGGGTCCGCCTTTGTGGAGGGGAATTATATGTGATAATTTCCACAGTGTGGGAACATAACTTTCTGACAGAGATCAGTTAATCAAGATGGATACTGGGTAGGCCAGAGCATCAGCTGCGATTTGTAGGTATTCACTTGGGAGGTTGTCTGCTGCTAATTTGGTGGGTTTAAGTTTAGTTAAGAGTTTTTTTTATGTTGGAGGTAGGTACAGGAGAAAAAGAGAAGGCAGTGGGGATATTAGTAGTTGAAGGTGTGGGCTGGAGGGGAGGGGGGTTGTGTTCTTTAGCTAGTGATAGTATGGTTTGTGTGAAGTGTGTGTTGAATGAGGTAGCAATATTTTCTGAGGAGTGGGCGATGTTAGGAGGAGGGGTACTGACTTTACCTGGGTGGAGGTTGGAGTTTATGGAGGACCAGAATTGTTTAGAGTTGTGTTCGGAGGAGTCTAGGGCAGACTGGTAGTATTGACATTTGTCCTGTTTTATTAGCTTTTTGACTCTATTGCGTAGTTCTAGGAATTTCTGTCTAGTTGAGGGGGTCTCGCTTTTGTGCCAGTGCTCCCAGGCTTTATCCCTGTTTTTCATTTCTGACTTAGTGGTTTTCTGTAGCCATGGGGAGGGTTGTGCTTTGATTCTGGAAAGTCTTATGGGGGCATGGTAATTAAGGATGCTCAGGAAGGTAGTATTAAAAAATTCAACTGTGTCATCAAGACTGAGGTACTTTAGAGGATGCCAGTTACATTCTTTGAGGGATGAGATGAATGTGAGTGGGTTAAAGTTTATTTTTTTACGTATCTGATGGTAGACGACAGGTTTAGCTTGGTATAGGTATTTTTTCAGTAGGAATGTTGGGGAGTGATCACTGAGGCTATCTGATAACTTGGTTGTAACTTGATTAAAGTGTAGCTATCATTCTAAGTCTTTTGGATTAAGCACTTGGGCTTCAGACCAGTTGTTTTACATTTGGAAGGTTTGTGGCAAGCACTGTGGTGGCAGGACAGGTAGCTTTCATCCTTCTAAGTTGGGAACTGCTGCTTGAGAGCCCAGTATCCAAGTGTATTAGTTCTGGTTTAAGCACTTGGGCTTCAGGCCAGTTATTTTACATTAAGAAGGTTCGTGGTCGGCACTCTTGTGGGAGAAGAGGCTGGACTCTGCCCTTCTGAGCTGGGAATTTCTGGTTAAAGGTTTATAGTGCCTGAATATTTGAACTGTATCTTACTGAAATTGGTACACCTTGTTTGCTGTAGCATAGACTAGATCCAGGCCTGCTGAATCTAGCTTTGTTTATATGCTTGTTGTTTGTTTGCTTGTTATTTCCCTGGAACGCTAATTCCACCTAATATGCGGCTTCTCAGCGCTTCTGTGGATCACTAGCGATATCTGCATTGCTTACTGTACTTATTTCCTTGATTCACTTGAAAGAAAGTTACTGTTTGTCGTTTTTGCATTTAGTTACTTGTAACACATTGCACTCAAGTTACCTGGCACTTGCTCACTAAAGCAATTATATAAGTCAGCACTAAAAATTAAAAGCACTACACCCTCACTCCCCACTGGCCCTTGTTTTCAATTATTAAGGAATTCCCAATATTATTCTAGCATGTCCAAAGGTCAGTTGTCAATCTCCTCTCCGGTCCAGCTGGTGAATCTGGGAATCTTGAGGCGATGTTATAACTGCCTCATGTACACAGACAACCCTCTCCTCCTCCCACATAACACAAATACTTGCGAGAGATGCAGCTATTTAGCCAAACTGGAGGCTGAGCTCTCCCAACTCGGGACTGGCAAGACCAGACAGGAGGAGAAGGCAACTACACACACCACAAAACCAGCCTCACATAATGCTACCACACCACTGAATCAAACACATAAACACACAAAGACATACTCGGAGGCTCTGAGTAAAAATTTACCTAAACAGCAGAGGCCTCCAAAGCAGACACCCAAACAACTGCTACCTTAAGACACCCCACAAGCAACACATAAACCACAAAATCAGTGTGCAAAGCAGTCACAGCCCTTAAGGCCAAATACAACACCAAACATACTTGTCATAGGTGACTCCATAGTCAGACACACTGACGTCCCACTCACCAGGCTGAACAAGGAGAGGGTCACAGTAAGCTGCCTATCGGGCGCTAGAATCCGCCACATAACACAAGCACTCGGGTCACTCCACGGCAAGTACAAATATGACACAGTCATTGTCCATGCTGGTGTGAACGACCTGAGACGTACCTCCCTGGACTACATGAAAAGAGACATAGAGGAGCTCTCTGATTATATAGCCCAGGCAGGTATGACCCTGACCCTGAGCAGTATCCTTCCTTCACCAAGAATGATGCCACAATATAGAGACAAGATGATCAGCTTTAACAATTAGCTTAATGTCTGGTGTCATTCAAAGGGGATCCAGTGTCTGTTTGCCTGGGATGACATGCTTGACAAGCCACGCTGCTTCGCAAGGGATGGCTTGCACCTGTCACCCCTGGGATTCCGGATATTGGCTAAGGCTCTTGACACCCCCATAGTGCCTTTTTTAGGCAAGGCTCAAATTCTAAACCTACCACCCTAGAAAACAAAAATGGGAAGAAACTGAGGGTAATGCTGCTCAATGCCAGAAGTCTAAATCTTAAAATGCACGCACTCAAGGCCCTTCTCAGTATGGAGAACATCGATGTCTGTGCTGTAATTGAAACCTGGTTCAAGGCTCCTGAGAGCACCCCGGCACTATTAGGTTTTACCTCATATCATGCGTTCCGGCCCCAAAACCCGGACCACATCACAAAAGGAGGGGGTGTATCCATATTCATAAAGGATACCCACACCTCCAGGTTGGTGGCAATGCACGAAGCTTCGGAAACCATCCAGGTGCAACTAACCATAGGCAAAACTGCTCTACAAATTGTAGCATGCTACAGGCCACCCTCTCAAACTCAGGAACCCCACACAGCCTTCCTGAAGACACTGGAGGGTATAAATGTATCTCCAAACACCATCATATTGGGTGACTTCAACTACCGAATATAGACTGGGAACATTACTCAAGCCCTAACTTTCTAGCCCAACGGTTCCTGGAGTTCATAAATTCAAATGCCATGGAACAGCTAGTCACTGTTCCCACGAGAGGAGAAAATATACTAGATCTCATTATCACAAACATGGGGACAAAATGCTCCACACGGACGTATATCCCTCATTGGTGAGATCTGATCATAAACTAATCTCACTGAAATCCACATCCCGCCCCCACCCCAAACAAAAAAGACCACAGTGAAGAACTTCTCTAAAGCAAACTTCACACTACTCAAGACTGGTGTGGTATCCTTCAAGGCCCCTGAGCCAGTGGAAACCACAACCCAAGCTGCGGAAGCCCTTACAAATGCCTTCTATGAACACCTCCAGGACTGCATGGATCAGGCAATCCCAAATAAAACCAAGACTCTTTCCACAAAGGGCAAACGTCCAGTCTGGTGGACCCCAACCATTAACAAACTTTACAATAAGAGGAGAAAGCTATTACATGATAGAACAAAATCCATAAAAGGGAAGTCACCTCTGATCATTATTAGTAAAAAAATCCCAGCACTTATAAAATCAACTAAGGCCAATTTTGAGAGAAAAATTGCCATGGATTCAAAGGACAATCATAAGGCCTTTTTCAGCTATGTTAGGAACCTGGGTGGAAACTCCCAGATATGCTCAGAATTAGTCCAAAATGATACATAAATCACTGAACCCACAGACATTGCCAACATACTGGCAGACAGGTTCAGTGCAAACTTCACCCCCCTCTCCCCCCCTAAAGGAGAGATAACTATCCCAGCGGAGTGTAGCCTCCCAGACATCTCAAATGCGCAGGTGAAAGCTGCTCTCTCTAAAGCTAAAAACACAGCATCAATGGGACCGGATGGTGTCCCCAGCTGTGTGCTACACGAGCTAAATGAGGAATTAAACCCGCACATAAGGCAGCTCATAGGTTCATAGGTTCATAGGTTTATAGGTTTATACTAGGCTATCTGCCCTAGGGCATTTATAAGCCTAGCCCAGAGTTTTTGTGGCTTACGCCACCCCTTTCTATTGAAGGATATTATGCCCATTATTTTGCTGTGCCTCTGTCAAGCAGTGACACTGATGTAATCCCTGGGGTATACCTGTGATCTCCCATCCATTGGTCAAGATTTCTCTTGAACAAAGCCAGCGAGGTGCTCTGCCTCACATGTACCGGGATTTTGTTCCACAGCATAGGGAGTCTCTGGGTGATGAATCTGTCTCTCCAGCACATCCTATTTATGACCGTGTCAAGGTTTAAGTCTCGTGCTCTTGTACATCTGATGGATTTAGATTTTTTGAGGTGAAGCATGTTCATTAATTCCGGATTGGACATGGCCTTGTATGTCAGGCACAGGTCACCTCTGAGCAGGCGGTAAGTGACTGAGTAGAGCTGGAGCTCCTTCAGTCGGGCAGCATAGGACATATTTTTGAGACCCTTTATCCTTTTGGTGAGGAACTTTTGGGGCCTTTCCAATTGCTGTAGGTGTCAGGTCAGATACATTCCAAATGGGGCGTTGTACTCAAATCATCAGCCTGATGAGTGATGAGTACAGGGGAATGATGACCTCCCTTGACCTAGATGTGAAACCCTTCATGATCAGGTGGGCAATGTAGAAGGTCTTCCTAACAACTTTGGCAACGTGGGTGTCAAATGAGAGGTTGCTATCAACCTGGGTTCCCAGATCCCTGACAACCTCTTCTGTGCTTAGTGGATTGCCACCTATATGGTAGCTAGGGGTAACCTTGTTTTTCCCAAAGGGTATGACTATGCATTTTTTAGCGATTAACTTTAGGCCATGGCTTTGGCACCAGTTATCCGTTTCTATGAGACCCTTCTGAAGGATATCTGTGTCTGATGTGTTTTCAACTATGGCGCCCAGTTTGCAGTCATCTGCAAACTTTGTCAGCCATAATCCTCCTGTGCTTGCCTGTACTTCCGAAAAGTAGATGCCGAACAAGAGTGGACCCAGGACCGAGCCCTGTGGGACACCGCTTGTGACAGGCTTGGAATCTGACATGGCGCCAGCAACTCTAACCCTGTGGGTTCTGTTACTTAGCCAGTTTGCAACCCATCTTGTGACATATGGGTTTACATTTAAACTGGTGAGTTTTTCTATGATGCCTGAGTGGGGTATCGTGTCGAAGGCCTTTGCCAGGTCAAGGTAGGCTGTGTGGACTGCCTTGCCCTCATCAATGGCCTTGGTGACTGTTTTGAAAAAGTCAACCAAGTTTAAAAGGCACGATCTGCCCTTGACAAAGCCAAATTGGGTTTGATCCAATGTCTGCAGGTCCCCTATGTCTTTATTTATGAGTTCCATAATGATCCTCTCCATAGCTTTGCAGACCAGGCTTGTCAAGCTGATGGGACGGTAGTTTCCAGGGTCGGTGGAGGCACCACCTTTGTGTAATGGGACCACAGTAGCCGTACGCCATTCCTTGGGTACGTATCCTGTGGTGAGGCTAAGATTAAACAGCTGCCCTAACTGCGGGTTTAATTCCTCAATGAGCTCGTGGAGCACACAACCGGGGACACCATCTGGTCCCATGGATGCTGTGTTTTTCGCCTTGGAGAGAGCTGTTCTTACTTGAGCATTTGAGATGTTTGGGAGGATACAATCCTCTGGTATAGATATTTCTCCTTTTGGGGGGGGGGAGAAATTTGCACTGAACCTGTCAGCCAGTATGTTGGCAATGTCTGTAGGTTCAGTGATCTTTACATCATTTTGAACCAGTTCTGAACATATCTGGGAGTTTCCTCCCAGGTTTCTAACATAGCTAAAAAAGGCCTTGTGGTTTCCTTTTGAGTCCGTGGCAATTTTTTTTTCAAAATTTGCTTTGGAGGATTTTATGAGAGATCTTAGTTTTTTACTTACGATGATCAAGGGTGTCTTCCCTTTTGAGGATTTTGCTCTATCTTGTAGTAGCTTTCTCCTTTTGTTGTAGAGCTTGTTTATGGCTGGGGTCCACCAGACTGGATGCCTGCCTTTGGTACAAAGAGTCTTTGTTTTGTTTGGGATTGCCTGATCCATGCAGTCCTGGAGGTGCTGGTAGAAGGCATTTGTAAGTGATTCAGCGGCTTTAGTGATGGTTTCCGCTGGCTCAGGGGCCTTGAAAGAGACCACACCAGTCTTAAGAAGTGTGAAGTCGGCTTTAGAGAAGTTCTTCACTGTGGTCTTTTTTATCTGGGGTGGGGGCGGGATGTGGACTTCCAGTGAGATTAGTTTATGATCTGATCTCACCAATGAAGGGTATACCTCCGGTGTTGAACATTGTGACCCCATGTTTGTGATGATGAGATCCAGTATGTTTTCACCTCTTGTGGGCATGGTGACTAGTTGTTCCATGGCATTAGAGTTTATGAACTCTAAGAACCTTTGGGCTAGAGTGTTGGGGCTTGAGTAGTGATCCCAGTCTATGTTTGGATAGTTGAAATCACCTAGTATGATGGTGTTTGGGGTTACATTTATCCCCTCCAGAGTTTTCAGGAATGCTGTGTGAGGATCCTGAGTTTGAGAGGGTGGCCTGTAACATGCTACAAATTGTAGAGCAGTCTTGCCTACGGTTAATTGCACCTGGATGGTCTCCGATGCATCGTGCATTGCCACCAACCTGGAGGTGAGGGTATCTTTGATGAATATGGACCCCCCTCCTCCTTTCTTGGTGTTGCCCGGATTTTGTGGCCGGAACGCATGATATGAGGTAAAACCTGATAGTGCCGGGGTGCTCTCAGGAGCCTTGAACCAGGTTTCAGTCACAGCACAGACATCGATGTTCTCCATACTGAGAAGGGCTTTGAGTGCGTGCATCTTGAGGTTGAGACTTCTGGCACTGAGCAGCATTACCCTTAGTTTTTTTTCCTTTGTTTTGTTCTAGGGTGGTAGGTTTAGAATTTGAGCCTGGCCTAAAAAAGGCACTATGGGGGTGGCAAGAGCCTTTGCCAATATCCGGAAGCCCAGGGGTGACAGGTGCAAGCCGTCCCTTGTGAAGCAACGTGGCTTGTCCAGCATGTCATCCCAGGCAGACAGACATTGGATCCCCTTTGAATGACACCAGTGATTAAGCCAATTATTAAAGCTGATCATCTTTTCTCTGTACTGTGGCATCATTCTTGGTGAAGGTAGGATACTGCTCAAGGTCAGGGTCATACCTGCCTGGGCTACATAATCAGAGAGCTCCTCTATGTCCCTTTTCATGTAGTCCAGGGAGGTGCATCTCAGGTCATTCACACCAGCATGGACAATGACTGAGTCATACTTGTACTTGCTGTCGAGTGACCTGAGTGCTTGCGTTATGTGGTGGATTCTAGCGCCCGACAGGCAGCTTACTGTGACCTTCTCCTTGCTCAATCTGGTGAGTGGGACGTCAGTGTGTCTGACTATGGAGTCACCTATGACAAGAGTATCTGGCATTGTGTTTGGCCTTAAGGGCTGTGACTGTTTGGCACACTGACTTTGTGGTCTATGTGTTGCATGTGTCTTGGTCTGTGGTGGTAGTTGTTTGGGTGTCTGCTTTGGTGGCCTCTGCTGTTTTGGTAGATTTTTGGTCAGAGCCTCCGAGTATGTTTTTATGTGTTTGTGTGTGTGATATGAGGTTGTGCTAGTGCTATGTGAGGCTAGGTTTGTGGTGTGTGTGGTTACCTTCTCCTCCTGTCTGGTCTTGCCAGTCCTATGATGAGAGAGCTCAGCCTCCAGTTTGGCTATATATTTGCATCTCTCACATGTGTTTGTGTTTTGTGGGAGAAGGAGAGGGTTGTCTGTGTACATGAGGCAATTGTAACATTGCCTTAATATTCCCAGATTCATCAGCTGAGCAGGAGATGACACTAGCAACTGACCCCGCGACATGCTAGAAGGAAAAGTTAAGAACTTTGTGTAGATGGGTTTGAGAAGAGTTCAAGGGGTGTGGATGATCGAAAAAGGGGTATTAGGCTTGTAGGGTGCTATGTATAATAAAAAGTGCTATATCAGAGTAAAGAGTACTTTGGGTGCAAGTGCTAGGCTATCCGGATAGAGAATAGTCACTTATGAATCAAGTAGATCAAGACTTTATAGGTATAGGATAGGGGAGTTAGATTATCAGTACAGCTTAGGAAGAGATGTTCTAAGGGAAAATTTGAAGAGTGGACTTTAGGTAGCCCGAATAGTTTAACCTTGATTAACCGCCGCTGCTCTTGTGTGCTCTTGTGGCAACTCCGCGCTAAATCACGCTAAAGCACGCTAAAGCGTGCTTTATAGCAGGGGGCTGGAAAAGACAGGAAATGACCCAAAATGGCCAATAAACTACAAGTTACTGCCTTAAACCACTCCTCTGAGGACAAACAGGCAGCTCAGTACTCCCCACTCTCACTGGTGAGTAAAGAAACTTCCCCCTGACCAAACAAGGAAAATGGAGAAACACAGGAACCAAGACAAAGCCCAGGGATCAGCAAAATCTGGTCTCTGGAACACTAGCTAGGAAAGTATGGAAAACAAGGATATATTTTTTTTTTTTCAAGTTTTTTACAGAAAGGCAGAAAACACAATAAATGCTATACTTTTCGACTAATTGCTATCAAAAGCTAGTACACTTGAGTGTATTAGCCTGTAGTTTAACTTTTAGGCAAAACTTAAACTAGCAAGTGCAGTAAACAGTTTGAGCTTATAAAAACAGTAAATACAGGTCAAACTTCGATAAAATAAGCAAAAACAGTGGTCGAAAGTCGAAAAAGGTCGAAAAAGCCAAGAAAAATACTTAAAATCTGGAAAGGTAGTCTTTTCTGGTCTCTGCTGCTACAGGAACCCTGCTGGCCACCACGAGGAGCTGTGCTGAGTTCTCAATAGCTGGAAAAGCCCGCCAAAGCGTGCTTTATAGCAGGGGCTGGAAAAGACAGGAAATGACCCAAAATGGCCAATAAACTACAAGTTACTGCCTTAAACCACTCCTCTGAGGACAAACAGGCAGCTCAGTACTCCCCACTCTCACTGGTGAGTAAAGAAACTTCCCCCTGACCAAACAAGGAAAATGGAGAAACACAGGAACCAAGACAAAGCCCAGGGATCAGCAAAATCTGGTCTCTGGAACACTAGCTAGGAAAGTATGGAAAACAAGGATATTTTTTTTGTTTTTTCAAGTTTTTTACAGAAAGGCAGAAAACACAATAAATGCTATACTTTTCGACTAATTGCTATCAAAAGCTAGTACACTTGAGTGTATTAGCCTGTAGTTTAACTTTTAGGCAAAACTTAAACTAGCAAGTGCAGTAAACAGTTTGAGCTTATAAAAACAGTAAATACAGGTCAAACTTCGATAAAATAAGCAAAAACAGTGGTCGAAAGTCGAAAAAGGTCGAAAAAGCCAAGAAAAATACTTAAAATCTGGAAAGGTAGTCTTTTCTGGTCTCTGCTGCTACAGGAACCCTGCTGGCCACCACGAGGAGCTGTGCTGAGTTCTCAATAGCTGGAAAAGCCCGCCAAAGCGTGCTTTATAGCAGGGGCTGGAAAAGACAGGAAATGACCCAAAATGGCCAATAAACTACAAGTTACTGCCTTAAACCACTCCTCTGAGGACAAACAGGCAGCTCAGTACTCCCCACTCTCACTGGTGAGTAAAGAAACTTCCCCCTGACCAAACAAGGAAAATGGAGAAACACAGGAACCAAGACAAAGCCCAGGGATCAGCAAAATCTGGTCTCTGGAACACTAGCTAGGAAAGTATGGAAAACAAGGATATTTTTTTGTTTTTTTTTTACAGAAAGGCAGAAAACACAATAAATGCTATACTTTTCGACTAATTGCTATCAAAAGCTAGTACACTTGAGTGTATTAGCCTGTAGTTTAACTTTTAGGCAAAACTTAAACTAGCAAGTGCAGTAAACAGTTTGAGCTTATAAAAACAGTAAATACAGGTCAAACTTCGATAAAATAAGCAAAAACAGTGGTCGAAAGTCGAAAAAGGTCGAAAAAGCCAAGAAAAATACTTAAAATCTGGAAAGGTAGTCTTTTCTGGTCTCTGCTGCTACAGGAACCCTGCTGGCCACCACGAGGAGCTGTGCTGAGTTCTCAATAGCTGGAAAAGCCCGCCAAAGCGTGCTTTATAGCAGGGGGCTGGAAAAGACAGGAAATGACCCAAAATGGCCAATAAACTACAAGTTACTGCCTTAAACCACTCCTCTGAGGACAAACAGGCAGCTCAGTACTCCCCACTCTCACTGGTGAGTAAAGAAACTTCCCCCTGACCAAACAAGGAAAATGGAGAAACACAGGAACCAAGACAAAGCCCAGGGATCAGCAAAATCTGGTCTCTGGAACACTAGCTAGGAAAGTATGGAAAACAAGGATATTTTTTTTGTTTTTTTTCAAGTTTTTTTTTTACAGAAAGGCAGAAAACACAATAAATGCTATACTTTTCGACTAATTGCTATCAAAAGCTAGTACACTTGAGTGTATTAGCCTGTAGTTTAACTTTTAGGCAAAACTTAAACTAGCAAGTGCAGTAAACAGTTTGAGCTTATAAAAACAGTAAATACAGGTCAAACTTCGATAAAATAAGCAAAAACAGTGGTCGAAAGTCGAAAAAGGTCGAAAAAGCCAAGAAAAATACTTAAAATCTGGAAAGGTAGTCTTTTCTGGTCTCTGCTGCTACAGGAACCCTGCTGGCCACCACGAGGAGCTGTGCTGAGTTCTCAATAGCTGGAAAAGCCCGCCAAAGCGTGCTTTATAGCAGGGGCTGGAAAAGACAGGAAATGACCCAAAATGGCCAATAAACTACAAGTTACTGCCTTAAACCACTCCTCTGAGGACAAACAGGCAGCTCAGTACTCCCCACTCTCACTGGTGAGTAAAGAAACTTCCCCCTGACCAAACAAGGAAAATGGAGAAACACAGGAACCAAGACAAAGCCCAGGGATCAGCAAAATCTGGTCTCTGGAACACTAGCTAGGAAAGTATGGAAAACAAGGATGTTTTTTTTCAAGTTTGTTTTTACAGAAAGGCAGAAAACACAATAAATGCTATACTTTTCGACTAATTGCTATCAAAAGCTAGTACACTTGAGTGTATTAGCCTGTAGTTTAACTTTTAGGCAAAACTTAAACTAGCAAGTGCAGTAAACAGTTTGAGCTTATAAAAACAGTAAATACAGGTCAAACTTCGATAAAATAAGCAAAAACAGTGGTCGAAAGTCGAAAAAGGTCGAAAAAGCCAAGAAAAATACTTAAAATCTGGAAAGGTAGTCTTTTCTGGTCTCTGCTGCTACAGGAACCCTGCTGGCCACCACGAGGAGCTGTGCTGAGTTCTCAATAGCTGGAAAAGCCCGCCAAAGCGTGCTTTATAGCAGGGGGCTGGAAAAGACAGGAAATGACCCAAAATGGCCAATAAACTACAAGTTACTGCCTTAAACCACTCCTCTGAGGACAAACAGGCAGCTCAGTACTCCCCACTCTCACTGGTGAGTAAAGAAACTTCCCCCTGACCAAACAAGGAAAATGGAGAAACACAGGAACCAAGACAAAGCCCAGGGATCAGCAAAATCTGGTCTCTGGAACACTAGCTAGGAAAGTATGGAAAACAAGGATTTTTTTTTGTTTTTTTTCAAGTTTTTTTTTTACAGAAAGGCAGAAAACACAATAAATGCTATACTTTTCGACTAATTGCTATCAAAAGCTAGTACACTTGAGTGTATTAGCCTGTAGTTTAACTTTTAGGCAAAACTTAAACTAGCAAGTGCAGTAAACAGTTTGAGCTTATAAAAACAGTAAATACAGGTCAAACTTCGATAAAATAAGCAAAAACAGTGGTCGAAAGTCGAAAAAGGTCGAAAAAGCCAAGAAAAATACTTAAAATCTGGAAAGGTAGTCTTTTCTGGTCTCTGCTGCTACAGGAACCCTGCTGGCCACCACGAGGAGCTGTGCTGAGTTCTCAATAGCTGGAAAAGCCCGCCAAAGCGTGCTTTATAGCAGGGGGCTGGAAAAGACAGGAAATGACCCAAAATGGCCAATAAACTACAAGTTACTGCCTTAAACCACTCCTCTGAGGACAAACAGGCAGCTCAGTACTCCCCACTCTCACTGGTGAGTAAAGAAACTTCCCCCTGACCAAACAAGGAAAATGGAGAAACACAGGAACCAAGACAAAGCCCAGGGATCAGCAAAATCTGGTCTCTGGAACACTAGCTAGGAAAGTATGGAAAACAAGGATATTTTTTTTTGTTTTTTTTCAAGTTTTTTTTTTACAGAAAGGCAGAAAACACAATAAATGCTATACTTTTCGACTAATTGCTATCAAAAGCTAGTACACTTGAGTGTATTAGCCTGTAGTTTAACTTTTAGGCAAAACTTAAACTAGCAAGTGCAGTAAACAGTTTGAGCTTATAAAAACAGTAAATACAGGTCAAACTTCGATAAAATAAGCAAAAACAGTGGTCGAAAGTCGAAAAAGGTCGAAAAAGCCAAGAAAAATACTTAAAATCTGGAAAGGTAGTCTTTTCTGGTCTCTGCTGCTACAGGAACCCTGCTGGCCACCACGAGGAGCTGTGCTGAGTTCTCAATAGCTGGAAAAGCCCGCCAAAGCGTGCTTTATAGCAGGGGGCTGGAAAAGACAGGAAATGACCCAAAATGGCCAATAAACTACAAGTTACTGCCTTAAACCACTCCTCTGAGGACAAACAGGCAGCTCAGTACTCCCCACTCTCACTGGTGAGTAAAGAAACTTCCCCCTGACCAAACAAGGAAAATGGAGAAACACAGGAACCAAGACAAAGCCCAGGGATCAGCAAAATCTGGTCTCTGGAACACTAGCTAGGAAAGTATGGAAAACAAGGATATTTTTTTGTTTTTTCAAGTTTTTACAGAAAGGCAGAAAACACAATAAATGCTATACTTTTCGACTAATTGCTATCAAAAGCTAGTACACTTGAGTGTATTAGCCTGTAGTTTAACTTTTAGGCAAAACTTAAACTAGCAAGTGCAGTAAACAGTTTGAGCTTATAAAAACAGTAAATACAGGTCAAACTTCGATAAAATAAGCAAAAACAGTGGTCGAAAGTCGAAAAAGGTCGAAAAAGCCAAGAAAAATACTTAAAATCTGGAAAGGTAGTCTTTTCTGGTCTCTGCTGCTACAGGAACCCTGCTGGCCACCACGAGGAGCTGTGCTGAGTTCTCAATAGCTGGAAAAGCCCGCCAAAGCGTGCTTTATAGCAGGGGGCTGGAAAAGACAGGAAATGACCCAAAATGGCCAATAAACTACAAGTTACTGCCTTAAACCACTCCTCTGAGGACAAACAGGCAGCTCAGTACTCCCCACTCTCACTGGTGAGTAAAGAAACTTCCCCCTGACCAAACAAGGAAAATGGAGAAACACAGGAACCAAGACAAAGCCCAGGGATCAGCAAAATCTGGTCTCTGGAACACTAGCTAGGAAAGTATGGAAAACAAGGATATTTTTTTTTTGTTTTTTCAAGTTTTTTTTACAGAAAGGCAGAAAACACAATAAATGCTATACTTTTCGACTAATTGCTATCAAAAGCTAGTACACTTGAGTGTATTAGCCTGTAGTTTAACTTTTAGGCAAAACTTAAACTAGCAAGTGCAGTAAACAGTTTGAGCTTATAAAAACAGTAAATACAGGTCAAACTTCGATAAAATAAGCAAAAACAGTGGTCGAAAGTCGAAAAAGGTCGAAAAAGCCAAGAAAAATACTTAAAATCTGGAAAGGTAGTCTTTTCTGGTCTCTGCTGCTACAGGAACCCTGCTGGCCACCACGAGGAGCTGTGCTGAGTTCTCAATAGCTGGAAAAGCCCGCCAAAGCGTGCTTTATAGCAGGGGCTGGAAAAGACAGGAAATGACCCAAAATGGCCAATAAACTACAAGTTACTGCCTTAAACCACTCCTCTGAGGACAAACAGGCAGCTCAGTACTCCCCACTCTCACTGGTGAGTAAAGAAACTTCCCCCTGACCAAACAAGGAAAATGGAGAAACACAGGAACCAAGACAAAGCCCAGGGATCAGCAAAATCTGGTCTCTGGAACACTAGCTAGGAAAGTATGGAAAACAAGGATATTTTTTTGTTTTTTTTTACAGAAAGGCAGAAAACACAATAAATGCTATACTTTTCGACTAATTGCTATCAAAAGCTAGTACACTTGAGTGTATTAGCCTGTAGTTTAACTTTTAGGCAAAACTTAAACTAGCAAGTGCAGTAAACAGTTTGAGCTTATAAAAACAGTAAATACAGGTCAAACTTCGATAAAATAAGCAAAAACAGTGGTCGAAAGTCGAAAAAGGTCGAAAAAGCCAAGAAAAATACTTAAAATCTGGAAAGGTAGTCTTTTCTGGTCTCTGCTGCTACAGGAACCCTGCTGGACACCACGAGGAGCTGTGCTGAGTTCTCAATAGCTGGAAAAGCCTGCCAAAGCGTGCTTTATAGCGGGGGGCTGGAAAAGACAGGAAATGACCCAAAATGGCCAATAAACTACAAGTTACTGCCTTAAACCACTCCTCTGAGGACAAACAGGCAGCTCAGTACTCCCCACTCTCACTGGTGAGTAAAGAAACTTCCCCCTGACCAAACAAGGAAAATGGAGAAACACAGGAACCAAGACAAAGCCCAGGGATCAGCAAAATCTGGTCTCTGGAACACTAGCTAGGAAAGTATGGAAAACAAGGATATTTTTTTGTTTTTTTCAAGTTTTTTACAGAAAGGCAGAAAACACAATAAATGCTATACTTTTCGACTAATTGCTATCAAAAGCTAGTACACTTGAGTGTATTAGCCTGTAGTTTAACTTTTAGGCAAAACTTAAACTAGCAAGTGCAGTAAACAGTTTGAGCTTATAAAAACAGTAAATACAGGTCAAACTTCGATAAAATAAGCAAAAACAGTGGTCGAAAGTCGAAAAAGGTCGAAAAAGCCAAGAAAAATACTTAAAATCTGGAAAGGTAGTCTTTTCTGGTCTCTGCTGCTACAGGAACCCTGCTGGCCACCACGAGGAGCTGTGCTGAGTTCTCAATAGCTGGAAAAGCCCGCCAAAGCGTGCTTTATAGCAGGGGCTGGAAAAGACAGGAAATGACCCAAAATGGCCAATAAACTACAAGTTACTGCCTTAAACCACTCCTCTGAGGACAAACAGGCAGCTCAGTACTCCCCACTCTCACTGGTGAGTAAAGAAACTTCCCCCTGACCAAACAAGGAAAATGGAGAAACACAGGAACCAAGACAAAGCCCAGGGATCAGCAAAATCTGGTCTCTGGAACACTAGCTAGGAAAGTATGGAAAACAAGGATATTTTTTTTGTTTTTTTTCAAGTTTTTTTTTTACAGAAAGGCAGAAAACACAATAAATGCTATACTTTTCGACTAATTGCTATCAAAAGCTAGTACACTTGAGTGTATTAGCCTGTAGTTTAACTTTTAGGCAAAACTTAAACTAGCAAGTGCAGTAAACAGTTTGAGCTTATAAAAACAGTAAATACAGGTCAAACTTCGATAAAATAAGCAAAAACAGTGGTCGAAAGTCGAAAAAGGTCGAAAAAGCCAAGAAAAATACTTAAAATCTGGAAAGGTAGTCTTTTCTGGTCTCTGCTGCTACAGGAACCCTGCTGGACACCACGAGGAGCTGTGCTGAGTTCTCAATAGCTGGAAAAGCCCGCCAAAGCGTGCTTTATAGCGAGGGGCTGGAAAAGACAGGAAATGACCCAAAATGGCCAATAAACTACAAGTTACTGCCTTAAACCACTCCTCTGAGGACAAACAGGCAGCTCAGTACTCCCCACTCTCACTGGTGAGTAAAGAAACTTCCCCCTGACCAAACAAGGAAAATGGAGAAACACAGGAACCAAGACAAAGCCCAGGGATCAGCAAAATCTGGTCTCTGGAACACTAGCTAGGAAACTATGGAAAACAAGGATATATTTTTTTTTTCAAGTTTTTTTTTTACAGAAAGGCAGAAAACACAATAAATGCTATACTTTTCGACTAATTGCTATCAAAAGCTAGTACACTTGAGTGTATTAGCCTGTAGTTTAACTTTTAGGCAAAACTTAAACTAGCAAGTGCAGTAAACAGTTTGAGCTTATAAAAACAGTAAATACAGGTCAAACTTCGATAAAATAAGCAAAAACAGTGGTCGAAAGTCGAAAAAGGTCGAAAAAGCCAAGAAAAATACTTAAAATCTGGAAAGGTAGTCTTTTCTGGTCTCTGCTGCTACAGGAACCCTGCTGGCCACCACGAGGAGCTGTGCTGAGTTCTCAATAGCTGGAAAAGCCTGCCAAAGCGTGCTTTATAGCGGGGGGCTGGAAAAGACAGGAAATGACCCAAAATGGCCAATAAACTACAAGTTACTGCCTTAAACCACTCCTCTGAGGACAAACAGGCAGCTCAGTACTCCCCACTCTCACTGGTGAGTAAAGAAACTTCCCCCTGACCAAACAAGGAAAATGGAGAAACACAGGAACCAAGACAAAGCCCAGGGATCAGCAAAATCTGGTCTCTGGAACACTAGCTAGGAAAGTATGGAAAACAAGGATATTTTTTTTGTTTTTTCAAGTTTTTTTTACAGAAAGGCAGAAAACACAATAAATGCTATACTTTTCGACTAATTGCTATCAAAAGCTAGTACACTTGAGTGTATTAGCCTGTAGTTTAACTTTTAGGCAAAACTTAAACTAGCAAGTGCAGTAAACAGTTTGAGCTTATAAAAACAGTAAATACAGTTCAAACTTCGATAAAATAAGCAAAAACAGTGGTCGAAAGTCGAAAAAGGTCGAAAAAGCCAAGAAAAATACTTAAAATCTGGAAAGGTAGTCTTTTCTGGTCTCTGCTGCTACAGGAACCCTGCTGGACACCACGAGGAGCTGTGCTGAGTTCTCAATAGCTGGAAAAGCCCGCCAAAGCGTGCTTTATAGCAGGGGCTGGAAAAGACAGGAAATGACCCAAAATGGCCAATAAACTACAAGTTACTGCCTTAAACCACTCCTCTGAGGACAAACAGGCAGCTCAGTACTCCCCACTCTCACTGGTGAGTAAAGAAACTTCCCCCTGACCAAACAAGGAAAATGGAGAAACACAGGAACCAAGACAAAGCCCAGGGATCAGCAAAATCTGGTCTCTGGAACACTAGCTAGGAAAGTATGGAAAACAAGGATATTTTTTTGTTTTTTCAAGTTTTTTACAGAAAGGCAGAAAACACAATAAATGCTATACTTTTCGACTAATTGCTATCAAAAGCTAGTACACTTGAGTGTATTAGCCTGTAGTTTAACTTTTAGGCAAAACTTAAACTAGCAAGTGCAGTAAACAGTTTGAGCTTATAAAAACAGTAAATACAGTTCAAACTTCGATAAAATAAGCAAAAACAGTGGTCGAAAGTCGAAAAAGGTCGAAAAAGCCAAGAAAAATACTTAAAATCTGGAAAGGTAGTCTTTTCTGGTCTCTGCTGCTACAGGAACCCTGCTGGACACCACGAGGAGCTGTGCTGAGTTCTCAATAGCTGGAAAAGCCCGCCAAAGCGTGCTTTATAGCAGGGGGCTGGAAAAGACAGGAAATGACCCAAAATGGCCAATAAACTACAAGTTACTGCCTTAAACCACTCCTCTGAGGACAAACAGGCAGCTCAGTACTCCCCACTCTCACTGGTGAGTAAAGAAACTTCCCCCTGACCAAACAAGGAAAATGGAGAAACACAGGAACCAAGACAAAGCCCAGGGATCAGCAAAATCTGGTCTCTGGAACACTAGCTAGGAAAGTATGGAAAACAAGGATATTTTTTGTGTTTTCAAGTTTTTTACAGAAAGGCAGAAAACACAATAAATGCTATACTTTTCGACTAATTGCTATCAAAAGCTAGTACACTTGAGTGTATTAGCCTGTAGTTTAACTTTTAGGCAAAACTTAAACTAGCAAGTGCAGTAAACAGTTTGAGCTTATAAAAACAGTAAATACAGTTCAAACTTCGATAAAATAAGCAAAAACAGTGGTCGAAAGTCGAAAAAGGTCGAAAAAGCCAAGAAAAATACTTAAAATCTGGAAAGGTAGTCTTTTCTGGTCTCTGCTGCTACAGGAACCCTGCTGGACACCACGAGGAGCTGTGCTGAGTTCTCAATAGCTGGAAAAGCCCGCCAAAGCGTGCTTTATAGCAGGGGCTGGAAAAGACAGGAAATGACCCAAAATGGCCAATAAACTACAAGTTACTGCCTTAAACCACTCCTCTGAGGACAAACAGGCAGCTCAGTACTCCCCACTCTCACTGGTGAGTAAAGAAACTTCCCCCTGACCAAACAAGGAAAATGGAGAAACACAGGAACCAAGACAAAGCCCAGGGATCAGCAAAATCTGGTCTCTGGAACACTAGCTAGGAAAGTATGGAAAACAAGGATATTTTTTTTGTTTTTTCAAGTTTTTTTTACAGAAAGGCAGAAAACACAATAAATGCTATACTTTTCGACTAATTGCTATCAAAAGCTAGTACACTTGAGTGTATTAGCCTGTAGTTTAACTTTTAGGCAAAACTTAAACTAGCAAGTGCAGTAAACAGTTTGAGCTTATAAAAACAGTAAATACAGATCAAACTTCGATAAAATAAGCAAAAACAGTGGTCGAAAGTCGAAAAAGGTCGAAAAAGCCAAGAAAAATACTTAAAATCTGGAAAGGTAGTCTTTTCTGGTCTCTGCTGCTACAGGAACCCTGCTGGACACCACGAGGAGCTGTGCTGAGTTCTCAATAGCTGGAAAAGCCTGCCAAAGCGTGCTTTATAGCGGGGGGCTGGAAAAGACAGGAAATGACCCAAAATGGCCAATAAACTACAAGTTACTGCCTTAAACCACTCCTCTGAGGACAAACAGGCAGCTCAGTACTCCCCACTCTCACTGGTGAGTAAAGAAACTTCCCCCTGACCAAACAAGGAAAATGGAGAAACACAGGAACCAAGACAAAGCCCAGGGATCAGCAAAATCTGGTCTCTGGAACACTACCTAGGAAAGTATGGAAAACAAGTATATTTTTTTTGTTTTTTTTCAAGTTTTTTTTTACAGAAAGGCAGAAAACACAATAAATGCTATACTTTTCGACTAATTGCTATCAAAAGCTAGTACACTTGAGTGTATTAGCCTGTAGTTTAACTTTTAGGCAAAACTTAAACTAGCAAGTGCAGTAAACAGTTTGAGCTTATAAAAACAGTAAATACAGGTCAAACTTCGATAAAATAAGCAAAAACAGTGGTCGAAAGTCGAAAAAGGTCGAAAAAGCCAAGAAAAATACTTAAAATCTGGAAAGGTAGTCTTTTCTGGTCTCTGCTGCTACAGGAACCCTGCTGGACACCACGAGGAGCTGTGCTGAGTTCTCAATAGCTGGAAAAGCCCGCCAAAGCGTGCTTTATAGCAGGGGCTGGAAAAGACAGGAAATGACCCAAAATGGCCAATAAACTACAAGTTACTGCCTTAAACCACTCCTCTGAGGACAAACAGGCAGCTCAGTACTCCCCACTCTCACTGGTGAGTAAAGAAACTTCCCCCTGACCAAACAAGGAAAATGGAGAAACACAGGAACCAAGACAAAGCCCAGGGATCAGCAAAATCTGGTCTCTGGAACACTAGCTAGGAAAGTATGGAAAACAAGGATATTTTTTTTGTTTTTTTCAAGTTTTTTTTACAGAAAGGCAGAAAACACAATAAATGCTATACTTTTCGACTAATTGCTATCAAAAGCTAGTACACTTGAGTGTATTAGCCTGTAGTTTAACTTTTAGGCAAAACTTAAACTAGCAAGTGCAGTAAACAGTTTGAGCTTATAAAAACAGTAAAAACAGTTCAAACTTCGATAAAATAAGCAAAAACAGTGGTCGAAAGTCGAAAAAGGTCGAAAAAGCCAAGAAAAATACTTAAAATCTGGAAAGGTAGTCTTTTCTGGTCTCTGCTGCTACAGGAACCCTGCTGGACACCACGAGGAGCTGTGCTGAGTTCTCAATAGCTGGAAAAGCCCGCCAAAGCGTGCTTTATAGCAGGGGGCTGGAAAAGACAGGAAATGACCCAAAATGGCCAATAAACTACAAGTTACTGCCTTAAACCACTCCTCTGAGGACAAACAGGCAGCTCAGTACTCCCCACTCTCACTGGTGAGTAAAGAAACTTCCCCCTGACCAAACAAGGAAAATGGAGAAACACAGGAACCAAGACAAAGCCCAGGGATCAGCAAAATCTGGTCTCTGGAACACTAGCTAGGAAAGTATGGAAAACAAGGATATTTTTTTTGTTTTTTTTCAAGTTTGTTTTTACAGAAAGGCAGAAAACACAATAAATGCTATACTTTTCGACTAATTGCTATCAAAAGCTAGTACACTTGAGTGTATTAGCCTGTAGTTTAACTTTTAGGCAAAACTTAAACTAGCAAGTGCAGTAAACAGTTTGAGCTTATAAAAACAGTAAATACAGTTCAAACTTCGATAAAATAAGCAAAAACAGTGGTCGAAAGTCGAAAAAGGTCGAAAAAGCCAAGAAAAATACTTAAAATCTGGAAAGGTAGTCTTTTCTGGTCTCTGCTGCTACAGGAACCCTGCTGGACACCACGAGGAGCTGTGCTGAGTTCTCAATAGCTGGAAAAGCCCGCCAAAGCGTGCTTTATAGCAGGGGCTGGAAAAGACAGGAAATGACCCAAAATGGCCAATAAACTACAAGTTACTGCCTTAAACCACTCCTCTGAGGACAAACAGGCAGCTCAGTACTCCCCACTCTCACTGGTGAGTAAAGAAACTTCCCCCTGACCAAACAAGGAAAATGGAGAAACACAGGAACCAAGACAAAGCCCAGGGATCAGCAAAATCTGGTCTCTGGAACACTAGCTAGGAAAGTATGGAAAACAAGGATATTTTTTTGTATTTTTCAAGTTTTTTTTACAGAAAGGCAGAAAACACAATAAATGCTATACTTTTCGACTAATTGCTATCAAAAGCTAGTACACTTGAGTGTATTAGCCTGTAGTTTAACTTTTAGGCAAAACTTAAACTAGCAAGTGCAGTAAACAGTTTGAGCTTATAAAAACAGTAAAAACAGTTCAAACTTCGATAAAATAAGCAAAAACAGTGGTCGAAAGTCGAAAAAGGTCGAAAAAGCCAAGAAAAATACTTAAAATCTGGAAAGGTAGTCTTTTCTGGTCTCTGCTGCTACAGGAACCCTGCTGGACACCACGAGGAGCTGTGCTGAGTTCTCAATAGCTGGAAAAGCCCGCCAAAGCGTGCTTTATAGCAGGGGCTGGAAAAGACAGGAAATGACCCAAAATGGCCAATAAACTACAAGTTACTGCCTTAAACCACTCCTCTGAGGACAAACAGGCAGCTCAGTACTCCCCACTCTCACTGGTGAGTAAAGAAACTTCCCCCTGACCAAACAAGGAAAATGGAGAAACACAGGAACCAAGACAAAGCCCAGGGATCAGCAAAATCTGGTCTCTGGAACACTAGCTAGGAAAGTATGGAAAACAAGGATATTTTTTTTGTTTTTTTTCAATTTTTTTTTACAGAAAGGCAGAAAACACAATAAATGCTGTTTAATCTCAGCCTTACCACAGGATACATGCCCAAGGAGTGGCGTACGGCAACTGTGGTCCCACTCCACAAAGGCGGTGCCTCTACGGACCCTGGCAATTACCGCCCCATATGCTTAACAAGTCTAGTCTGCAAAGCTATGGACAGGATCATAATGGAGCTCATAAACAAAGATATAGGGGACTTTCAGACATTGGACCCGACCCAGTTTGGCTTTGTCAAGGGCAGATCATGCCTTTTGAACTTGGTTGACTTCTTTGAAACAGTCACCAAGGCCATTGATGTGGGAAAGGCAGTCCATACAGCCTACCTTGACCTTGCAAAGGCTTTTGACACAATACCCCACTCAGGTATTGTAGAAAAACTTACCAGCTTAAATGTAAACCCATATGTCACAAGATGGGTTGCAAACTAGCTTAAGGACAGAACCCACAGGGTTAGATATGCTGGCGCTATGTCAGACTCCCAGCCGTTCACAAGTGGTGTCCCACAGGGCTCGGTCCTTGGCCCCCTACTGTTCGGCATCTACTTCTCAGAAGTACAGGCCAACATGGGAGGACTTTGGCTGACAAAGTTTGCAGACGACTGCAACCAGGCGCCATAGTGGAAAGTGCATCGGACATGGATATCCTTCAGAAGGGACTCACGGAAACAGATAGCTGGTGCCAGAGCCATGGCCTGAAGTTAAATGCCAAAAAATGTATAGTCATACCCTTCGGGAAAAACAAGGTAGCCCCAAGCTACCATATAGGTGGCAATCCACTAAGCACAGAAGAGGTTATCAGGGACCTGGGGACCAGGTTGACAGTGGCCTTTCTTTTGACACTCACGTTGCTAAAGTGGTTAGAAAGACCTTCTACATTGCCCACCTGATCATGAAGGGATTCACATCCAGATCTAGTGAGGTCATTGTTCCCCTGTACTCTTCACTTATCAGACCAATGATCGAGTACAATGCCCCATTCGGGATGTATCTCACCCGACATCTGCAGCAATTGGAGAAACCCCAAAAGTTCCTCACCAAAAGGATAAAGGGACTCCAAAATCTGTCATATGCTGCCAGATTGAAGAAACTCCAGCTCTATTCAGTCACATACCGTCTGCTCAGAGGTGACATGTGCCTGACATACAAGGCCATGTCCAACCTGGAATTAATGGACATGCTCCACCTCAAAAAATCCAAATCCACCAAAACCACTAGAGCAAGCGACTTAAACCTTAGCACGGATATAAATAGGACGTGCTGGAGGGATAGATTTATCACTCAGAGACTCCCTATGCTGTGGAATAAAATCCCGGTCCATGTGAGGCAGAGCACCTCGCTGGCTCTGTTCAAGAGAAATCTTGACCTGTGGATGGGAGATCGTAGGTTTACCCCGGGAATCATCTCTGTGTCACTGCTGGACAGAGGCACAACAAACTAATGGGCACAGTATTTTTTCATATAAGGGGTGGCATAAGCCACAAAACTTTGGGCTAGGTTTATAAATGCCTTAGGGCAGATAGCCTAGTATAAACCTACGAACCTATGAACCTATAAGCAGCCTGTTATATATCAGGCTGAGGTACTTTAGAGGACGCCAGTTACATTCTTTGAGGGATGAGATGAATGTGAGTGGGTTAAAGTTTATTTTTTTATGTATCTGATGGTAGATGACAGGTTTAGCTTGGTATAGGTATTTTTTCAGTAGGAATGTTGGGGAATGATCACTGAGGCTATCTGATAAGCAGCCTGTTATATATGACTGGGTGCTCTTACTGACTAGTATCCAATCCAGGGTAGTGTGCTTGCTGGAGTTTTTATTTATCCTGGTTGGCGACTGGACTAGTTGGGTGAAGCCATGAAGGTTTACATGATGGGTTGGATGGTTGCCAGAACAGGATTGCCAGTCAATATTGAAATCACCTAAAATGATAGTTTCTTGGGGGAGATGGTGGGTAGACCAGCTGAGGAGGTTTTCTAGTGGAAGGATGTTTTGGCCAGGTGGGAAGTAGCATCCAATTATGTTGATAGTTTTGTTTTGGTTTATTTTGAGGTTGGTATATATTATTTCTTCATTGCCTATTTGTGGAGCTGATGATTTTAAAATCTGGATGTTTAGATGCTGTTTAAATATTATAGCTACACCACCTCCTTTCTTGTTTAGCCAGTCTACTCTTAGTATGACATAACCTGTAGGGAGTATTTGCTCACTGGTAATGTGTGGTTTTAGCCAGGTTTCTGTCATTATGACTATATCTAGGGAGTACAAGTCTATGGTGGCATGGAGTTCATGGACTTTGTTGGATATATTTCTAATATTTAGGCTTAGTAGAAGGAAGTCATTTGGCTTTCTATTGGCTGTAATATGGGAGAAGTTGTGGTTTCTAGTCTGATTATGAGGATTGGGGTTGGAGATTGTAGGGCCAGGGTTCGGGGTGGATATCTCCACTTAGGGCTAGTTTTGATATGCATGAGGTTATTAGTTTTCTCAGTTTTTGAATGTGTTTGTTTATAAGGGAAACTTTATGATTGTGCTCTTTGGGTAATAGGTATGGTGAGAGGGTTACTATGTTAAGTTGTAGGGATGCTTTATGTTTGAGTAATATAGTTGGTAGAATATGTGGGGGGTGCATAGGGATGGTTCTTGAGTTGGTGGGAGGGGAGCTGAGTGAGGGTGAGACATGAGTTGTGGTGTGAGTAGTAGTACAGTAGTAGTGGTTGAGTGCGGGAATGATAGAGCTTTGGTAGGATGTAAAATATGTAAGGAGAGTGCATGCAGTGAGCATAGGTAAGATATGCTTGTACATGTTAGTTGAGGAGGTGTGATAGTAGTGGGAACATGGAGGAGGTAGTGTTGGGTTAGCGCTGTGGTTGGCTACTGGAAAGATGGGAGGGGTTTGTGAGTGTAATAAAGGTGGGACCAATGGGGGGTGGGAGGTAATAGGGGGCAGGGTGGGGAGCGAAGCGGGTAGAGACCCTGTTAGTTGCTCTTATGAGGGGGCTGGAAACAATCAGGTAACAGAGTTAATTGATGAATGAACATATGATAGTGACAAGGGTGGTTGTAGTTTTAAAAATGGTGCCTGCCACAGGTAATATTTATTAACTTTGGGATTGTCTTAAGGTAATAAATAGGGAAGGGGGAGGGGAGAACAAGGGTGTGAGCAGGCAGTTCTTTGTACTGCTGCTAATGAGCCAAAGCAAAGACAAGTTAGTGTTTGAGAAACAATCACAATTGACCAAGGACTGCTCTGAAACTGTAAGTCATTTCTTAACCATTTTCAGGTGGAAAAACAGGATAACCTTGTATCAGTAGGCCACTGTGGTCTGATCATATTTATATTGTCAGTAAATTCTATTAATCTGGGCATCACTTCATCTGAAGATGAAGACACATACTTCCATTCTTGCAGCACTAGTGTTTCCAAAATGTGTGTGTGTGTGTGTGTGTGTGTGTGTGTGTGTGTGTGTGTGTGTGTGTGTGTGTGTGTGTGTGTGTGCTCATGCACACGAGTGTGTTATACACTGAGAAGCTGGTACATGTATGGCTCAGACCTCCCGACATCATCTTCTCACGATATACTGATGATGTCATCCCCTCTATAAAGTGCACTCTGACATTATTAAACTCAGGTATCTGTGTTGGCGCGAGCATTAAGTACTATGTTTTTTCACTTGTGTAACTAGACAGATAGGGATTCTAATCTCACAGCAGTCAACATGATTGTGGGTGTTCATTCAGCTTTCAGTCTGGAGAAAATTTTACACCAGGATGTGAGTCTACATCTATGTCACACAGTCCTCCCAACATCTTCTTCTCAGCATACACTGATGATGTCAACCCCTCTATGAAGTGCACTCTGACATTATTAATCTCAGGTATCTGTATTAGTATGAGCATTAAGTACTATGTTCTCCAGCTTGTGTAACTAGATAGATAGGAGTTCTAATCCCACAGCATTCAAATTGAGTGTGTGTGTTCATTCAACTATTAGTCTGGAAACAATTTTACACCAGGATATGAGTCCGCATCTGTGTCAGACAATCTTCCCAACAGTTCTTATTCACCATACACTGATGATGTCATCCTCAATAAAGTGCACTCTGAGACCATTAATGTCAGACATCTGTAGTGGTGCTAGCCTTACTTTGTATGGAATTCAGCTTGTATGCTAGACAAGTGTGTTTGAATTTGACCTCAGTCAACTTGTGGTTGGTGCTATATTATGGTCATTGTATGATGTTTTGAATCCCTTTCTATTTGACTCCCACCCAAGAGAACATTTTACATAGCCCCATGAACCCAACAGCCCCTGTTCCCTCTGTCCATATAACATTCTTTCTGCAGAACACTGAGGATATCATCTCAAATATGCATACACACATCGTGAAGCAGAGCCCCTACATTGCCCTGTGCAAGCTGTCTGCAGACCACTGGATGTGTAATTGCTAACTCTGTCATATGGTGGTGCACATGTCACATTTGGACAAAGGCAGTATGTAATAAAATCAAACACATACACACATATGCACATACAACTTCTATCTTCCCTCACATAGATATAGCAATTTTTGTTTTAGATGGTATAATAATGGCTAGAATTGTATGTGCTCTTGACCATTAGTCTAGGAATGCCTTATGACCCTCTGAAGATTGTACATATCGATGTTGTTGTCATCCACATGTGCAATGTTGAGGTGTGCATGTACTGTAGCCCTACAACAGTGTATTTCAGTCTATTTGTGCTACTGTATTGATGCCATCTGCTGACATTTAATTACATGTTCCTTCCATAGCAGCTGTATTAATATGCCTCCTAAGGACTGCTAACATGGGATGATGTTATGTATATTGTTTCCTTAATAAGGCTTGTGTTCTTGTAGTGGAGTATATCAACTTTCTACATTGTTCTTTCTCAGCCATCACGCTGACAGCTGCAGTATGGCACAGGTGTGTGTGTGTGTGTGTGTGTGTGTGTGTGTGTGTGTGTGTGTGTGTGTGTGTGTGTGTGTGTGTGTGTGTGTGTGCGTGTGTGTGTGTGTGTGTGTGTGTGTGTGTGTGTGTGTGTGTGTGTGTGTGTGTGTGTGTGTGTGTGTGTGTGTGTATACCTAGCATCTGTAAATGTTATCTGACATACAGCAATATTATGTCATACTGATTACATGGGCACATGCACCTGGGTTCATCCACATGTTGCAATGCCGTTATGCACAGAAACATGAGTCATGTTCAGATTCACTTGCAACCTTGGGGAATTCATTGTATGCACAATTGTGCTGCCATTCACAAGGATTACTCAGGTGTTCCACAGAACTATTTTGGGATTGTCAGCATTTATGTCATTATCTGTTCTGCATGAATCACATCCATAACAGCTGTAGTGTGTCAATATATGGTGTCAGAGCCACTGCCAACACATTTCCACTGATAAACATATAGGCATATGATTTACAGATGATATAATTACATCAAATAAGTTGAGCTGTATGACTCTGTTAACAGTTACACTGTGCTGCATGTGATTTATACACAATGTTGTATTTGAAGGTGATGTCAGAAAGTGTTTTGTAACTATGTCTGAAATCTTAAGGGGAATATACAGCTATGCACAGAGTTGGTTGTGGATGGTAACACCCATACTCAGCCATAGGAAATAGACAACCTGATAGCTGACAGATTTGGATCAAACTTCAATCCCCTGTCCCCAACAGTCGTCACCCAAAGCATAACTGCCACCATTCCTCAGCCTATTATCTCAAGTGAGCAGATCATCTCTGACCTCTCTAATTCTAAAAACACAGCATCAATGGGCCCTGACATCATCCTAGATTGCCTTTTAAATAACTACAAACATGACCTAGCAGACCCACTTGGATCTGTATTTAACCACAGCCTCCAGCCATTGTTCTGGCAGAATGGTGGACTGCAACAGTCATAACTCTGCACAAGGGGAGACCATCAACATAACCAGGGGATTATAGACACATAAGCATGAACAGCCTCATCAGTAAGGCCATGGAAATGATTATCATGGACCTTATCAAGAAGGGCATTGTTAATTTCCCAAATCTGGAACCAAACCAGTTTGGATTCATTGAGGGTATATAATGTCTGTTAACTCTGGCTGACTTCTTTGAGAAGTCACTAAAGTCATGGATAAGGAAAGACTGTGCATCCCACATAACTTGACCTGGCCAAGGCATTTGACATAATTCTCCACTCAGATATTATAGAGAAACTCTCACAATTGGGCATAAACCTCTACGTCACCAAGTGGGTAGCCAAATGGATCACTGGTAGGACACATCTGTCAAAGTGGCCAATCACCAGGGGCGTACCACAGGTTACTGTATTAGGTCCTTTCCTGTTTGGTATTTAGGTTCATAGGTTCATAGGTTTATACTAGGCTATCTGCCCGAGGGCATTTACAAGCCTAGCCCATCGTTTTGTGGCTTACGCCACCCCTTTAGTATGGGGAACTATACCCATTATTTTGCTGTGCCTCTGTCGAGCAGTGACACTGAGGTAATCCCTGGGGTATATCTGCGATCTCCCATCCATTGGTCAAGATTTCTCTTGAACAAGGCCAGCGAGGTGCTCTGCCTCACATGTACCGGGATTTTGTTCCACAGCATAGGGAGTCTTTGGGTAATGAATCTATCCCTCCAGCACGTCCTATTAATAGCCGTGTCGAGGTTTAAGTCTCCGCCCTTGTGGCTCTGATGGATCTAGATTTTTGAGGTGAAGCATATTCATCAAATCTGGGTTTGACATGGCCTTGTATGTTAGGCAAAGGTCACCTCTGAGCAATGATGCGTTTACTGAATAGAGCTGGAGTTCTTTCAGTCGGGCAGCATAGGACAGATTTTGAGACCCTTTATCCTTTTGGTGAGGAACTTTTGTGGCCTCTCCAGCTGCTGCAGGTGTCGGGTCAGATACATCCCAAATGGGGCATTGTACTCAATCATTGGTCTGATGAGTGATGAGTAAAGGGAGACTATGACCTCCCTTGATCTAGATGAGAATCCCTTCATGATAAGGTGGGCAATGTAGAAAGTCTTCCTAACTACTTTAGCTACATGGGTGTCGAATGACAGACTACTATCAACCTGGGTCCCCAGGTCCCTGATAACTTCTTCTGTGCTCAGTGGATTGCCACCTATTTGGTAGCTAGGGTAACCTTGTTTTTCCCAAAGGGTATGACTATGCATTTTTGGCATTTAACTTCAGGCCGTGGCTCTGGCACCAGTTATCCGTTTCTGTGAGACCCTTCTGAAGGATATCTGTGTCAGATGTGTTTTCTACTATGGCCCAGTTTGCAGTCATCTGCAAACTTTGTCAGCCATAACCCTCCTGTGTTTGCTTGTACTTGGAAAAGTAGATGCCAAACAAGAGTGGGCCCAGGACTGAGCCCTGTGGGACACCACTTGTGACAGGTTTTGAGTCTGACATGGCGCCAGCAACTCTGACCCTGTGGGTTCTGTCACTCAGCCAGTTTGCAACCCATCTTGTGATGTATGGGTTAACATTTAAGCTGATGAGTTTTTCAATGATACCCGAGTGGGGTATTGTATCGAAGGCCTTAGCCAGATCGAGGTAGGCTGTATGGACTGCCTTTCCTCGTCAATGGCTTTGGTGACTGTTTCAAGAAGTCAACCAAGTTTAAAAGGCATGATCTGCCTTTGACAAAGCCAAACTGGGTTGGATCCAAAGTCTGCAAATTCCTATGTCTTTATTTATGAGGTCCATTATGATCCTCTCCATGGCTTTGCAGATAAGGCTTGTCAGGCTAATGGGCGGTAATTTCCAGGGTCGGTGGAGGCACCGCCTTTGTGAAGTGGGACCACAGTTGCAGTGCGCCACTCCTGGAATGCACTCCAGAGGTAAGACTTTGATTAAACAGCTGTCCTAGCTGTGGGTTTAACTCCTCACTGGGTTCGTGGAGCACACAGCCGGGGACACCATCAGGTCCGATGGATGCTGGGTTCTTTGATTTGGAGAGAGCAGGTCTCACTTGGGCGCTGGAGATGTTTCGGGGGCTGCCATCGTTTGGTATAGATATCTCTCCTTTTGGGGAGGGGAGAAGTTTGCACTGAACCTGTCAGCCAGTATGTTGGCAATGTCTGTAGGATCAGTAATCTTCACATCATTTTGAACTAGTTCTGAGCATATCTGGGAGTTTCCTCCTAGGTGTCTAACATAGCTAAAGAAGGCCTTATGATTGTCTTTTGAGTCTTTAGCTATTTTTCTCTCGAAATTTGCTTTGGATGATTTTATGAGAGCTCTTAGTTTTTACTTATAGTGATCAAGGGTGTCTTACCTTTTAAGGATTTTGCTGTATCTTGTAGTAGCTTCCTCCTTTTATTGTAGAGTTTGTTTATGGCTGGGGTCCACCAGACTGGACGCTTGCCTTTGGTACTAAGAGTCTTTGTTTTGTTTGGGATTGCCTTATCCATGCAGTCCTGCAGGTGCTGGTAGAAGGCGTCTGTAAGTGATTCAGCGGCTTGAGTACTGTTTTCCACCAGCTCGGGGGCCTTAAAGGAGACCACACTAGTCTTTAGAAGTGTGAAGTCGGCTTTTGAGAAGTTCTTCTCAGAAGTTAATTCAAATGTAGGCAGTCTTTGTCTGACCAAGTCTGCAGCTGACTGCAAACTGGGGTCAATCATGGAATCCATGAACAACACTTTTATACTCCGTAAAGGATTAATGCATGCAAATGGTTGCTGCCAGAGCCATGGAGAGAAAATACATGCAAAAAAATGCATAATTATTCCCTTTTGTAAAGCAAATAACCCACCTAATTACAATGTAGACAGCACCCCCCCCCAAGAGTAGATCTAGTGGTAAGTGATGTGGTTACTCAGATTGATACTAATCTAAACTCTAACCACACTGTTTTCACAGTGGTGAGAAAATATTTCTATGTGGCAGAACTCATAATTAAGGGTATGGCATCCAGATCAAAGGACATTATAATTCCATTGTACTCGGCCCTCATCCCACCAATAATTGAGTACAATACACCCTTTTGGACATACATCACCAGACATCTGCAACAGCTGTAAAACCCAGAGTTTTCTCACCAGGGAGATAATGGTTATAGAAAATAAGTCATATGTGGAAAAATTGAAAGTCCTATCAATGTAGTATGTCTCCTACAGACTAATTAGGGGTGCTCTTTGTCTGGCCTAAAAGGCAGTGTCTAATCAGACCCTACTGGAAATGTTACCCATTCATAAAACAAACTGCAGGAAGGTCACACATTCCAAGGATCTTAACCTAGTCTCTAACATAAATAAATCATGTTGGAGAGATAGATGTAGCTCTAAGAGACTACACCTTCTCTGGAACAAGCTTCCTATTCATGTAAAGAAAAATCCTTCCCCTGTCCCTCTTCAAGTGCAACCTAGATCAATGGATGTGTAATCATAAATGTACTCCTAGGTGGTGACTATTTCCCTCATGGACAGAAGCAGTTGGTATTACATACAATAGCATAAGCTCATACCTCTGTGAACTTTGCTCACCTACCTATTGAAAATTGTTAAACTTGTGTTAACTCTGGCTAGGCTTGTATTGACTCTTGGACCAATTAGCCTAATACTTTCCTATGAACCTATGGCCCTATGAAGTGCAACTGTAGCCTGGGTGCAGCTATAGTGTGACTGTACTGCATCATGGACATACCAGTACATCATATCGGTGTTACCGCCTGATAGTTTGCATGAACACCTATGGATGTATGTCAGGACTTCGACTGACAGTGTCAGGGGGACAGTGATCATGTGTCACATGTCTTGAGGTTTGATTGATGTGCTTATAGAGGATGCTCCATGTATTGTTTGGTATGTGTACAATATTACAGTGACAGCTTCCTCGATCATTGACACTTGACTTTGCACTGCTGTACTGACTGTGTACATGGGCATAGTTGATGCATTGCCTCATTCCCACATACTGCTGTACCATTCATTATAATGGATCACTTCTTAATTCACACATCAATTGCTGATGCTTCAGACAATATCCATTGGTATTACATGTGGCAGATGCATGCAATACTCAAGTTGTGTGTAGGGAATCCACTCATAATAGTGTGGTATTTGTATGTGTTGTTATCCATATGGCTGATACATATATGTACTTCAGCCAGGGATGCTTTAGTCAAGTGAATAACATTTGGCACAGTGACCTCCCACATATCTGGTAGGTCATACGGAAATATTCTTTGGGTTGTATACCCATTAGGATTTGACAGTGCAGACTTCCCTTCAAGTTGTTCTACTAGATACTTCTGTGATACATCTTTCTGTGTTGCACCCAGTAAATACACAACTCAGTGATGACATTGATGACATGGGTTCGATTCTTGCAGGTGATGATTGTGGCTTATGTGTCATGCAAGCCTATCAACTGGTCATGACTGGCCCTGATTTCAAATCCGATTTTAACAATGTCCCTCTTAAACCATCCAAAACTTGATCATTTTTGGGGAAGGGTTGGTGAATTCCACTTATAGAATATTGACAATTATTACAGTTGTAGTCGACTGTTCCAGAAGCACATGTACAATAAGTTATCCTCACATATTTTGTCAATGCCACAGATTAATGATCATAATGATGTGAAACTGTCCATGACTTTGCCTGTTTTTGTCTACATTTGTCCAAGAGTCTGTTGTTATGTATCCCTGATTGTTTGAGAGTTATGGTGATGTGTCAGTCATATTCAAGCAAGTCATTTTGCAGATCTTCAGAGTATGCACATACCCCTAATTTATATACCATCCTTGCTAAATGTCATCTCCAGTGAACATGCCAGTGATGTTTATATCACAACCATTTACCTCCATTGATAAGTAACTTTCTGTGACCATCACATATATACTATAATGTGTGTTTATATCACAATATACTTATTCCAGAGGTATAAACAGCAGTATGTACTATGCTATCTACATTTGTACTTAATAATATGCGACTGACTTGTGCTGGAAGTGTACATACATTAACATATCCTATTTTGGGGACACTGTCATTCCTATCATTCATGTCTGTGGCCATTTTCATCAGAACAATTTCCCTGCTCATTGTATTATTCCTTGTATTTGCCCTTCCTGTTTAACACACACGCTCAGTTATTTCATTCTTCAAATAATTTTTTTAGTGTACATTGCACTGAGTACGTGTTTCTTTACTGCGTTATTACTACTGGTATTTCAGTATTTTTATCCCTGGATGTCACTATCGCTGCCCATGCAATCTTGCCGAACAAGTTTGCTAGTAAGCAAATTTGAATGCGTATTCTTTCTGTGCAAATGCTGCTCTGCATGGTTTCCTGGCCAATGACAATGCTGCAGGCCATGAAATCATGCTTGTGTACATGTAAGTGTGATGAGCAGCATGAATATGCGATTAGCACTGCCGCTCATCTCACTAGCACATAAACTCCATTTAGGCTTTGAGCGAAACCTACACAGAGTTTATTGAATCCCCACATATGACTATAAACACAATTAATTTTAAAAAATTTATTTCTTTAGTTTCTCATTATTTTATGCAGCAGGATTTATTGATAGTTCCAGCTTTAGTGAAATAAGAGAGCTAAATTGTAATAAATTTATTTTTGGCCTAATTATTTAAAAGAAAGCAATATTTTATTCACAGACAGAATAATGAATAACTTTGAATTAGAGCATACAAATGAATCTTAATACATAAAAAGGCAAAAATATGTGCAATTTACATTTAATGTCAGATATAGCAAAAAGCAAGTTCTCAAAGAAATATGTTTTCAATGATTATTAATGTAGGTGGAGATACAAAGACCTAATTTTACAAACTGATTCCAGTAATACAAACAAGTATTTATAACTCAATTTGAATAGCGATAAAGTCAGTAGACTTAGTGACTTCAAGTATTCTTTTGAATACTTTCACATAGAAATAGTCATAGAATATATATATATAGGCTTACAATCACAATTTCAGACAGCAGTCACTCAAACTGGGATGGTTGAAAGGCTGTTTTCCAGTTCATGTAATGCCAAACTGAAAATAGTTGAGTCCATAACAGTGAATGCTAGTATGCATTCGCTGTTGTGTGGTCAAAGTTCTGCTTGGAGATCACACTACAGTGAGGATCAGGAAATGTACCTTTTTCTTCACTGTAGTGCGATCTCGGAGTTTGTATATATAAGTAGCAGGGGGGGTGGGGGTGCAGGGGAGCAAGACCTTCATTCATTTCATTAGTTTGAAATCACTGGACTGCAAGGTACATTGGGTAATGTTAACAATGTCAAATATGGACGTGTCAGCCTTACCGTTTTCATCATTTTGTCTCGGCGATGTTTTTATTTTCAGTGGTTTTCGATTAAGTCATTACTCAACAGAGTGATTTTCAGAAACGTGATAATAAATAAATATATATATATATATATATATAGCTAGTGGAATTTGTATTTGTTAACTCAACATTATGTTGAATTGGCTAACATTGACACCGTATTGGTGAAATGCAAAGGCTGACATGCATCCTTGTGCCAAAGTTATCCCTCAGTACACGCAATGTTAAAAGGCATTGTTCTTTGCAAGAGCAAGCACCATGCATCCACATTTAAGGGATGTGCCGCACACCTCATATTAATTATATACATCAACTCTGAGATTACACAATCTCCAGCAAAAGGGTATATTCCCCAAGCTCTGATCATGTCCTTAATTACACAATTGTTGACCATCTGCATAGTCAACCAAAGTGTGTCAACAATGCGGAGGTCAGTATTATCTGCACTCAACCAATAGTGGGTAAACCATATATATATGGATCTAGGACTATTGAACGAAAGTTCAATAGTCCGAATCCACAGTACCTGAATGCACTTTAACGAAAGCGCTTTCACCGAAAAAGCGCTTTCGTTGAAGTCTGTTAAAAAAAAAAAAACACTAAATCTTCTTTTATGCAGGGGGACAAGCCCCCCTGCACCCCCCCATGTGCAAGGACTGTGCCCCCACACCCCCCTACTTTTATATTCTCACTCCTTGGTCGCACTACAGTGGGGAAAAGGGAATTCTCCCTTAACCACGCTGTAGTGCAACCGGCTACAACCAGCATGCATAACTGAAAGTGCTGCTTCGTTGAACAGCACTTTCGGTTATGTATGTTCGTTGATTTCTGCTTCAGCAGAAAGTGCCGTCGGGGATCTTACGGATCCTATATATATATATATATAGGATCCATACAGATCCTATATATATATATATATATATATATATATATATATATATATATATATATATATACATATTTTATATATATATATATATATATACATATTTTATATATATATATATATATATATATATATATATATATATATATATATATTTATAGATATATATGGGGTCTCTGTTATTACATCGAAAACACAACACATCAAACCCCAGTTTCCCAAGTTCACTTTCCCAAAAGTACACATTATCAAAACCTCATTGAACTGAACTACAAAACATTGTAAACATACCTAGCAAATGTAAGAGAAACACTCGTGGTGCTACCACACTGCAATCCCGGCTGCAAACAAGCATGCAAATAAGTTCATCACTGAAGTGAATAGACATCCCCTGTAAGTCCCGTCATGAAATCCAAACTTAGTTTTACATCTTCAATAAATTCGCTATAGCACAAACATGCTCCATGTTTGACTACTCCCCTTTATGGGAGAATATTGTTTCAAACTGCTGCTGATGGTGTAAAGATGTTCAATTTTTAGGAGACTCTGGACAAGCTATACACATTCATATTTGAGCCTCATCTACTCTGTTCTGTTCCTTGGTTATAGCACACATGACAGTATTCAGATCTGAAACAAACTTTCCTGTTAAGCACTTAAACCGACGGTGCCATGCCTCCACCGAATTTTGTGTTCTCAGCAGATATAGTTCATTAAGAATTGACACGTTCCAGAAATCTATTGGAAACAATGGCGGAAATCTAACCTGGTTAGTTGATCTAGTAGAAAAATACCTCAGTTTCCCTAGTAGATACCATTCTTCAAAGAATTTCAATAGATCTTTACCATCAGTAGGAAAGGCAGACTTCAGCTTATGATACATAGGAATGACGTCCTTCTCCTGTAAGAAAGCTAACGCAGCCAGTTTTTTAACTGAAAGTTGAAATGACATATCACCAGTATACAGAGACCCCAAACCTAAGCTCTGTACCTTTCTCTATAAGTTTCTTCCAAAGTGAAAGAAACATACTTTAAATATCACATCATTAACATTCATTCTAATGCTTTTCACGGCAGCGACTTCAAAATCACATAGAATATAATATTCCTTGACAACTTAAATCATGCTCATCCAAAAGAGCAAAGATACAGTGCCACATGAAATTATAGGCTTTTAAACTCTTTTTACTCATTAAACAATATAGCAAAGGCACAGTTTCTGAGTGCACTCCGTACTTTATCATCGAATCATTGTGCCTTTTTTAGACAAGGCTCAAATTCTAAACCTACCACCCTAGAAAACAAAAATGAGAAGAAACTGAGGGTAATGCTGCTCAATGCCAGAAGTCTAAATCTCAAAATGCATGCACTCGAGGCCCTTCTCAGTATGGAGAACATCGATGTCTGTGCTGTAACTGAAACCTGGTTCAAGGCTCCTGAGAGCACCCGGCACTATTAGGTTTTACCTCATATCATGCGTTCCGGCCCCAAAACCCGGACCACACCACAAAAGGAGGGGGTGTATCCATATTCATAAAGGATACCCACACCTCCAGGTTGGTGGTAACGCACGAAGCTTCGGAAACCATCCAGGTGCAACTAACCATAGTCAAAACTGCTCTACAAATTGTAGCATGCTACAGGCCACCCTCTCAAACTCAGGAACCCCACACAGCCTTCCTGAAGACACTGGAGGGTATAAATGTATCTCCAAACACCATCATATTGGGTGACTTCAACTACCCGGATATAGACTGGGAACATTACTCAAGCCCTAATTTTCTAGCCCAACGGTTCCTGGAGTTCATAAATTCAAATGCCATGGAACAGCTAGTCACTGTTCCCACGAGAGGAGAAAATATACTAGATCTCATTATCACAAACATGGGGACAAAATGCTCCACCCCGGAAGTATATCCCTCATTGGTGAGATCTGATCATAAACTAATCTCACTGGAAATCCACATCCCGCCCCCACCCCAAACAAAAAAGGCCACAGTGAAGAACTTCTCTAAAACAAACTTCACACTACTCAAGACTGGTGTGGTATCCTTCAAGGCCCCTGAGCCAGTGGAAACCACAACCCAAGCTGTGGAAGCCCTTACAAATGCCTTCTATGTACACCTCCAGGACTGCATGGATCAGGCAATCCCAAATAAAACCAAGACTCTTTCCACAAAGGGCAAACGTCCAGTCTGGTGGACCCCAGCCATTAACAAACTTTACAATAATAGGAGAAAGCTATTACATGATAGAACAAAATCCATAAAAGGGAAGTCACCCCTGATCATTATTAGTAAAAAAATACGAGCACTCATAAAATCAACTAAGGCCAATTTTGAGAGAAAAATTGCCATGGATTCAAAGGACAATCATAAGGCCTTTTCAGCTATGTTAGGAACCTGGGTGGAAACTCCCAGATATGCTCAGAATTAGTCCAAAATGATACAAAAATCACTGAACCCACAGACATTGCCAACATACTGGCTGACAGGTTCAGTGCAAACTTCAATCCCCTCTCCCCCCCTAAAGGAGAGATAACTATCCCAGCGGAGTGTAGCCTCCCAGACATCTCAAATGCGCAGGTGAAAGCTGCTCTCTCTAAAGCTAAAAACACAGCATCAATGGGACTGGATGGTGTCCCCGGCTGTGTGCTACACGAGCTAAATGAGGAATTAAACCTGCACATAAGGCAGCTGTTTAATCTCAGCCTTACCACAGGATACGTGCCCAAGGAGTGGCGTACGGCAACTGTGGTCCCACTCCACAAAGGCGGTGCCTCTATGGACCATGGTAATTACCGCCCCATAAGCTTAACAAGTCTAGTCTGCAAAGCTATGGAGAGGATCATAATGGAGCTCATAAACAAAGATATAGGGGACTTGCAGACATTGGACCCGACCCAGTTTGGCTTTGTCAAGGGCAGATCATGCCTTTTGAACTTGGTTGACTTCTTCGAAACAGTCACCAAGGCCATTGATGTGGGAAAGGCAGTCCATACAGCCTACCTTGACCTTGCAAAGGCTTTTGACACAATACCCCACTCGGGTATTGTAGAAAAACTTACCAGCTTAAATGTAAACCCATATGTCACAAGATGGGTTGCAAACTGGCTTAAGGACAGAACCCACAGGGTTAGATATGCTGGCGCTATGTCAGACTCCAAGCCGGTCACAAGTGGTGTCCCACAGGGCTCGGTCCTTGGCCCCCTACTGTTCGGCATCTACTTCTCAGAAGTACAGGCCAACATGGGAGGACTTTGGCTGACAAAGTTTGCAGACGACTGCAAACTGGGCGCCATAGTGGAAAGTGCATCGGACATGGATATCCTTCAGAAGGGACTCACGGAAACAGATAGCTGGTGCCAGAGCCATGGCCTGAAGTTAAATGCCAAAAAATGTATAGTCATACCCTTCGGGAAAAACAAGGTAACCCCAAGCTACCATATAGGTGGCAATCCACTAAGCACAGAAGAGGTTATCAGGGACCTGGGGACCAGGTTGACAGTGGCCTTTCTTTTGACACTCACGTTGCTAAAGTGGTTAGAAAGACCTTCTACATTGCCCACCTGATCATGAAGGGATTCACATCCAGATCTAGTGAGGTCATTGTTCCCCTGTACTCTTCACTTATCAGACCAATGATCGAGTACAATGCCCCATTCGGGATGTATCTCACCCGACATCTGCAGCAATTGGAGAAACCCCAAAAGTTCCTCACCAAAAGGATAAAGGGACTCCAAAATCTGTCATATGCTGCCAGATTGAAGAAACTCCAGCTCTATTCAGTCACATACCGTCTGCTCAGAGGTGACATGTGCCTGACATACAAGGCCATGTCCAACCTGGAATTAATGGACATGCTCCACCTCAAAAAATCCAAATCCACCAAAACCACTAGAGCAAGCGACTTAAACCTTAGCACGGATATAAATAGGACGTGCTGGAGGGATAGATTTATCACTCAGAGACTCCCTATGCTGTGGAATAAAATCCCAGTCCATGTGAGGCAGAGCACCTCGCTGGCTCTGTTCAAGAGAAATCTTGACCTGTGGATGGGAGATCGTAGGTTTACCCCGGGAATCATCTCTGTGTCACTGCTGGACAGAGGCACAACAAACTAATGGGTACAGTATTTTTTCATGTAAGCCACAAAACTTTGGGCTCGGCTTATAAATGCCTTAGGGCAGATAGCCTAGTATAAACCTATGAACCTATGAACCTATGAATGTATACTATATAATTGATGGCAAGTTCCTCTCACAAAATAAGTGCTGTCCATAAGCCAAATGTCAGATGTAGCTAAATCCTTTAAATTTTTATATGAGTAAAGAACACATTTTCATTTGTCTTATCAGTTACTCTTTTCTGTACAAATGTTGCACCTTTCAATTGGAAATCAAGTACGTTCAAGTTTTAAAGTGTAACATCAGTTTTATTAGTTTCTACCTTGGCATTTATTTCTAGCTCTCCTTACTTTCTGCAATAAAGCACGCCTACTTGGCAAAGTAGCTGCATATTCTAATGAAGTGGAAGCCATGGCATCATCCACTATCAGACAAGGGGAATCTTGTGATAGAGCAGCTCTCTCTTTTAAACTCAGACTTACACTATATTTCTTCATTTGTGTTGGGTCTCCTGGATGGTCATGACTAACAGACTTTAACAACTCCTCGCCTGATGTAACACAAACAGTGATATCTCTTCCTTTGCACTTGTCAGCCAACTTACAAGTGCAACACCAGTAGTTTTTACACTTTGTAGACTTTTTGAAGTGGTAGGTATATCCGTCTAATATTAGAATGTCTTTACCTCTTTCAGACACACTAGTCTTGCAGATCTGTCCTAGCACTCCGGGTGGTAGATCCTCTAAATTCATTATGTTTTTAAGGTACGAAGTACATTCACTCAAGGTGACATAGGTTTAAAGAGTATCTAACTGGCTGCTCTAGTTGTCGATCATATGAGCTTCAGTTCAATGAGGTTTCAATAATGTGTACTTTCGGGAAAGTGAGCTTGGGAAACTCGGGTTCGATGTATTGTGTTTTCCATGTAATAACAGAGACCCATATGTATATATATATATATATATATATATATATATATATATATATATATATATATATATATATATATATGTGTGTGTGTGTGTGTTTGTGTGTGTGTGTGTGTGTGTGTGTGTGTGTGTGTGTGTGTGTGTGTGTGTGTGTGTGTGTGCGTGTATGTATAAAACCCCATATAAAATTAAGAAAATGTCTATATCTGCTGTTGAGTTTAAAAAATTGTTAAAGGCTGATTGACAGCATATTTTTTATGATCGGAAAAAACTTAATTTTGGGAAGATATCTAATAATTTTGGATTATTTTATATGGAGAAATGAATAGTTTCAAACTATTTAATGTTAATCAGTTCCTCATTTCCTATATGGATCAAGACATCTCACTATCCCCTATTATGGGGAATTGCAGTTGTTGAAAGTGATGTTATAGCAAAGACTTGGAAGACAGAGCCACCCCTTCTTTTAATGATTTTATAGACTTAGTCACTGTTGCATCCCATAATGGAATAAATATCATAAGACTAAGATCTAATTCTTATAAAGCAAATCTCAAATAATGT